>NC_035441.2:143075773-143402219 GCF_002127325.2 Helianthus annuus | reverse complement strand
TAGCCGGTTAAATTTTTTGACAAGACCCCATGTTGTAAACCATGAAACGGGTCAAAGAGTAAAATTATGATAAACTATTCAATGGTGACTAAGTAAGATGAGACCCCATGGTATAAACCATGAAACGAGTCAAATGGGTAAAATTATAACAAACTATTTATTGGTGATAAACGAGGAATTGTTAAGAGGAGACCCCATGGTGTAAACCATGAAACGGGTCAAATGGATAAAATTATGACGAACTATTTATTGGTGATAAATAAGGAATTGTTAAGATGAGACCCCATGATATAAACCGTAAAACGGGTTAAAATGGGTAAAGCTATGACGAACTATATTTTGGTGATAAAGGATGAATTTTTAAGATGAGACTCCATGGTGTAAACCATGAGACGGGTCAAATGGGTAAAATTATGAAGAACTATATTTGGTGACAAACAATGAATTGTTAAGATAAGACCCTATGGTGTAAACCAAGAATGAATCAAATGGACAAACGGGTCAAATGGTAATGTTATCACCACTTGGTATTTAATGCTTTGTTTTGTTAAGTTCTATACCTATATGTAAGCATAATGGTAAGGGCATGAATTGCTATGAATTAACAAAGAGAATTGCATTGATAACGGGTCATTGCTTGGCCCCACTAGGTATATGTAATGGGACATACTTTTGGTAAGGGCTTATGGCACGACAAAAGATGGTTTAGTCAGATTTGGGAAATAGTCCACCTCATGTCTTAAAATATGTGGACATTGGAAGCCCCTGTGTCCTTGAGGACATAATTAATCTTAATGGGATAACGAACTAAATGTGTCCAATAGGCTTCATTTAAACTTGTAAACTTCATCCAGTTTGGCAAAAGGCTTAAAATTTACTAAAATGCCATCGGATAACGGGTTTGGGAAAACTACCTCTAAGGGTAGAAATTTGATAATTAGTCTTATGATCGAGTTGATCATTTTATCAACTAAGTATGGGAGGCTTGAGCTAGAAAAGCTCAAAACCTCCTAACGGGTCGGTTTGGGTAAAAACACCAAACTGAATAAAAGAAGTGAAATTTAAGAATCCAGGTTCGGGTAGTGGATAACATGTTTAAAATTTGAAGGGAAAAGTCTCAAGTGAAATAATTTGGGTTTAGACCATCTTGGGTGCAAACTTAGCGAAAAGTTGGAAAAACTGGTTAAGAGTGGGAACTTGTAAAACACTGGCAACTTTTTGAAAAAAGACCTCCCCCGCGCCACACGCAAGAGATTCTAGGCTCCTCCACGTGTCGTGAGGAAGCCAGTCAACGAAAAAGTCAAACTGACCTCCCCCGCGCAATGCGCAAGGGAAGGATGGCAACTTTTTGAAAAAAAGACCTCCCCCGCGCCACACGCAAGAGAGTCTAGGCTCCTCCGCGTGTCGTGAGGGAGCCAGTCAACAAAAAAGTCAAACTGACCTCCCCCCGCGCAACGCACAAGGGAAGGATAAGCCCTCCGCGTGTCGCGGGGCACCCTGTTTTCAACAAAGTTGTTTTTGTGCTTGGATTTTAACGATTTTGTCCATGTGTTCTAACATTTTGACCGTTTAACTTAAACACTGGTTAGTTGTAGTGTTTATGACAAGCTTATACAATGGTTGGCATGGGGCGTACGATTAAGCACGCAAGAGCCGAACACTCTCAAACCGCCATCTCCTTGGGAACGTCTTTTTAGGAAAGTTAAAGCATATTCATTCGTGGCAAAGTTTCGAGTCTAAAATCTTAATGTTTTTAGACTATAATATAAGTGTAATATTGTAACGCCCCAACACGTTTTAACCAAAAGTCGCAGCGGAAATACGTACTTAAAAATTTTCTTTCATTATATTCATTCTAACATACTTAGAAATACATTAAATCACTCTTTTACATTAAATACATTAATGCTTTCTATAAATTTATAAAAATCTGACATACTTATATTAAATTACGTGACCACGCACCCACACGTACAATCCATGTCTTGACTCGATCTTCAACCGCTTACACTCCATGATGAGAATCCACAGTTCTGTACAACCTGCAGACACCACGTACAATCACATCATTAGCCACCGGTGTCATCATACATAAAATTTAAACATGCATAATTAGGCGTCAACATATCATGCTTTCGCTTATATTAGTCCATTCATGCATCCATTCAAAAAACCCGCATTGGATTTCGGTGTCTACCTTCAACTTCCATCACAAGTATACCTGCATTCCCATTTCATTCTCAATAGGAAAACGGTTAGCATCATTAGATTTCATTCCTACAAACATATCCATGTATACGCATAACAAGTCTCATTCAATTGTGCATATAACTAAATTCCAATTCATGCATACATACCCTTTCTATCCGTACATGTACTTACAATTTACATTCTACACAATATTACTTATAAGTCCTAAACACACACGTCTATACATGTAAATCGTATACACATAATTCTCCATACTTACGTGTTCATAGTCATACTCTCCTATGAGTCCCAATTACTTACTTACAATCAAACACATACCTACGCGTATAACTACTTATTTCATCTTTATGTGTAATATCATCATGTAAGCTTCCTTCTTACCTATACTTAATAGAAACTATTTCTTAACTACTTTCGACTCATTTACCGTAAACTTACCTTATTACTTCCATTGTCTCATACTTTCTCACACGATTCACAATAATCATCATACTACAATACATTTTACATCTAAAGTGTAAGTCCGGGATTCACTTACCTTGCGCGCCCGTATTTGCGTTCGCTTACTTGATTGAGTCTTCTTAGCCCGTTAGCCTTCAACGCTCCCATCCATCTTGACATGATTCCTATACACTCATGTCATTACATTCACATTCTTATTAGCATATATGCTTATACATATGAACAACCATATCAAATTCACATCTAACATATGACCTACATAAAGCATACTCAACATCATTAATCCATTCAAACAAGCATAAAGCATACTCGATATCATCCCTACATAATCTTCACATGAACTATATCTGTTTACCCATTACTTGCATACAATTTCACTTATTATTGTCTTTTAGACATTTCATCAAACACTTGGTGTGCGTACTACTTCCTAAGCATGATGTACAAGTATTTCATGCTTTTCTTCCTAGTTATCACTTTCATTCATCAATACAAGTAAACATCATACAAATTATATACCATACTCAATCTATATACATGTACACATCACATACTACACATTTTCACAATCAATTTCATACCTTTTCATGGATTAGACATAAACCCACTTAGCTAGGTGTAGTAAATCATCAAAATACTCAATTTATAACAATTTACTCAAAATCTTCACTTAGGGTTCGTTCCTAAGCAAGCATACATTGTCAATTTGGCCATAACCTAAACGATTCATACATAAATCACTACTTGTGATGTTCATCAAGATTTCTCAACTTCATTAAACATCAAAATTCAACATACCTTATGATCCCCTAGCTTGGATGATCGTTAATTCATGTTCCTTCTTGAATTTGAGCCTCGATTCATCCTTCAATTGGATGATATATGATGAACTAGGGTTTGGCTCTCTAGAGCCTTCCCCTGATCACGTACAGAACACACACGAAGTGTGTGTGTGTGTGTGTGTGTGTGTTATTTTCATTTAATAAAACAACTTTCAAGTTATCCCACTTTGGTCCCTCGTGTTTCGTTTTAATTAAATAAGGCTACAACTCTTCGTTTACTACTAACGAGACCAATAATCAACTAGGTTAATTATTCCTAGTTAATCTTCATTTTCAGGTTAACTTTTCTCATTAACGGTACCTTACCCGTTTCTTAATAGTAACCGGGTTTAAATTACCAAACCCGTTTTTGGGATGTTACAAATATTTTGTCATGTCAGTTTGTCTGGGTTATCAGTTAACCCAGACTTGTAAATTCAATGCTATAAAAAAAAAGAAATTTAGAACCTAATAATTTGAATCTATACTATATAATAAAAGAAACCAATGTGAGAACACATGTCATTCATTGGAGCCATCTATTAATTATAAATAATTAATATTAATTAAAAGATAATTATAAAATTAAATTTAATATAAATTTAAACAATTTGTAGGAGATAATATAATCTTTTGAAATATTTATTAGATTTCAAAATTATTTATCTTGAAATTAACAAAAAAATTATAAATAATTAATATTAATTAAAAGATAATTATAAAATTAAATTTAATATAAATTTAAACAATTCGTAGGAGATAATATAATCTTTTGAAATAAAAGATAATTGTAAAATTAAATTTAATATAAATTTAAACAATTCGTAGGAGATCATATAATCTTTTGAAATATTTATTAGATTTCAAAATTATTTATCTTGAAATTAACAAAAAATTATAAATAATTAATATTAATTAAAAGATAATTATAAAATTAAATTTAATATAAATTTAAACAATTCGTAGGAGATAATATAATCTTTTGAAATATTTATTAGATTTCAAAATTATTTATCTTGAAATTAACAAAAAAGACGTACACTAAATATAAATTAATATAATGCAAAGAGTTAAATGTCATTTTAGTCCCTGTGGTTTGGCCCATTTTATTAGTTTAATCCAAAAGTTTTATAATACACAGGGTTTATAAATATATAACAAGATATAACTTGTTATTGATTGGTATAAAAAATTACATGTGCTCAACCCATACAATACACGGGGAAGGTTCATTTGAGAAGAAAATTTAATTGAGAACAAAAAGAATAAAGGGTACAATTGTAAAACATTAAATACTTTTTCACATATCCCATTTATTATCATCTTTGACTAATTAATTAGTCATAAAAACTATCATCCTTTACACTAATGTTTTTTTACTACACACATCAAAAGTTACCCTACACCTTTCGAAAATTACCCTACACATGTTGAAATTTATCCTACACAACCCGTAATTTATCATATCCACATTGTAATTTATCCTATACTCTAAATTATTTTATATTATTTTTTTGAAAGAATATATATTTTGAAGATAAGTTACAAATTTTAATATAGTTAGCTATTAAAGAGGAATACTACTAATTATTGCTCTTTGTAAGTTTACCATATTACCCTTATAGTAACATTAAATACTTATATTAAATGAATTAAAATGAAGCATTTTATTGGTTGAAATTTCTTTCTTTTTCTTCTTACAAAAAGTTTCTTCTCATTTGAACTCTCCACTACAATACACGAGTTTCTTAAAATTGTAACCTTTTTCATTATTTAATATATAAAATTAAATTACTCAACCCGTACCATACATGGGGCTTCATAAAGATATAACATTTTTATTATTTAATATATAAAATTACATTTATTCAACCCATGTAATAAATGAGATTTTTAAATATATATTGTTCTATTATTTGGTATATAAAATTAAATTTATTCAACCCTGGTAATAAACGAGTTTTTTAAATATATATATTTTTTTATTATTTGATATATAAAATTATATGTATTCAACCCGTGTATTACACGGGGTTCTAATCTAGTATTTAAAATATTCAGTATAAGCGAAAAAAATGACTTGTGTAATTATCTTTTGTAATAATTCATGTAAAGTTAAATTAACTTTACAATTGAATAATTCATGTGTGTTTTTTCCTCGAGGAAAAAACTGTGTCCTTTACAATAATAATTCATGTAAAGTTAAATTAACTTTACAATTAAATAAATAAAGTTAAAAGCAGTCATAAAATATAGAGTAAATTACAAAAATCGTCCTTTATATATGTTACTTATTGCAAACTGTGTCCTTTATCTTCAATAATTACAGAAAACGTACTCGATGTTTGCAAACTCTTGCAAGTTATGTCCTTTAGCCCTAACTCAGTTAATTTTTTGTGGTTAAATCTGACCAAATGGACCCGACATGAGGGTATTTTGGTCATTTACTCTCATTGTAAGGTCCATTTGGTCAGATTTAACCATAAAAATACCCTCATGTGAGGTCCAATTGGTCAGATTTAACCATAAAAATTAACTGAGTTAGGGCTAAAGGACATAACTTGCAAGGGTTTGCAAACATCGAGTACGTTTTCTGTAATTATTGAAGACAAATGACACAGTTTGCAATAAGTGACATACAGAAAGGACGATTTTTGTAATTTACTCTATATTTTATAACTGCTTTTTTTCTTTTATAAATTATACCACATAAAGCTCATTAGTTTATTTATTTATTGAATACCAAAGCCTTTTGGATTTGATAATAACGAGAAGTCGAGAAATAAAACAATTCACAACATTATTAATTACGACTATGCGACGGATAATCATACTAGTTTTATATCATGTTAAAACGACTAATTATTTTATACTTATCGCCAATGAGGTGGTAGTGGAGTGGTAAGGGAGAGTATTGGTGTTCTAAGGCACCCAAGTTCGATTCCTGCCCTCCCCATTATTTCTGCGGCATCTGGTGATGATGGGAGACTAGGCGAATAGGTGGAGATCGCTAGTTCGATCCTTGAACTGAGCGGGTTTTACCTCACCGCACTGTCGTGCCTTCGGGCGAGTGTTCACGGGCTTCGGCCCTAGGTGAGGGTTTTCCCCGGTTCGGAGGCGAGTGTATCCCGATGTGGTGAATTTCACCAGTAGCCCATTTGAAGGATTCGTTAGGGTGAAGGGGGTGCTCACCTAATAGGTGAGTCCCCTCTCTTACGCCAAACCAATCCCCGTGTGCCACCTCAACTCCCCTCTTAAACTCCCCTAACACCCCAATTTGATGGCGCCACTCCCCTCTTAACTACCCTTGTTTTTTTATTAAAAAAAAAAAACAAAACAAAATTGTTTGATTGGTTGGAAAAATGGGCCCCACCATATGTCTTCCTCCCCGCTCACGGTGAACCTTCACCCAATTTGTTCCCCGATTTCCCTCCCCGAACCAATGGCAGCCCCCCCCCCCCCCCCCCCTAATCGGTGAATTCCCTCCCCGATAAGCTTTACCGAAGACGCCCCCTTCACCCTTAGCCGTTCAAAAAAAAATTATACTTATCTAAAATAATATTCTAAGAATACACATATGAACATAACCCTTATTTATCTAAAATAATATTCTAAGAATACACATATGAACATAACCCTTTTATCATATACATCAAATCAACACATTTGTCGTATTAAGAAAAAGGCTAATTAGGTTTTTCCACTTACTTTTTTTTAGACAGCTGCTAATTCTATCTTAAATTTATTAACCACTTACGTATATATACTTTACACTATTTGAACCATCTATTTTTTTTTTTTTTTTTTGATAACAGGAGTCACCCTACAAGAGTGGCAAAGCTTGAGATTTCCGATCGGATGGTCGAAAACGTATATACCTAAAAAATTCAATATGAAAACTACACACCGGACACTACTAAGCGAAAAGTTCGAGCCCCCCTGAGCTGCGCCCAATTACACCGTATCTCTTAAGACTATCACACTAATTTGCTATCATTCCAGTATTGGTTAGGTCATAGAAGCTTGTCTTGTATGAATATAAAATTATAAATATATTGGTGTAGTTTAAAATTAAGAATATTGGTATGCAGACATTGTTATTAAAAAAATGCTAAGATTGCCGTATCAATTATCCACCACTTGTGGCATAATAGTAAGGAGGCTTAGGTTCTCCAAATTTAGACCCAAGTTCAATCCTCATTTGTGTCACTTTGATGGATTAGGCAATAATAGATAGAGCCTAGACTCCTTGCATAAGTGTCAGACTCTATCCTGAGTCCATCCGGGTTTCCGTCCCACCGTGTGTTACACTAAAAAGTTTTGCTCTTGTGGTGGCACAACGACTGTCAAGTTGCAACTGGCGGTATAGTTTTCCGGGGGCTCTCCAATTTGAGGAGTGTGGTAGCCTAATACAAGAAACTCGGCGTAAAAAAATTGCCGTATCAGTTGATAGATTGAATGTAGGTGTGTTGTATGAAATGACACATGCAACATTAATGACCATGTTCCGTTTGAAGAGATGTGATCAATCTTTTGCGTGTAGAGTTACGTCTATATATGACTTTCATCAACCAACTTTGACAACACTTACTTCTGACCTAAAATCCTTCATCCCTCTTTTGATGTTTCAATTAAATGTAAATAATAATTCTCAAGTAATTTAGTCTTTAGCTGTTCACCTATCATTGGATTCCAAATTCTTAACAATAGCTATCCAACTTCTTATTGAAGCTTCAATTATTTGTTCCTTCTTTTTGCTGTCTTGTTATAAGAGAAAGAATCCACAGCTCTGTCTAGTATAAACCATTGCATATCACAAGTTGAATTAATTTAAATTAAATTTTCAAAAGCAATACTTTGGAATCAATCAATTGTATATGTACAAAAATCACATATTTAATTAACTAATAATATCCACCTAATTAACTTTTTACAGCTCTAAACTAACTACAAACCGGAATAAATCAATTTGATCACGGTAAAAACCTGTCGATTGAGCCACTCGTTTCACCAGCTATCATGGTATCAGAGCAGGTCGATCCAACAACGGGTAAGTCACCGCATTTTTTACACCTCGGTGCGGGAACTAAGATCTGGCGACAAGACGGACACGAAGAGTGAGATCCAAACCATGTATCGATACATACGACATGAAAACTATGACCACACTGCGGTAAAACTCTTATCTCATCACCGGAATTGAATTCCGACAAGCAGATGGCACAATCAGAGACTTTTTCAGCCATTGTTTCCGTGGAGTATGTGAGCTTTGGAAGAGTATTCAACACCTTCTTCTTGAGGCCTTTGTTAGCAGCAGCGGGTAGCGACTGATCCGTACGGTTGATGATGACTATGCCGGAGATACGACGGAACCATGTGCAGCGAGACACTGCTAGGAGGCCCAGGATGCAGATTAGAGCGCATAATAGGGCGGCGATGATGACTACAAAGTCGGCATCGGCATTGTTGGTGTCTGGTGCTGGCTCGGTGGCTGATGGGTTCTGGCCACCGAGCATCCGGACATGACGAGACATGGGTGTTTGTTGAAATTCTGATGAATGTAGGTTGTGGTCTGGAAAATCTCGGAATCGGTGTTAAAAAAATGTGTTTGTTGAAAGGGGTGAAAGTGGAAATGTACATGGTGATAGGGGAATGAGGAGTGGGGTTTTATAAGGAACGGTTGGTGCTATATACGGATAAAGAAAACAAAATACATTTGGATAGGATAATGTAACATACAATTAAAACAAAATTCTATCTGATACCAATGTATGCGGTTGTAGACTCCTATTGGTTGGTTTAACAAAGATACAAGGCAAGCAAAGTCGGTTTTATGATAAGTTTTCGCCGAATTTGTATTAAAACTAGTAAGTTGGTTTGCTGTCTCTGATACACCTAGTTTTGGTTATAATATTCAAAATCAATATTTGTTGATAACTAATCCAGAATCTATGAGAGACATGACTTATAAATTTAGGAAGTTACAGAAATTTAAGGCTAGCAATTTGAGAGATGGTTGGGAACGAAGTTTTTTTTTTTTTGGTTAAGGAATGAGTCTCTTTATAAACTATTCACGAACGAGATTTCTTGTTCGTGTTCGTTCATTACAGAAATGAACGTGTTCATGAACTATTCACATTTCACAAACACTTATTAAATGCAAATGTTCATACACATAAATGAACACAAACAACGTTTATGAACACAAATGAATACACACGAACATCGCTCAATTACGAAAAATCCACCGAAAAATAAATAAGGACTTAATATAATTATACGAACATGTGACATATTTTATAAAACATGATTAACACAAATTTAGAAGTTTGTAAAGCTTTAATACAAACTGAAATTGAAATGGTCAAATGAAGGATGTTGGGGGAGACATATAATATAACTATGGTTTCAAATTTTAAAAACTAAGAGCGAGCGAACATAAATGAACACATTACCAAACGTTCACGAACGTAGACGAATGAACACAACCTCTGTTCGTGTTCGTTCGTTTACCTTAATGAATGGAATTTCTTGTTTGTTTTTGTTCATTTATTAAACGAACGAATATAAACAAACTTTCTGTTAGACGATTCACAGATTGTTCGTTAAAATTTTAGTTGATTTATTCATTTAGATCGTTACTGAGAGGCATTTCCTTCACCCCACATTGAAGTTTGTAACACCTTTAGAGTTTACATTATTTATTATTGGGTTATTAGATTTTATCACCCCCCCCCCCAACTATTATCTATTGGCCGCTGCCACCCCTAACTATCACTTTGACGCATGTCACCCCCAACTTAACACTTAGTGTGTTCTGTCACAACGTCGTTAACTGATCACTAACTTTTGATCCTGTTACTACATTTTTTTGGTGTCATAGGGATCTTGGGAAGGTTTTAGGGATCTTAGGAGACCCCCAAAAGTATAATAACAGGATCAAAAGTTAGTGATCTGGTGACAGGACACACTAACTGTTAAGTTGGGGGTGACGGGCGTCAAAGTGATAGTTGAGGGTGGCAACGGCCAATGGCCAATAGTTAAGGGTGATAAAATCCAATAACCCTTTATTAATTAGAGAATTTAGTATTTGTAATGTTGTATACATCTTTTGTGATTTTAATTAGTGAATTTAGTATTTGTAATGTTGTATACATCTTTTGTGAATTTAGTATTTGTAATGTTGTAACATCTTTTGAGGTTACTAATGATTTAAGTTTCAATTATATTTTGTAGCCGTTAGTATCTTTGATGTTCGCAAAAGTGAGATGCAAGACATCACAATTTGAGGTGTTGGATACTCAGCATCAAAACTCTAATATATATCATATCATTATTATATCAAATTAAAAATATTTTATATATATAAATAATAAGTCATATAGGTTAACAATCCTAGTCAAATTCAAACTCGTATATTCAATGAGCTTCAGTTTAATGTTTTTAAAACCATACTCATTTTTAGAACAACAAATTTCTAGGTATGTGTGACTTAACGATAAGACCTTCCCCTCCTAAATCAAGGTGTATGTCTTAACTAGTAAATTTCACACGTATAGTCGTTTGGTAACGTGCTAATAGACTTAGAAACTCTTGATTAAAGGAAAACAGTATTTTCAAAAACTTATTAAAAGTTGTTTAGGTAAATTTTAAGTTACATAATAAAAAAAAATTAAGTAAAAAAATAAACATATAACAGGAAAAAAAGGATAAAAAAAAGTAGAGGATTTATCTTTTATATTATGAAAGGAAAATTGAAATTGAATCTAAAAACAAAATATAACATTAAAAAAAGCATAAAAAAAAGTAGAGAATTTAACTTTTATATTAAGAAAGCAAAATTGAAATTAAATCTAAAAACAAAACAAAAAAAAAAGGAGGAGAGAGAGCTAGAGTGGACGATGACTTGAGAAAGTTGCAGTTAACCAAGTATGTGATGCTTTCGTCTGTTTCAAAATAATAATAGATAAAACAAATAGAAAAAGGAATAAAAAAAATGAGGAAGAGAATATGAAATAACAATCGAACCTGGGTTCTGGGGAGTGGAGTTGCAACATAAGTGTCTTATTCACCTCATCTACCTTTTGCTTTGTTTATACTCTTGTTGCCATATGTAAAAAAACTGTGGTCGGTGATACTTGATGTGACAATTATCGACCTTTGAAATCAAGAGATGTATAATAGTCCGGCTATGTTTCTTTATATCGTGTATACAAATCACATTTCAAAAGTAGTACTTGATACTCTAGAGCTTGCTATGCACGGAGTCAACATTACGATAATAAAGTTAGAAAACGAAAAATCGAAATACACTGCTATGTATGTGATTAGCATATACACAAATCACAAATGTTCCATTTGATATAATAATTTGGAAATATTGAAAGAGCAAACTACACATTATGAGATATTCATTTTATCATTTATATAATCGCCTGACATTCGGTGAAAATCAAGGAAATGAATTTGATAGAACTTTTGGACTAAATGAAGGGCTATATATGTATATTTACAAAGTTTAAGTCTAGGGAAGTATTTAAAGACGACTTTCACTTGGTTACAAGTGCTCTTTGCAACTTCCTTAGTTCCTTTAGTTATTGAAAATTTGATTAATTTTAGTTTGAGCCAAGGGCGGACCTAAGCCCAACCCAAAGTGGGTGGGCGCATCTTCGGAGAAAAAAAAAATTTAGTGCTAAATTCCGTTGAAAATCCCGTCCGCACCCCTTGGAATTTTTCGTCCGCACCCTTTGGAATTTTTCGACCGCACCCTTGAAATTTTTCGTCCGCACCCCTTAGCTAAAAAGTGTTACCAATTTATATTTTAAATTTTTTTTAGTAAACTCTTATTTTTTAAAAAAAAAATACTACCTAAATTATATAACTTTTAATACTTAACTAACTAAACCCAAATACCCATACCTTTACCCACTTATAATTCCTAAATAGCTAGCCCACTAAGTCTTGGCCCATTAACTAAACCCAACAATATTTTAAACTATAATAAAATAATTAAAGCTCAAAAACTTTAGAAATTCTCTCTCGCTCTCTCTTTCTCTTACGTTATGATTTCTATGGCTTGAATAGTTGAAAATTAAAATTGAAACATTATGTTATGGAGCGATGAACTTATGTTATATAGAGAAAGAATTGCTTAAGAAATTAGTTTTAGATGATATTTTAGATAGATTTCAAAAAATGAAAACCCGTAGGGCGTCGACGTTTTAAATATGTTGTAACAAGGTTTAACATGTTTTTGATGATTATATAAATTTAGTTTGATGTTCGTTTATTTTACATGACCCAACCCGACCCGATACGAACCGATTTTTTTACTTATATACCTAGGGGCCTAAAATTTTTAAAAATGTTCCACACCCTCATGGAAAAATTCCTGGGTCCGCCACAGGTTTGAGCAAACTTGGTTGACAAAGGTGAGTACTCGGAGTTTACATAACATCTCGCGCATCAATTTTTTTTTTTTTTTTAGAATTCTTGTAAATCAATAAAAAGCTTGGTGAAATGTCTCTACCAAATACTTGGTGAAATGTTTCTAGCAAACAGGTTATTATTTCATCTATTGTGATAGATAACCCAAAGCATTACTCATTAATGCTTAAAGGCGAAAGAAATGAATATTAAAGTTTGATGATAACTGATAAGTAGCTATAGAGCTAGATAAGCTTAGTTGGTAAATATTTATGATTGTTTGACGTTAAGAAGCTATACAGTAAAATAAATAAACTTAGTTGGTAAATATTTATGATTGTTTGACGTTAAGCCTAGCGGGTGTGGGGTGTTTGGTTGGGGCGGGGGATGCCAGACAACGCTGGCTAACCCACACCGTGCCAGCGTTGGTTATGGCGTTGTCCAGCTAGCGTGGCTTTGAAGCCCAGCGTTGGGCAAGGGGGCAGTCTGAGGTGGCTGGCTAGGATTGGCTGGTGAAATTGGACCGTTTAGGGTAATCGTTAGCCAACAGCTAGTTTATTTTAAAAAAAAATATTTCTTTTTTATACCTTATAAATACTCACCCTTTTTTACAATTTTTTTACCACTTCTCTACATCTCTACTTCTTCTATATATCTCTATATTTTTTATAAATTTAACCCACTTAATCCTCTACAATGCATCCATTTAACCGAAACTACGACCCAACCAACCTCTTTGGCTACTAAGAGAACCCGAACCGTAGCCCGCCACAAAACCGTCAACCAACAAACCGCGGTCATCCTCAAGGTTTAGTCTACTCACCGTGTCCCGAACTAGCAGAATTCGTGTCGTATTTAGGAAACCGTCTATTCACGAACTTTCCATACGACAATTCATCTATTCCCGTTAACCTTTCCCAACCCGAAACAGAACCGCAAGACGTTGGTGGTTCGTCATTCAAACCGGCCAAAAAAGAAGTCACAAGAATACAGGGGTGAAAAGAAAGCACTAGCGGCCGCTCAACGAACACAAATAAAGTGGACGCCTCAAGAAGAAACCGCTTTGGCAAGATGTTATATCGACGAATCGCAAAATCCGATTCAAGGTATTTTTTATATAACAATATTATTTTTTCAAGTTTTAATAAATTTTTTTATAATGCCTAAAATTCTTTTGGAATAGGGAATTCACGACACCGCAATGATTTTTGGGATTGCATTAAGAAATCCTTTCATACGCAAATGCAAAGCGAGCAGGTGTATCGTGAAAATGTTTGCCTCTCGTCCAAGTGGGGTGACATAAATACACAAGTCACCGCGTTCAACAATTTTTTCCATAAGGCGAAGAACTCGCCAAGGAGCGGTGAAACGGAGAGTAACTTTATCAAGAATGCCATGATATCATACAGAGAAAACAAGAAGCACGAGTTCAAGTACATGCATTGTTGGGATGTATGTAGGTACGCTTCTAAATGGGTAAGAGTTCCTACTGCTAGCGAATCAACTTCATCCAAAAGGGCACGAAAACTCTCGTCCTAAGTTCAGTCCGATGCTCGTGATCAAGAGCTTGATCTAAATTTGGATGATTTTGATTATTTTCCTCGCCCACCAGGTAGAGACACGTCAAAAAAGCGGCTTCAAAGAAGGAGATCGGGTTCGGCATCGGGTTCGGCCCCTAGCTCGGCCTCGGGTAAAGGGTTGTACACCGAACAGTTGGAAGAAATTGTGACGAAAATCGACACATTCAATTTCATCCAACAAAGGATCGTGATGAGGATAAATATCCAAGCCGCGTACGGTAAAAAAACATCTCTAAAAGAAAAACGCGAAGATATAAAATTTCTCGTCATGCCCGTCGATCACCTTAGCGGCCCAGAATTGGAATTGACGTTGCAAATGAAACAAGAAATCTTGAAAAAATATGATATGGATAAATGATGAAGTTTTTAATCTTTTTTTATTTTATGTAGCTTTTTTTATTTTATGTAGTTTTTTCGTAATTTTATTTGTAGTTTTTAAAAAAATTATATGTAATCTTCTATTTTAGTTAAATGAAATTTTAAATAGTTAAAAAAAAACTAACAAATTACACATTGCTGAGCACGCCATCCGAAAACACGCCAACCCACACCCAGTCGTGGCCCCGTCACACCACGCCACACCACACCTTGTGGATCCCACAACTGCCACTTGTTGATCAATATCCCCCACAACCCACAGTCTATAAAGCCATAAAGTAAAATAAATAAACTTACTAATTGAGTAAAATGTAACTAAGTAACCTGGTATATTCCTTAATGTCATTGGTGAAATACTGATTAAATAATTATATAGTTTTCAAAGTAACTAAAAACACAAATAAATGGAATACGGTAATTGTTCTAAAAAGCTGTCAAAATGTAGAAATGGGTGCAATAGTGACAAAATGCACAAAGGAGTGCAATACAACAACTACATATTCCGTATAATTCCGTCCATAGCCAAACTATTGGTAGGGTTTGAAAAGGCTGAATGTAGGCAATTCTTACCTCCATTCCAAGAGATAGAAAGGGCCCCAGCTCGAAAACCATATCTAGACATAACAGTCAAATAAAACATACATAAGCAGATAACACTTCATAAAGACATACATGCAAGCAATTAATAACACACATAAAAAATAATAATAAGATCCTAAGTTGAGAATCTAAACAAAAATCAGATTCTCCTCTTAAAAGTCCTTAACCTCCATCATACGTCTCCACGATCTCCTATCCTCGACCATGTCCTTTAGAAAGGTACGGGTCTAATACAAAGGAGTGCAATGGTTAAAAATAAATGCGAAAAGTGATTGTAAAATAGCAGGACCCACACAAAAGAGTGCAATAGTTAAAATAAATGCGAAAAGTGATTGTAAAATAGCAGGACCCACCCCAATTGTCCTATCGGGAAATAAACAAGACGAAAGATAGATAAGCTTGGATCTATAGCAGATTGCTTGACAAGGACTATACATAACTAGTTTAATACCCGTCCAATGAACGGGTTACGTTGATGTATTATACTAACAACATGAATGAACCTATGAACACAAAGCTAATCTATATTAAGTGTACAAAAATTAAATTAAATACATGACAAACAAAAGCACCATTCTTTAATTTATAAAAAGGAAAACGAACGCCAACACTTTACAACCACAAAATGATATTCATCATAAGACACTGGAAATTGACAAATGAAGAATATGGCATAAATGTGGCCCCAAGTGATAAATTTGATAAGCCGTATTTCAAACCAATTACACCATAATCTTTTGAAGACACTCTGCACGATCATTATGACGACTAAGAAGGTTGAAAAATGTAATATGTTTGATTTTTGTGATAAAGCTGAGTGACATCACTCCCATTGAACAATGGGAGTTTACACCAAATCGAAATAGCGCTCCACTAGAAGCGAAGGCAGTTGATAAAGAGTTGGGTGGAGTTTTCCTTCGCCGAATTGCAAAAACTGGATAAAAGGTTGTTGGTACGCTGATCCCTCTTTTAGCTAGGCTGGGGCGAGTCAGAATTCTATTAAAAGATGCTCGCCATCCAAAGAAATTCACTTTAATGGGCAGTCACCTATTCCAATTGTAATAGGATTGAGATTGTGAGAACATATCATTCTCGATTAGCCAACGCAATGAGTAATACGAGAAGGTAGGATTGGATCCTACAGTCCATTCCCATACATCTGATTTTGCAGAGACATGCACTTGTTGGAGGAGCGAAAGACATGTTTGGTCTAGTATACCAGTTTGTGTAACCCGACCATTTCAACCTAACCATTGTTGCTCGTTTCTAGAAAATAAACATAGTTGTAATTATTATTTAGTTATTTGATTTTTTTAAATAGCCCATTTCAACTGTCCAATCTGACAAACCCGTTCTTACCCACAAACCAAAATGATCATTTTTTTAAATGACATTTTGACCAACCATGACCCCTACCCATACCATTTTTTGACCTAAACCTAGAAAGGTACTACTAGTTGCTTTGAAAGAAATAAGAAACACGTGGCACATGTGCTCACAAGAGCATAATTGTATCCATAACTTACTAGGGATGAGCACGGTACCCGTTCGGTATTAAACCGGTACCGATACCGAAATACGGGCAAAATTGGTATCAGTACCGCATATACCGGTTCGGTACGGTATCGGTATTTATTGGTGTTTTACCCGTAAATACTGGTACCATACCGGTACCGAAAAACGGGGAAAATGAGAACAAATATCGGTATCGAATATAACCGGTACGGTACGGTTCGGTACCGGTACCCGGTACCAAATGCTCATCCCTATAATTTAGTCATCACAGATTGTAAAAAGTATCTTTTAAAAGTACCGGTATGAACTTAAACATAAGCAATTAAGGTTTAATTTATTAACATACAATCATATATAAAAAAATAAAATACGAAAGCAAATATAGATAAGCAAAAATATAACCTTTTAGTAGATGGGGCTGCAATATTCCATAATCCCCTCTAGATTCGGATGCTGCTCAATATGTTCCATCATCATAAGAAGGATTGAACCAGGGGTTCATGTGCTGCTTACTAAGTACAGGAACATCAGCCAACATTTGAGACTTGCTTGGGCTGCCTTATATGAATATATATTCAAAGCAACTTCAGCTAAACGGTCAATAACATATTTCTATCTTTCATTAACTTGTCATGTTTCAAAAAAAAAAAAAAATTATAAATTTTTAATAGTTTATGTACCATGAAGAACCTGGGTTCTTCACAAATTGATTTTATGAAAAGTATGTGAATATGATGTCTTGGTAATTGAATACTAGTCATATTCAGCAAGCAATGAGCTACCAATGCAGGCTCCATCTGCGATGGCAATGCACCCATAAAAAAAAATTCTTCAATCTCATCAAGACTTTAAAAACAACGACATACATGTAACTTGATAGTTTATTACCCGTAAAAAATGACATACCTAAAAGACCAATTTATAGTTTATTCCCAGCCAAACATACTGCGAAAAGACAAGTTGAATAGGTCTTTAGCATTTAAGAATCCGACATTTGTCTTACACCAGATCCGGTTTTCCCTTTATGATCTTCGGTAATAGATCTTAATGTCCCATCCCTTTAAATTATCCGAAGAAAAGTTTTTTTTTAAAACATGTGAACACTGCATTCCCTTGTTACTCGTTAGTAAACCATACATATTCATCAAAAATAGAGAAACTTATCAGTTCAAGTTTGATTGAAGACCATACCATCCAAGTTAGGGAACTAAACAGTATTCTTAAAGAAACTGCTTGAACGGATACTAAATATTGAATATCGAGTTTCGGAGTAACTCTTCATATATCAATTAAAAAAAACTCATCATTGTCCTGCAGAAACAAATTAGGTCAATTCTTTGCCGGTAAACGAATTACTTTCTAAACTATTTCATCTAAACAACATACAAGATCCTTTTCAAATGTAAGATACTTACAGCAAAATAACAAACTGAAAAGAGAAGTGTAAACTACCCGCAGTAAGTTACGAGACGCCCTATGTTATTTGAAGCTCGAGAATTTGTAGGGTTTGATAACCACCCGCATCAACAATTAAAATTTGTTAATAAATATGCAGTTATAGAGCTGGAGAAATTTTTGGGTTTGATAACCACCCGTTCATATAATACATTATTCACAACACGTTAGAACTAAATTCATAACATGGTGTTTTAATAAATTCGTAGTGCAATTCATGGTTTTTTACTCCTTTGTGTGTTGTGGATAGGGGTGCAAACGAGCCAAGCGGCTCGCGAGCTACTCGAGATCGGCTCGAGAAAAAGCTCGAAACGAGCCGAGCCTTATCGAGCCCGAGCCGAGCTTGAGCCTCAAAACAAAGCTCGTTTGTTTATCGAGCCCGAGCTCGAGCTTGATAAAATACAAACGAGCCGAGCTTGAGCTTTGAAAACAAAGCTCGAATCGAGCCGAGCTCGAGCTCTCATAAGTTAATCGAGCTCGAGCTCGAGCCTGACTGAGCTCGGGCTCGGCTCGGCTCGTTTACACCCCTAGTTGTGGATCATATCAGCTTTCATTACATGGTTGATACGTGTGCTCTATTCGTTTAGTTACAAGATGTTATATGCTTGGAAGACGCTTTAGCTTTACAACAAACGTGACGGTTACAAATTCTATAAAATCAGTATCGCGTGTTCATGATTAACCTTTCGAAGATAATCTAATCGATCCTATACATATGGTGATTAAGTTGTTGGACAGTACTAGGATTTATATTCCAATACCTGAGCTATAGCAACCAACAGGGATACCACAGGCATCAACACGAAGCGTTAAGCTTCATTAATATCTTAAATACAAAACATTAAATCAGTTGGAATACTGTAGGCCGCATAAAATCGCCTTTTCATACATGTTTTCAAAATGCCTAAAAACAGGTCACAAAAACTCCCTTTTCTCAAACAGGGCACATTACAATGAAGTAATACTGGCTAGTGTTGAAAGAAGCAGATGGTCACCGCCACCATGTTCATCCTTTTTCGGGCTGCTCCCAGAGCTGCTATTGGAAAGCGATACAAACGTAGTTTTCTGTAAAACCCCTGTAGGTGATGACCCGGATCCCATATGATAACCAACAGCATCCCACATTTCAGTCATCTCTGAACCCGATGATGGATCCTTGCATTTGACCCCACTGTTACTAGAAGTTCGATTCAAGGCTTCTCCCAATGGTCCCCCCATCGAGTTAGAGTTTCCCCATGAAATGGGAATCCAGTTTGATGCTTGTTTCTGGGTCGGGTCAAGATCAAACTCAGCAGTCAGACCAGGTGGTGGAGCTGCAAGTTTCTCTTGAGCCGGAGAGTTTGAGGAAGATGAGAAGTCTGAAGCAGCCATGGGAATGGACATGGAGAGTTGGGTCCAGTCTGGTTTAAGTGGCTCGTCTTTAGACCATTGGTCAACGAAATTTGGAAGTGGGTTCGGGTTAGATGAACCATGGTTCAAGAAAGAATCATAGTTGGTCGGATACACCGAGGCTTCTTCTACTGGATTGCTTTGTTTTGGCATTGAGAATGAGTTTATACCAAACGCTTGCGGTTCCTGTGTCCTGTATCCAATATTAAACTGTTACATTACACTTGATGAATCAAATATTAAACTGTTAGCAACTTCGATAACCACCTGTTGATGGGAGTCTGCGTGTGGTTATGGCGGTGCAATGCTGCAGTGGTGGCGGTCGCCAGGGGAGTGGAAACAGGTGCAGATGAGGAGGAAACAACCGGGCCCACTTTGGTTGCGGCTGGGCCGGAGACAGCTTGGCCATTTTGGCTTTCCACAGGCTTTCTTGAACGATGGCGGCCTCTATTGATGTGTCTTTCACAGTATTTCTGATCAGGAACAGCATCTCTAGAGCACCTCCATTTCTTCCCATCTGTTCTACGACACCTCCCGGGTTCCGGATCCGTGTTACCCGAGAACCCGAGATGGAAACCTCCCCATCCATCTAATTCACACCCAAAAACACAAATCAGATTCTGAAACAATCTAACAAAATTTATGTTTGATAACGGGAGTGTTAAACGTACCCTCGGTGAGTAAAAATATAGACAATGTACCAAATTTAACAGGGGATGGGCACGTTAAATAAAATGATACGATGGGTACGTTTAGCACATCCCTTAATAAAACAGTGGAGATTAAGATTAATCGATTAGACATACAAGAATTGGAGGCATATGAGGTCGAAGACAACGATCCAGGGAAAATAAACGTGTTAAGCGATTTTCGGAGCGGAGTAAGCAAATTCGACGGAACAGGGACATTAGCAACAAAGTGTTTGTAGATCAAAGCTTGGTGTTCTAACTCCATCCATTGAGAGGGGGTAAATGGTCCTTTATACCTTGAAGCAGGCATATGCATACCTGCTTGCAACCCTCCATAACCATAACCTACAACCAAATAATCAAAACCATGGTGAAAAAGATTTAAGAAATAATTAAATAAAAAAAAGAAAAAGAAAAAAGAAAAGACTTGACAAGACTCCAAGAACAAAGACTTGCTTCCATATAGCCCACATAGATAGATGCCAATGAAAAGACCCATCACCTAAGGATATGCCTTTAATTATCAGACCAAAAAATGGGGACATGCACACTAGTAAAGTAACATCAATAACAACAAGATCACACCATCACCATAGATGCCAGTTTGTTACCCATGACAACATCCTTACCAAAAACACACAACTAGACAAATGTACAACTTTCACTGCACTAGGTACAACTCACTATACCAATCACTTATCAAAACTGTTCAAAACCTAAAATTATCTCTCCCCAATAGATTAAAAAATAAATAAAAAAAAATTAAACCCCTCATACAACAATGCTCGCTAATATGACCTAAAAAACATAATATATATTATCAAGATTTACCTGTATTATTATTTCTAATGTAGGGCTGGTAGAAAGAAAACAGTGAGTTTTGGTTACTTGTAATGGCAGATGAAGAAGAAGAAGAAGAAGAAAAGCTGAGCATATTATTGGCATCAGCAGGTGAAAGTGAAAGCAAAGAGTCAGATCTCACAGACATTGACTTGTTTGGCTGGTCAAAGTAATCAGTTTTTCTAGATTTGGAAGTTTGAAGATGATCATCCGCTACGACAGATCTTTGTTGCTTGGTGAACCCAGATCCACTAAGGTTGTTGGTGTTGTTTTTGTCATCATGAGTTGTTAAGACACAAGTGTTGTTGAATGTGAAGTCCATTGTTGGAAATCTAGAGGGTTTTCATTTTTTTGGTTGAAAAGGTTTGAAAGATGTTTGGAATTTATGGTGGAGAGAGAGAGAGAGAGAGAGAGAGAGAGAGAGGGTGAGTTATGGAGGCTTGAAGCTGCGGAGAAGACAAAGTTTTGGACGAAAATGGACGGGAGTGAAATTGTTCAAAAGGGAGATTGGAGTTTAAGATTTCATTGTAATCCACTTTGAAAACGTTTTGCAAATCAGTCCATGTAGTTTGACGAATTTTGCAACTTATGCTTTAATACTCGGTTTTCAAAGTATAATGTTTAATAGTGTCACCAATTATTAATCAATAATTTTTGTTAATCTTTATGTATTTATAATAATCTATAAGACCGTGGGGTATGGTGGGCTTGGGTTGGGCTTGTGTTAGGGCATTTGTTGACACGTGGAATGAGAGCCCCCTACCGCCTGGTTACGTGTCCGCAGGGTATGGCGGGGCGTGGATTGAGCTTGGGTTGGGTGCACCGCGTGGCAGCAGAATATTAAAAAAAATTATAAAAAATTTATAAAAAATCACACAACATTTATAAAAAAAACCTACAACTTCATTAAAATTTTAAAAATTACATAATTTCTAAAAATTACAAAATAACAAACCTAGAGCGTTAAATAAATTTCAAAAAGGTCGATCTTGTCGAACGCCTTTCGCTCCTTGCCTCGAAACTCTATGTTTGCCACCGCCACCCGGTCCTCGTGGCTTAACTCGCCGCTCGGAACGGCTTCGTAGTAAGCCTTGAAACGCTCGAGCTTGGGCCGTAGCTCGCGCCATTTATGTTGGCACGCGTTGAGGTTGTGGCGGTCGTTACCGACATTATGTCGGTAGGCTGCGAATGCTTCCGGCCAATATTTTGTTTGGCCCGATGGCCGCCCCTTCATAGCGTCGACGACGCTAGTGACGAGAGCCATTTCTTCTTCATGGGTCCAGGATGCCATAGCGGGGGGGGGGGGGTACCAGTGGGTTAGCCGGTGGGGTTGGGTTCGTGGGATGGGGAGACCAGTGGGTTAGCGGGTTCGAGAGAAGTGGGTAACCGATGGGGTTGGGATGGGGGGACCAGTGGGTTGGGGGTTACAATATATAGGGGGTGGTTGGGTGACCGGGTGGCGGTTTGGTTTTCCCCCAAACCGTTTGAATTTAAAATTCAAAATTTGAATGTCCGCTATGACGTGGCGGGTGAGCGAATGGGAGGCAGCCAGCTAGCATGGCCATACTGCCCCACGCCCGGCTTGAAAGCCAAGCCCCAAGGGCCGCGCCCCAACCCAAGCCCCATGGCCTAAGCTTAATAAAAAAAGGTTGATTCATATTTTCTTAGGGGTGAAAGGGAGTGGTTAGTGGTTACCTATTTGGAATAGGTAAACTTCCCATTTACCTAATTAGACAGTACCACATCAATTCACCTAAATTGTTTACCTAATCCTCAAAAACGTTGGCGATGGTTTACCTATTCTGAATTAGGTAAACTATTTTTTTTTATTTTTTAAACTAGTATATTTAGTAATTAAACATGTATTTTAACAAAATAAATGTAGAATAAATTCAAAATAACATTACATTAAATTAAAAATTGCTAAAATTACACTAAATTAAAACAAGTAAAATTACATTAAATTAAAATAAATAAACTAGTCTTCGTCGGAATCGACCAACAGGTGGGGTAAATCTTGACTTTCGAGATGTTCCACGAGATCGTGTTTTAGTCTCCAATGCGTGTCTTCATCCAAAAGTTCATCCAACACCCTATCGTCTAGAGCGGGCTCGACTGGAGGATCCCGAATGTGTACCGGTGTTATCGCGTTTCCATCGTCTTTTAAAATCATGTTGTGTAAAATAATACACGTGTATACAACATTCCTAATGTTTTAAGGCTCCTTGCTCTCATCGGCCGATTCAATACACCCCATTTGGATTTCATAACACCAAAAGCCCGTTCAACGTCTTTTCTTGCCGCCTCGTGTTGCCTCTTGAACTTCTTTTCGTCTACTTCGTGAGGGTATGGGATCGATTTTACAAACACGGACCATGTAGGGTAGATTCCATCCACGAGAAAATAACCACGTTTGTATAAATGGCTGTTAACGTAAAATTGACATTTAGGCGCGGTTCCTTTTCGTTCCATTAAAAATAACGGAGATTGTTGTAGCACATTGATATCGTCTTGTGAGTGAACCTGGTGGACCGCAAAAAGCATGCCAAACCCATAAATCTTGAGATGGAACCGCTTCGAGCATAACAGTCGGGTATCAATAATCTCCTCTAATATACTGGCCTCGAAGCTCTGTGGGACACATTCGCCAAACAAGATGGGTGCAATCAAGACTTCTGAACATACCAGGAAGGTGATGTTTTTCCTCATGAGCGTCGTATAAAAGTGCCATGTCGTGGCTTGTCGGTCTACGTAAGAACTCCGAAGCGTATATTTTGCAAACCGTGTCGCAAAAATATTCTAGGCACTCGCGGGAAGTTCTTTCTGCCATATGCAAGTACTCGTCGTTCTCGTCTGGAGGGCTACCAGTTGCGAGCTGTTTAATAGCTGATGTAACATTTTGCAACGGCGTAAAGCCCTTCTTACCCCGTGCGTCGAAGCCCTCTTGAAACCACGAGTCGTTTGCTTCCACGTCGCTCACAATTTTTAGAAAAAACGTTTCGACATACGGAACCTATGCCGAGAAATATCTTTGTTGTATTTCGGGTCTTCGACAAATAAATCTGCCATGAGTGTCTCATGCCCAAGCTCATGTTGACGTTCAATATATCTCCTTCGGTTAGATGTGCCCGTGTCTTGAAGTACGGCTTCTTCGATGAGATTTTGGAAAAAAAGAATGCTACTACCAGATGATTCTTCGCTACTATCGAGTGGAAAAAAACAACGGGATTTCATCCGCCATTTTGTTTTGGAATGATTGGGTAAATGTTTGCCATTTTTTGGTTTGGTTTGGGTATGAATTTGAATGTGTTTGGGTATGAATTTATATGTTTGGTATTTATAGTTAAATTAAAAAAATGTTTTTTTTTTTAAACGGCATTATAGCCGTTGAAGTCTCCAACGGTAAAAAACAACTCCCATTCTCGATCGGTAAAGGTTCACCGCTCTCACACATTTACCGATTGGTAAACACCATCGACGGTGGTGTTACTGATCGGTAAACCCTTTACCTACCACACCGTTCACTCTTATGTTGTCATATGAGTATAAATTTAATATATAACCTCATTTTAACTCAACTTTGTTTTTTTTATCTATTTAATGACAAGTATTCACGGGTCAAATTAACTTCATTTTCTTGTTTTGTTATAAGAAACTTCTCATGGATCTTTCAAACGTACCGTGTTCTTGAATTAATAGATCAAATCCAACATGAATCTCTAAATTTGACATAACCCAAAAAATTGTGTTAAACTCATCAATCCAAACACGTGACGAATATTTTTGTATTAACACAATCTCAGGTTAGAGGGTATGGTGATGGTCCTCCAAGGGAGGATGATTCGTCACGTAGGCGCCACGTCATGGTCCTCACAAGAATGGTCTATCCCACAAAACTAGAGGGTATGGAGGATGGTCATAGATGATCCTACCCCACCACTTTTATGTTTTTTTTTTAATCTTCTACTTTTTTTTAACATTTAACAAATAAATTAACAAAAATATTTTCATTAATATTAAAAGACATTACATAAACATAAAAACATAAACTTAATAAAAAAACATAAACTTAATAAAAAAACATAGACTTAAATAATTTGATGCTTCTTCATGATGTCGGTTTGTAGTTTTTTCAACATCCAAAGTTTCGGCTCGGGATACTCATCGACATCCATCGTTATTATTTCCCATTCCTTGAGCCGAATCTTTTCATCGGAAATTCGGATTTTCTCATTCGACAATTGGACCTTTTCGCGTAACTTTTCTTCCGCTACACGAGTATTTTCTTCGACGGCCCACTCCTTCGCCTTCGCCTTTTGGGCCGAGACGTCCGTGTACGTTTTAAGGTGTTCCATAAACTCTTCCATCTTCGGGTCCACCTTTTCCTTTTTCTTTCCCCTTGGCCCGCTCCTTCTTTGATTTGTCCCGGCTCGGTGGACGCTCCGCTTCATGTACGGCGTATTCCTCTTCGTTAAACTCGGCGTCATCATTTAAGTTTATGTGACACCTCGCGTCCGATCCACCGGCGCTAAAACTACTCGTTTCCGATGTCCTTTGCCGCTTCGCCATCTCCACCTCGTTGGGAATCGGCGCCCATTTTGGGTGCGTTTTCAAAATTTCCCACGCGCGAACGTGTGGAAAGTTGGTATTACCATTGTTCGCCTTATACTTCTCCAACGCTTGTTTGAACACACCCTCGTCGCTTATGCCGCTACGACGCCCACTTGTATATATTTTATTATACTCATCGCAAAACTTATTGACGAACCCGTTCATTTTCCGCCACTTTGATGACACCGAGTCGATATCTCGATACGGGCCTTGGTCCATAAGCTCGAGGAACTTCGCCAAAACCTTGGTCCAAAACCCGTCACCCGTTTGACTATTACCTATAAAAAGACAAACAAAATAATTCTAAAGTTATAATTCTAAAAAAATATATAAACTGTTAACAAAAAGATAAACTTAAAAAACTATATAAACTTTAAACAAAATATATAAACTGTAAACAAAAATATAAACTTTAAAAAAATAAATAACCTTTAAAAAATATTATAAACTGTTAAGAAAAATATAAACTTTAAAAATATATATAAACTTTAAAAAAAATACCAACCTTTTGTCGGGTGTGTAGACGTGCCTATGTAAGCCTTAGCTAAGGCTTCTTCTTTTCTTCGATTGGCGTCCACGCTTTCGCCTTCGATTTGTCACCCACCACTTGCTTGCTTTTTTTTCGTTTGCCTTTTTCTTTAGGCGGTTGGGTTTCGGGAACAACCTCCACATCGTCGTCGGGTTCGGATTGTTGAACGGGTTGCGTTGGGATCGGTTGGGGTTGAACGAGTGGCGTTGGGTTCGGTGGGAAATTAAAAGCACTCCGCATCATCATTTGTTGAAGGGCTTGATTTTGAGAGAATTGAGCGAATTGGTTAAGTAAGTGTTGGAATGAGGCAAAGGCATTTGATGAATATTGCGAGAATTGGTTCGGTTCTAGCGTCGGATAATATCCCGGAACCGAGAAAACATTCGGTTGGGTCGGGTTGTTGGGATTGTTCGGGTTGTTCGGATTGTTCGGGTTCTTGAAGGGATCCATGGTAGAGTATAAGGTTATAAAAGTGGAAGAAGATTTATAAAAATAAAGTGAGAGAGATGAGAAAATGGGGTTAAAATGGTGAATGGAGATGAAAATGGATTTGAATTTTATATATTTGTTTTTTTAACCGTTGCTTTTTGGGGAAATTCGATTTTTTTTTAATTTCCAACGGTTACTTTTAGGAGGTGGCCCACTTTAATTGCATCTTCGCCAACGTCGAGTATGAGACGTTTAGGACGGGGACGTGGGGGGCGGGATGGTGTTGATGGTGGCGCCGGACCTCAATGGTATGAGGACGTCCCCCATACCGCATAGCCTCATATTTATTTTTTTATGTATTAACAAGTTCGATGTGTTTAGCCTCATATATTATTAATTTTTTACATATTAATAATTTAAATTATACATTTATAAATAATGAAAATGTATATAAAACAATTAGGTTTACATTATAAAAAAAGGATGTCCTTTTCTAGTTGGTTTTCAAAATCTAACATAAATAACCTAAACATCTTGGTTTTCAAAATCTAAATGTATGTTGTAAAACGCTATTATAGATTAATTAGAAAAATCATATAAACTTGCATATGACTGTTTTATTTCTCTAAATGGTTTTTATATTTTCTTTGTAATTTAATTTAAAAAGTAGTCTTTATTTTGTATTGGTTTTAGGGGCTGTTTGGCAACATCTGAATGGTTAAGTGCTGAATCGGTAAGAGGTCTGAACCATTAAGTGCTGAACCAGTAAGATGTCTGAACCATTAAGAGCTTGTATAATGCTTAACCGTTCATTAACAAATGTCTGACCAATTCAGATTAAAGGTCTTAACAATTTAGACTTTGTATAAATCTTAACCATTCAGAGGCAAATGTCTGAACCACTCAGACATCTGCTCGTGAAACAAACAGTCTGAACCATTAAGTACTGAACCAATAAAAGGTCTAAACCATTAAGAGCCTGTTAAGAGGTAAAGAATCAACCCCTTACTATATTATATAGTTTGTGTGAGATTGCGTGCTTATAGACAAAAAGATAATAATACAACAGTTTCAAAGAAAATAATAGTAAAACGAAATGTTGACGATAAAAGGAAAAATAATAGTAAAATGTGATGTGATTTTACGGTGGGTGTGAATTACCATAACGGGTTGAAATGACCCAATTGAAGAGGGCAACCCCACCAATCCACCTAGTTCCAGACTATATAGCTTCGCGCCTAACATCATCCACGGCTCCAAACCAAACAACGTCGTATCACCAGCTGTCCACTTCCATTTATAATGTATTTCTTGTCAACATTTAACTCCTAAATTTTCTAAAATGAATATATTATAACATGCGGTTTGCATGTTTTGACATCTCCGTCTCCTAAGGTACGGTGTCCATCCTCCCTTGGAGAGTGATCCGTCACGTAGGTGTCACATCATATTCCTCTTAAGGATGGTTCATTTCACAAAACTAGAGGGTATGGAAGGATGGTTCTAGATGATCCTACCCCATCACTTTTATGTTTTTTTATTTTTTTAATCTTCTACTTTTTTTAACATTTAACAAATAAACTAACAAAATATTTTCATTAATATTAAAAAACATTACATAAACTTAAAAAAAACATAAACTTAAACAAAAATATAAACTTAAAAAAATCCTAATATATTAAAAAAAGCTACTAGTCTTCGTCCTCCATGTCGTCGTCTGGTTCGTTTTGAGCGTTGTTCCAAATGTACTCCACCAAGTCCGCTTGCAGGTTATGATGTGTGTACTCGTTACATAGAGCGAACATGTTCAAATCTTATTGTTCCCTACTAGCTGGAACAGAATTTCCGGTAGACGCGTTTTCGTCGTACTCGCATATCGTTCTACCTTCGTCTTCAATGATCATGTTATGAAGGATGATACAAACGTACATAATGTGTCATAACCTCTTTGGTGTAGCCGAACGTTCTGGATGTTCAATGATTTGCCATTTTTTTGTAGAACACCAAAAGCCCGTTCAATATCTTTTCTCACACCCTCTTGATACTTCGCAAATTTTTTTCTTTTTTCGTCTGTCAGGTGCGGAATAGTTTTAACGATTGTCGAGTACGTTGGGTATATTCCATCGGCTAGGTAGTAACCTCGCCTGTATTCCACCCCCGAAACCGCAAACTTGTGTCTGGACCTGTTCCCGCCACTACTATAACAACCGTAAATTAAACCGACACCCTCGAAATATTTTCGACACCCTAAAAATAATTAAAATATCCCAATATGTCCTAATATACCCCCCATACGTAAAAACGGGCCCCAAATACCTTAATTTTCATTAAAATAAATTAAAAACGAAATTAAATGGTCCCTGGCGGGCCACGACAGACTCTGCCTGAGTCTACGTGGGTCGCAACCGAGCTACATGTTGCGAAACCAGGGAGTGCCACGTGGCACAACACCCGGCAAGGCTATACCCGGTGACTACGCGACCCTAGCCCCTACGAACCTACGTCGCGGGCCGTGACGGCCCCCTAACTTCGTCGCGGGGCGCGATGGCTTGGCCGAACAGCCCTATAAAGTTGGAGCTTTGCAGTTCATTTTCGTCGCTCAATCTTTTCAATTCTCTCTCAATTTCTACGTAGTGTACACTATACTCGGGTATAATACCCCCTAAATAACGAGGTTCTACTCCGTTGTAAGTATTATAACCCCTGGATACGTATTAGATACTCTGCCCGATTGATCTAGGGTTCCGTAACGGCTGTCGTGGTTCTGCCCGACGTAGTCGTTGGAATGCCGTCTCGGGGAGGGTATTACTAATGTTAAAATGGGTTATTATACTAACACGTGTGCATTTGTGTAATTTATAGATTGTCACCAGGAAACCCTAAAGGATAATCTAAGACAACAATGTGAGTAATCTCCTTTTTGCAAACTGTTTTTACAAAGCCTCACTTAATTAATTATACATTAAGCAGTCATTGAGTATTTGTAAGGATACAATTACAGTCGGTAAATTTGGGGTTTTGTATACAAAATTTGTTACTGCCTTGCGAGGAGTAACATGACCATAAGTCGGAACGACAGTACCGTGGGTGCTAATTGATATGACTTGAAAACAAATGTAATTGCGAGACCGCCCTCAATACTGTACAATGGTTTTTATTAAAACTTGATTAAACTGGGATTCACTCACCAGTATTTCCCACTGACAAAATGTTTTTAAACGCGTTTCAGGTAACAAAATGTGAAAGCCAAATAAAAGCCAGCTGGACAGCACTGAAGGCTTGGAAAAGTGGCAATAAAGTTACCTAAAAGAAGTAGATGTTTTTATTAAATAAAAATAGGATTTATTCCTATGAAATTGTGTGTACTTAAAACTTGGGTTTTAACCTGTGTTGAATATTATGAAAATGTGGTATTTTACTCTGATAACAGTATTTCTTAACTACGGTCCTGATGTAAATTTCGCTGCCAAAATTAGACAATAACAGGATACCACTGAAACTGGTCGCGGCCGCCCGTTCCCGTAATTGTAATAGGGGGATGGGGGTTGCGACAGAAGGTGGTATCAGAGCTAAGCCATTGATTCAGCCACAGACACCAAAATTCAAATTGTTAGGAAATAAATTACGGGAATACGTGCATAATTGTATTTATTTGTTATGTGTTATTTGACTATTTGTGTCACACCCCAAATTTCCACGTGTCACCGGTGGGGGAGTATCGTGACGTAGTTGATATCATCATAGTCAAACAACACAAATTATAATGCACAGCGGAAGCATAAATATAGATTTATTTCAACCAAACAAACTGTAATATCCAAGTATCACAATTGAAGGGGTATGGTCCCAAAACGACCATTACCCGCATCAAACAAACCCCTACCAGTAAGCAAACCGCACCCATGCGGTCACATCCTTCGAACCCATTCGGTTCGAAGATGAATAGCTTGACCCAAGCACGAAAGAAGATGAACATATCGATGCGGCTGGCACCGCATCATATGGCCATTTTCGTCACGACAAGGGAAGCGAGCAAATAGTCTCCACATACGATGATGCGGCCAACACCGCATCTCGCGTATTTCTTGATCACAAGTAGGAGACGCGGTAACTTCAGACGTTACCACATGCAGCGATGCGGCTCGCACCGCACCCTGCATATCCAACAAGTGGACTGACACGCCAGGCAAGTGGCTGACACCACGAGGCAAGTGGCGCCGGCGACAGTCCCCTGTCAGAGCTATTAAAGCAATGGGCTGACGTGGCGTAACCCCCACGGCCGGCGAGACTGACACACCTGCAACGGTGCAGCTCGTCGTCAGCCCATCCATCAATCTCCTCCTTCACTCCTCGGCTATAAATACCGACCCTAAACCAGGTTTGAGGTATCTCTTCACAACTCTCTAACTACTACTATAATCTTGCTTTGCTTCCCAAGCAAACTACTGATTCTCACGCCGGAGAGTGGTAACAAGGAGCACCCCCCACCCCATCCTCCTTGTTACGAGTCACGGCTTGTTTCCTTGTGCAGGAGATCATCCACCGGTGACCCAGCCAGTGATCTCCGAGAGGAAGGGATTAACCCTTCTTGACGAGACCAGTGTGTTAACCCTGCCCGGTTAACCATTGTTTCATCATTGGCGCCCACCGCTACTCTTAGCAATTTTTTAATCCATCCCTCTCCCTCTCAAGATCATGACTGATAACCAAAACACCAATGCGGATAACCCAAATCCCCCGGTCCCAACAGGGGTCCACCCTTCGACCCCCCAACCCGGACACATTGGCACGTCCACCCAAAGGATCCCATCCTTTGCGTTCGGACACGACTTATCACAGGCCCCAACTGTGCTTCCACCAGGCATGGACTTACACTCCTGGTACCAACAGCAGACTGACCTGCTGATAGCGGCTTACAACCGCGCTTGTACGGAAGCAAACGTACAAACTGGGCCTACCCCAATACAACACACACCTGCCAACCGTATACTCCAATACGATGGCAGGTTACACTCACGTCCGGCTTCCAGAAGCCGACATGACGACCGTGGATCATCTTACTGTTCGGTCCATACACTCAATGAGGATACTTCCTCATATGAGTCCCGCTCCAGAGGGCCAGTGCATACCCGCCTGGGCCCCTATGGGGAAGATAGGAGGCGGTCAGCCTCCAGGCGCGGCCCAGGCATCCAGAGCCGACTGGGCCCGCAACCTTACACGGAAGGGTACGGTCATACCGACCCTGACGATCAAACCTACCGCGGGGAGTCTCACGACACCAACAGCAGACCGGGAGGACGCAACTATGTTCCTCCCAGTCACCCCCGCACTACATACCTCAGGGCGGCAAAGCGCCCTGTGCACGAACCATACAGGCCAAGGGCCGCGGCCGAAAATTCAAAATTCGTCCCGCACATTGCCAACGCCGATATCACGACGACAAAATTCCCAGTCAACATTGGGAAATACAGTGGCTCGACCGACCCGGACGACCACATGAACATCTTCACAGGCGCAGGCGTCAATGGCAGGTGGGACGAACCCACCTGGTGCAATTTTTTCCCCCAGACCCTTATCGGTCTGGCGAGGGCATGGTTTGATTCTTTGCCAGTGGGATCACTGGATTCTTTCGAGGACTTGCGCGCCAAGTTCCTCGCCCACTTTAGCCAACAGCGACGCCACGAACGCGATTCGTTGGACGTCATGAACATCTGGCGAAGAGATGACGAATCGCTCGAGGCATTCGTCATCCGTTACAATAAAGAATGCCTAGAGATAGGCGACGTGGCGGACCAAATGGCGCGAAACCATTTTATTCGGGCCGTCAAAGACAGAGAGATGGTCATGACCATCTCTGGCAAGGAAGGTTTGCCTAAAAAATGGGAGGATGTCATGACCGCAGTCAAGACATATGCCCAGACACAGCGGTCGCTCGAACCGCACGTCAAAAAGGCAAAACCCCAAGCCGAAACATCCCACCAAGGGTCCAAACGTAATAACAAACGAAACCGGGATGCGGGCAATCGGGATATTACTAAACCCTATTTCCCGCAACCCAACACGTTTGACCCACAATGCTACAACCCGGCCCGAGACACTCGGGCACCAAGAAAAGAATCTCGGGACCGCAAATGGACCGAGATCAACCAGTCGCCAAGAGAGGTCCTCCTCGCGGACCCACAATTCTTGCGACCGGCCCAACCAATGAAGTCCAAGAAAAGTCAGGACCTCACACTATACTGTGAGTACCACAAGGACTCGGGCCACACCACCAACAACTGCGTCAGTCTCCGGCTGGAGATTGAGCGGGCGTTGAAAGAGGGGAAACTGCAACACCTTTTACCAGGTGGACAAAAGCCCACCAAGCATATCACCCCTCACAACGAAGGTACCTCCTCCGGAAAGAAAGCCATGTACGTGGCTTCCACCCACATGATCTACGGAGGCAAGGGTAGGCCGCGAAAAGCGGCACGAAGACCGGACAATGATTGGAAAGACGAGCAAGTCGTCTTCCCAAAAGTCCGAGGCGGACCGCGCGACAGACGCGCCGTCGTCATTTCAGGCCAGCTGGCCCATTACTGCACCGAGCGTCTGTTCATAGACCCGGGCAGTACATCCGATATAATCTACGAGCAATGCTTCAATCAATTTGACCAAGAGGACAAAGATCGGTTGCAGGCCGTAGATTACCCGCTGGCCGGATTCGCAGGGGAAACAGTCTTTCCCCTAGGTCAAATTACATTTCCCGTGCGTCTTACCAATGGTAAACACACGCGGACGGAGGAGGTAAACTTCATGGTTTTACCCCACACCTCCAATTATGATGTCCTCCTTGGGAGAGAATCCCAAGGAGATTTCAATATGATCACATCCGTCCCCCACTCCGCGGTTGGTTTCCCAACCGCATCGGGGGTTGCAATCATCTACGCCCGCAAGGACGTCATGATGACGGACGAAGCACGTCCGACAAAGGTCGCAAGGCCCACCCCCGTCGACCAACCGGAAAAATGGGTTCTCAACCCAACGCATCCGGAACAGAAGGTCACATTGGGTCACGCCTTATCCTCGACCACCAGAGCGCACCTGAAGGAGCTCCTCTTCAGGAACCAAGACATCTTCGCGTGGACTCCCGCAGACATGACAGGAGTCCCACGTGAAATAGCGCAGCACTATTTGAATACCAAACCAGGTATCAAACCAGTGATCCAAGGCCAACGCCACCTTGGGTCAGCTAAAAATCAGGCGATGCAAGAGCAGATCGAAGAACTGCTCTCCGCAGGTATACTGCGGGAAGTCAAGTACCAGACTTGGTTATCCAACCCTGTCATGGTAGAAAAACCATCCGGGGGCTGGCGCATGTGCGTCGATTACAAGGACCTTAACAAGGCCTGCCCCAAGGATTGTTACGCGCTTCCGGAAATCGACGAAAAGGTCGATAACCTCGCACCATTTAGGTGGAAGTGTTTCCTCGATTGCTACAAAGGGTACCACCAGGTACAAATGGCACTTGAGGATGAAGACAAAACGGCATTCCGGACCCCAACCGGAAATTACTGCTATACAAAAATGCCGTTTGGGTTGCGCAACGCGGGCTCAACCTACCAGAAACTGATGAACGACACTTTCCGCGGTCAAATAAGCAAAAGTGTCGAAATCTATATGGACGACCTGGTCGTCATGAGCATGGAGGAAGATACCATGCTCACTGATATAGAAAGAACATTCCAAACTCTGCGAAGCGTCAACATGAAGCTCAATCCAGGGAAATGCTCGTTTGGAATGGAAGAAGGCAAATTCCTTGGGTTCATCGTCACCAAAGATGGATTCAAGGTAAACCCGGAAAAAGTGCAGGCGATCGAGCGCATGCCATCGCCTGCATCGATGAAAGATATGCAACGCCTGGCCGGAAGGCTGGCGGCACTCAACAGGTTCTTGGCTAACCACGCAGCCAAGTCATACCCTTTCATCAAGACCCTGCGAAGCTGTTCAAAGAAAGAACAATTCCAGTGGACCACAGAGGCCGAAAAGGCCTTCCAGGAGATGAAGGAGTGTTTGATACAACTCCCAACACTAACCGCACCATGCAAAGATGAGCCACTCATCTTATACCTATCCGCTGCGGACAACGCAGTGGGCGCGGTATTAATAGTGGAACGAGCGGGGGTTCAAACACCCATCTATTATATCAGCAAAATGCTCAACGACCCGGAGACGAGATACTCAATAATGGAAAAATTGGTACTAGCACTGGTACATGCTTCAAGACGGTTACGACGCTACTTCGTAAACCACATCATCACAGTGCTAACCAATTACAGGATCGGCCCGATCCTGTCCAAACCCGACATCTCTGGGAGATTAGCAAAATGGGCAATTGAGCTGGGCGCACATACAATACATTACAAACCGCGCCCTGCCATCAAAGGCCAAATCTTAGCTGATTTCGCCGCTGAAGTACCAGCGGATCGCATCCAAGAATGCGAAGAATCCCAAAATCCTGCGCCCCCACCACCCTCAGAAGTATGGGCACTATTTACCGATGGTGCATCCAACGAGGACGGCGCGGGCGCAGGTCTGCGACTCGTCAGCCCTGACGGCCAAGAGCTTACATATGCCATCCGCCTCGATTTTAAAAGCACCAACAACGAGGCAGAATATGAAGCACTATTAGCCGGGCTACGTTTAGCAGTCAAAATCGGCGTGCAACATCTGGAAGCGCACGTCGATTCCTTGTTAGTTGCGGGCCAGGTACGCGGCGACTATGCCGCCAAAGGGGATATCATGATCCTCTACCTCGAGCAAGCCCTGCAGCTAAAATCCAAATTCGCTTCATTCAATATTCGACACATTAATCGAAGCGAAAACAAATCTGCGGATGCACTGTCAAAACTTGCATCCACCAGCTTCCAACACTTGGCAAAGGAGGTACGTATCGAGATTTTGCAAAATCCTTCGGTTCCTCTACGCCAGGTCAGTGTCATCCAATACGGAACAACGTCATGGATGACACCAATTATCGCATACCTTCAGTCAGGTGTGACTCCCGAGAGCAAAACAGAGGCACGTAAGTTGCAATACAAAGCGTGCCACTATCAAATGGGAGACGGCATCTTATACCGAAAGTCATACCTCGGACCGCTCCTCCGATGCGTCAATCCACAAGATGCCACATACCTTATCCGAGAGATACATGAGGGCATATGCGGCATACATGCCGGACCACGCATGGTCGTGGCAAAAATCATGAATGCCGGGTATTACTGGCCCGGCATGCACCTGGACGCCGTCAAAGAATTACGCAAATGCATGGACTGCCAGCGCCATGCACCAAAAACTTTGCGGCCAAAAAACAATCTGGTCCCCGTCACTACTGCATGGCCTTTTCAAAAATGGGCGATCGACGTAGTGGGACCATTCCCGGACGCACCAGGTGCAGTTAAATTTATCATAGTGGCGGTTGATTACTTCACAAAATGGGTAGAGGCGAAACCACTCGCTTCAACCACTGCTATGATAACAAGAAAGTTCATTTGGGAGCACATCATCTGCCGTTTCGGTTTACCAATGTACATTGTTACCGACAACGGCACCAACTTCGCTGCCGACGAATTCCAAAAATGGCTAGAAGAGCTGAACATCAAACACATATTCTCGTCAGTCGCACACCCGCAAGGGAACGGCCAAGTCGAGAGTATAAATAAAGGCCTAGTCGACGGAATCAAAGCACGATTGGGAACAGCCAGGCGTGGCTGGGTCGATGAACTCCCAAGCATCTTATGGGCTCACCGCACTAGCCCAAAAACAAGCAATGGGGAAACACCTTTCAGCCTCGTCTACGGGTCTGAAGCGGTGATACCCGCGGAAATGGGCCTCCCATCTCCTAGAATGTTGGCTATCGAAAAGCTAGACAACAACAGGGAACGTAGGATCGATTTGGACCTCCTAGAAGAAAGGCGCGAGAACGCCGCCATCAACGAGGCCAAATACAAATCCAAACTGGAAAAGTATTACAACGCGCGAGTCCGCGTTTGTACTTTCACTCCAGGGGACTACGTCCTACGTGACAACGAGGCATCTAACGCCGAGCGCCCAGGAAAACTTGCCCCCAAGTGGGAAGGACCCTACCTCATCAGCGAGGTCTTAGGGAAGGGCGCATACAGGTTACAAACACTAGAGGGCGAACCTATCGCCAGAACATGGAACGCACAACAGCTTAGACGCTGCTATATGTAAGCTATGTTCCTACACTCTCTATGTAACCTATTTGGCCGCAGGCCATTTGCAAATAAATAAATAAGCAATTTTCTACATTATTGTTTGTTATTACTATTACAAATGCGTGTTCCACTTTGCGGTATCCCAGAAACAGATTGGCAAAATCTTCATTCATGATACCCATACAAAGTGGTAACCACACACAAATATTGTAATAGGCCAGCAAAAGACAAACAGACTTGCATGTTTTATCCGGCCGGATACACAAGTTTTCGTTTAACACAATTCCTGAGCCCCAAAAAGGCAAACAATGGAATTGACGCGGACTCATACGACAAAAGTATGGAGTACACTCGACCCCATTCACAAATGGGTAGAGTTCCGATAATATAAGCTTTTACAAAGCTTAAAGCAATTCTAAAACCCTCACACGGTAATTAACAGAATTGATACATACACATACATCAAAAGTATGGAGCATACTTGACCCCGTTCATAAATGGGTAAAGTTACGTATACACACGTTCAGACATGCAAGAATTAAAAACACTTGTACAAACTGAACAAAGAAACTTTATATTCAAAAAATTCAAGTATCTACATGATGCTTACGGAATTTACATAAAGTTCCTATTCTATACAAGAGGAATACAAAAAAGGAGGCACACTAGCCAACCTAAACCCTATTTTGTACCGCTGGTCCCCGCATCTTCTCCGGCACCACCAGCGGGTTCTTCCTCTTCCACATCAGGATAAAGCATCCGCAAGCGGTCAACATAGTCCGCAACCTCCAAACACTCGTCCAGCTCCCCTACACAGGCAAGGGGCGTGTCATAAAAGGAGGCTACGGCCGCTTTCAGACGACCCTCGGTATCCACATCACGGAACCCGGATGCCTGATCAGTATAACCGCCTGCGGATAGTACATTGATGTGCCCAATGCAGCGGTTAAAACCAGCCTTGAAGCCAGCATCACGCGCACGTTCCTTGACCAGGTCCAATCCAGATGAGGTCTCAGGGGCATTCATTATAGCCTCGACAATCTGCAATAAAAAGGTCATAAGTCTTGAATGCTAATCCAAGCAAATGTAAAGGCAAAGGATACTTACACGCGCGATGCCGTGAGTCCGCAACCACTCACGGTCAGCTTCCAGTTGGTTAAAAGAGGACACCAAGGCATCCTTGGCCTCAACAGCAGCGTCAGCCCGGTTCTCCGCAACAGATGCGCGGGTAGTAAGGTCCGTAACCGCGACCTCCCGGGCCTGAACCTCAGCCTATTACAAGAACAGCAAACAGTTCACTCAATGAATATTTTCAAAACAATAAAGACGAAAGCAACAACGCTAAAGATACGTACCTGCAGGCTTTCAACAACTTTGCCTAAACGAATGCGCTCCGCATTCGCCTCTTCAAGAGCCTTAGAAGCACGGCTCTCCTTCTCTGCGGCCTCTTCATAGGCCTTTGAGGCACGAGCCCCGGCTTCTTTGGCCTCTTCAAGGGCCTTCAAGGCGTCGGCCTTCGCCTGCAGCGCCTTCACAGAAATGGCCTCAGCCGCAGCCTTCTCTTGACTCAAGGTAGCATTCGCTGCCTTGGCATTCGCCAACTCCTGCCGAGTATGAAACAGAACGTTATTCTGCTTAGCCCAAGAATCATTCCATTTCTTGCGCTCATTGGACAACTTTTCGTTCCAACTCTTGCGCTCATCAGCAAGGAGTTTAGCAAGGGTACGCACCTGTTTCAGCTGGGCAGTGGCAGCCCACTCAGAAGTCTGCTTCTGCTTCTCAAAAGCAGCTTTATCCTTCTCGAGCTGCTCCGCACCCGCACGAGCAGCATCGACCAGCTTTTCCGCTTCTGCCCGCATGCGAGCAGCATCTTCCTCGCGGCGGCCCAGCACCTTATAATCTTCCAAAATGGCATTAGCCACAATGGAAGTCCCTACCAACATGGTCGAGAGCTGGTTTATACGCAGCTCCCGCGGTGCGGCACGAGCCCGCTCAACTTCAAAGGGGGTCCCAAGACCGCCCAGGATCTCCCTGCAGGCCGCAGGGTCGTTAGCAATATCATCCCCCTGCAATACAGTCCAGGGGGGTCGATGGTACAGCGTACCGCGATCCTGGGAATAGGTGCGGTAGTAATACTCCAATTCAGACTCCCCAGGCTGAATTGGAGGCCCGTCATACCCCGCACCATCGGCCGACGAACTGGTACCCTTATCAACCGCAGACTTCTGCGGCCCAGCATCATGCTGCCGCGCTTCATCGCCAGTTTTTTGCGGTTCAGCATCAGAATGTTGCTTCCCGGTAGCAGTGAACCGCAAACTCAAATCGTCTCCCTCATGGGGAGAGATCAGGTGGTTGGACGAGTCGACAGTATCAAATATCTGGGCCGCAGCATTCTCTGCGGTACCCTCCTTCTGCACGGTTGACTCAGGTACCACCTTGACGGGAGGTGTCGATGGAACCTCCGCTCCACCCGCATCCATGGCACGCGGAGGGGACTCCGGAGCATCGAAGATAGAAAAATCTTCATCTTGACGCTCTGCAAAAAAAGTGAAATAGCTATCAGAACCAGTTACACAACAGTTAACACTAGATAGCCTACACTTACCAACGACAACCGCAGGTTTCTTCTGCGCCGGAGCAGACCTTTTGGTTACTAGCCTCCGACGTTTGGTTTCAACACCACCAGCAGCTTTCTGCTCTGGCCTCCTCTTCTCACCAATCACAGGGGGACCCGCAGCTGTCCCTCCCGCAGCCACCTCTTCTGCCTGCTTCTTCGCAGCACCAGAACGTGACTCCGCGGCTGTACTCAAACCCTCAAGGGTATCAGATACTATCACACAATCCTTGTGTCGACGAAAAGAGGAATGAGAGATACCTGCTGCCTGCGGCACCAGATGAGGCACAGTAGTGACCTCCTTTATCTTCTTTTGGCGGAAGCGCACGCCCTTCACAGTTTGCCTCTTTGGCACACCTTTCGCTTCAGGGTCCCCCAAGGCCCCAAGATCACCTGCATGGAATCAATACGTTAATAACACAACATGATCAACACAAGTAGCAAAGCTTCGATAATATACCTTTGCCTACTGGCAACTCAACTGCCAGTGCAGCCGCAGTAGGCACCCGGAAGTTACTACGAATGATAGTGTTGTGATCCTGTTCACCATCCGCACAAACTACGGTCTCAACCGTACCCTCGAAATCCGGAGCAAACATCCTCCATGCGGGGGCATCTTCTGATAGTAGACACAAAGGTCAGTAACACACGTAAGGATAAAGAACGTAAAAAAACAAAAAGTACGTACCACCGCTCTTTTCCCGCACCACGGGTTTCGAGTTCTTGCCCCTCCTCAACATCATACGCAACAGCCATAGTTGCGTGTTGGTCAACTTCACAGACTCAATAGTCTGCAGTTGCGGGAACCATTGCACTGATTTCAAACTGGGCATCGCAATGGTCTCTGCTATGATCGTCTCGGTCACATTCCGAAACATCATATTCACAGCAAGGGCAGCAGACTTGATGTAGAAGAACTTCTTCTTCCACATCGTCATCCCCTTAGGGGGAGTCATCAGCTTTGGGGTACCGTCTCGTAGACGGAAAGAAAAGAACCCCATGGACACTGTCATCTGGTAGAAACGCCGGAAATTCTCCACTGAAATGGGCAGGCCATGGGCACGGAATGTGTACTCAAAATTCCGAATTCGGAACATTCCGAAAGGACTAAGCTGGGAGATATGGAGGTGATAATACTCCAATACCTCCGCCACAAACACCGTCACCGGCAACCTAAGATTACCGTGGGTGAAAAAATCCGCCCACAAGGTTATATAACCGGCCGGAGCATCGGCACCGGTGTCCCCCACTTGTGGATAAGTAGCATTCCAGTCTTTGGCCATCTGAACAGTGGCCATCAGGGTTTTAAAACTACCTTTTGTCCACTTTAACACCGGTAACCCACCACCGGGAACATTCACATCATCATCCTCGTCTTCTTCCTCAGCCACTATCGGCTGTTCAGGGTTTTCACCCTCCACATTGTGTGGATTCGATGGTTCAGCCATCAAAAATATCAAAGAAACGGAAGATGGTGAACAAGAACACTAGAAACCTCACCAAAAATTCAGAAAAAATCGTCGGAGAAGACAGATGACAACTTTCTCTCAAACGGCAAATTTTTTGAATTTTCGACAAAGTGAGAGGAAACCACAAACGGTTATCCCCTTATATACCCATCGCAATTAATGCGGAGGGAGAAAGCAAATCATCACGTTCAAAAAGAGCGTATCTTGCAACAACACGTGTCGAGCGCCGTTTTAGCTGACGGTTATCACGCGCGCGTGGCCGCCCACGCGCCTGACAAAGAAGACGTTTACACTCCCTGCTACAGTGCATTTAATGCCTCGGGCAGTGCAAATGTCCTTTCATTTCAGCACATGCAGAAACGTCTCACCAACTTCTACCAACTCACACGTGCGATCAAGCCACGTAGGCAAGAAAAAGCGACAACATTATCCAAAAAACATAAGCGGCATGCGGTTTTTCTGGTTTACCGCACCATAACCCATACCGCATGTCGTTTTTTTATATACCCTAAAAAATAGGTAGAAATATATCTATCTATGCTATAAAGGGATATATTACCTTTTCCGCATCACTCACGAGCACACGTGAAATATGCGGAAGTGACACACATGAACCCATTCAGATGTGTCAGATGCTCAGAACCAGTGTTGTTCTTTGGACTGAACCGCATCTCAGGAACAAGCAAAGCGCATTGCCTTCCTTTTCTTCAAGCTTCAAATCCCTCCTGTCCGGTTCACAACCACAGAGGGTGCATGAACAACTTCTTCAGAAGAAAGAAGGAACGGAATCTACGCGCCCGCACATCAGCAGCCCTGACTCCTGAACCTTCAAGAGTTACATCCGTGCAACAAGCACACTTTGAGCGAATATGGGACTGCAACATCGCAGACACCCATAAAGAGCTACAGACATAACCATAGCTTCCGCAGAGTGGTTGCTACGGAAGAGCAAAACTCACTCCACATCACCGAACGAGGCTACCTCGTTATAAACTCGGTATTGGAGCGTGAAGGTAAGTGGCTCCAGAAAGAACGCAGATACGTGCTCTAAACAAGCACTTATCAAGCAGCAAGTGTCCGAACAGCGGTAACAAGTCTGCCTATGACTTTGTTTACCTGCCAACGGACCGCGGTAACAAGTCTGCTTAGGACTTTGTTTCCCTACCAATGGATCGCATGGAATAAACAACGATGGGCATCCCCTTGCCTATGACCATGTTTATTTACCCATAGTCTAGATCCACATTGTTCGACCAAACACGGCCAACAATGACGCAACGAAGTAACCGCAAAGAACGTACGGTTACTTGAGAGCTATCAAGATGAACACGAACACCCAACAAAAAAGGGATGGTCATCTCATCATAGGATGCTGAACATAGAACTTGAGCAAAGTTCTAACACAACATCCAAAACCTTCAAACCTGACCGCAAAGGTTGGTTTACAAGTTTTTCTTTTCTTCTTCGTGCACCATTCTGGCAAATGGTTCGAAGAAGAAACCACCTCCAAGAGGTTCGAAACATGTGCAAACCTTCGAACCACCATCCAAGAGGTTGGTTCGAAGTTTGTGCAGCATTACTATGAAGGTCCCTAACAGGCCTTCAACACAACAACAGGTGGCAACCCACCTGATGACATGCAACGGCTGAGAATTTCGCATCAAGCGAAACCCCTTCACCGGTACGGAAGAGGCATAGCCGGATTTTTTACCAGATCACCAGGTTGATCTGGCCTAAAATTCCTACACCATAAGTCCAGTACTCCTCCCACGTGCAACTTGCACAAGGGAGCAACACTAGACTGGGGGGACTTGAAGGGGTATGGTCCCAAAACGACCATTACCCGCATCAAACAAACCCCTACCAGTAAGCAAACCGCACCCATGCGGTCACATCCTTCGAACCCATTCGGTTCGAAGATGAATAGCTTGACCCAAGCACGAAAGAAGATGAACATATCGATGCGGCTGGCACCGCATCATATGGCCATTTTCGTCACGACAAGGGAAGCGAGCAAATAGTCTCCACATACGATGATGCGGCCAACACCGCATCTCGCGTATTTCTTGATCACAAGTAGGAGACGCGGTAACTTCAGACGTTACCACATGCAGCGATGCGGCTCGCACCGCACCCTGCATATCCAACAAGTGGACTGACACGCCAGGCAAGTGGCTGACACCACGAGGCAAGTGGCGCCGGCGACAGTCCCCTGTCAGAGCTATTAAAGCAATGGGCTGACGTGGCGTAACCCCCACGGCCGGCGAGACTGACACACCTGCAACGGTGCAGCTCGTCGTCAGCCCATCCATCAATCTCCTCCTTCACTCCTCGGCTATAAATACCGACCCCAAACCAGGTTTGAGGTATCTCTTCACAACTCTCTAACTACTACTATAATCTTGCTTTGCTTCCCAAGCAAACTACTGATTCTCACGCCGGAGAGTGGTAACAAGGAGCACCCCCCACCCCATCCTCCTTGTTACGAGTCACGGCTTGTTTCCTTGTGCAGGAGATCATCCACCGGTGACCCAGCCAGCGATCTCCGAGAGGAAGGGATTAACCCTTCTTGACGAGACCAGTGTGTTAACCCTGCCCGGTTAACCATTGTTTCATCAACAATGTAGCTGAAATAGATCCACAGGCGGATCAAAATAAAAAGGAGAAATTGTTCAACAGATAATGGCATCCAAGCTTGCGAGATCAACTGCGCTCTGTTCGGATTTCCCGTTCACATCGGTCCAATCTCTCAAGGACCTCTTGCTGGCGCTCAGGCGGGACCAACTGCGGCTGCGGCGGCTGGTACAGAGGTCGAGGAGGTGGCGGACACTGGTACCCATAAGTTGGGTAACCAGTGGTCCAAAGACCACCATAGGGTCCGTCAGGGTGACTGGCATTGTAGTCCCATGCCTCCTGGTATGGGTCCACATCAGCATAGTTGTAATGGGTATGCGCCGGCTGCTCAAAAGGGTTGTACGTCGCTGAACCGGCGTATGCAGGGATTGGGTTATCAAAACCCACCGGTGGCGCCATAGGCGCAGAGTTGATCTCTTGAACGGGGTTTGATGGACCCCCTATCTGTGGTTCTTCTTCTTCCTGGAGTGGCGGATAGTGACTGCCACTCGATGGTTGAGGAGTGCTAATGCGAACTCCTCCTCGCACGGACATCCATGCGTTTGACCTTCTCCGCCTCGGTGGCTCCGGAGGCGGTTGCTGTTCCACTGGTGGTGGTGGTGGCGGAGTGACTGCCACAAATCGGTGATCCTCGGAAGGATCCTGTTGCTGCTGCTGCTGGTATGGGGACGAGTGTTCGGAGGGCGTGAAATACCAGTCCCACTGGTTAAACCTCGCCTGGTAACTGTCAGGACCGCGGTAAGGCGATCCGTGGAAAGATGACCCATCGGAGATTTCGATGGGGTGGTTCGGTGTTCCGGACGCAGGCTCCACGGGATCTGTGTCTTCGTCCATGTCGTCCGCATGATCCCCTGAGAAGTGATCCTCAGGTCCTAGTAGGTTAAAACCCACGGGTTCTTGAATGATATTAGCCGGGTTGAACCGGCTCTGGAAGACAAGTGAAGGGTCGCCAAAGGAATGGTGTGAGTTTGATCTTTGCAAAGGTATAAAAGAAGGTGGTTGGTTGTTGGGCTCGTTCTCCGAGTGGGGCCCAAAAGAATGCAAATACGAAGGTGAGGAACTGAGGGAGACCGACCGCCTCCCGGGTTCGACGTAGAGCCTCCATGGCTCCTGCGGGCTAGTACTCATGGAAATTGACGGCGTTCGCCGGTGCGATGGTCCGGCCTCGTGATGATGGCCCGTAACTGGGCCCTTGCCTCGTCCTCTTAGAAATCTCGGCGGCATTTTCGACCTGCAAACATGGTTAAGATAACGACCAATATATATAAAAATTAAAGACCGAACAAATCAAAAACAAAACAGAGTTTGTCCTATGTTAGTTGTCTAGACTCGGAACTCGAGGAATGTGCAATTTGTGCACTGAGATTAAACACAAAAGGCTAGTGTTTAATTCACTCAGTGTTGGCTCTGATACCAACCTGTCACACCCCAAATTTCAACGTGTCACCGGTGGGCCCGGTGGGGCAGTATCGTGACGTAGTTGATATCATCATAGTCAAACAACACAAATTATAATGCACAGCGGAAGCATAAAGATAGATTTATTTCAACCAAACAAACTGTAATATCCAAGTATCACAATGTAGCTGAAATAGATCCACAGGCGGATCAAAATAAAAAGGAGAAATTGTTCAACATATAATGGCATCCAAGCTTGCGAGACTCTAACGATGCTAAGGAGTGGCCGGCCTATTACGTGTAGAACCTGCACTTAATTTTTTTGGGGGAAAATACGTCAGTTTACACTAGTAAATACAATTTAACTGACTCATTTTGAAAATGTTTAAAAAAATTGATTTGAATGCACATGGTACAAAACTCTTTATAACTTGGGATAATTAATAAAATCTAAACTTGTAAAAGAATTACATGATTGTTATGCCTTAATAAATATGGATAAAACCGCGGAGGGAAACCAACGGTTATACCTTAATAAATATGGATACATTGTCGGGTGTACGCCTACACCCGCGTGTCAAGGTCGTGGCCATTTCATGAATGATGCCAAGGATATCCGGGACATGGTCATTAAACTCCCAAAGGCGTAAAACAAACAAAACAAATTTTCAAACGGGTCACATTGATAATACCCAACTACTAATGAGTTAGGGTCAATTTCCCGACCAAGCGGTATTTTATATACCGTACCCCAAGCCCGTATAAAGGAAAATAAGTTAAAAGTATTTACCTGAGCAAGTAATAACCACCACAAGCAAGTGCAAGTATATTTTACTGGGTCTCCTATTTTGGAACAAAGGTTTATAATAACCTATTAGAATCCTAACGGGTCTTTTACTTAGCCTAAGCTTAGACTGGTTAGTTTCAAAAATAAATGTGGTTTACCGCATGAAAGGCGAAAACCTGGAAGGAATGTGATTTAGACCCAACAAGTTTGGAGACTTGTATAATATGGGTAAACTAAACACATTCTGGATTTTGAGACAAAGATGATATGTTTTGACCCGTTTCGGCTAATACGCGTAAACTAGTTACATAAGCCGATCCGAATGCGAAAGCGCGTAACGGGTAACCATATAAATCATATACAAGTTCCCTGAGATTATATGCACTAAATATGTTGTGATATCAGTAAGATATGTCCAATTATGCCCATAATAAGTTTAGACTCAAATTATGCCTCATAAGGGCGTTTTGGTCATTTTAAAGGGTAAAATAGAGTTGAACTAGTAATCTGAGTTACATATCTGAATAAATCTGTAAATATACTTAGTTTACTATGTTATAAAAGTAGGGTATTAAATATATGTGAATTTTATTAATTATAACCATTTTATACACCGAAAGGGCATTTTGGTAATATCACATAAGCCTAAAAGGTCAAAACTGGAAACCTGAGTGTGAAACCTTGGTTTATTGTTATAATATAAAACTTTACTAAATATATCAGTAGGTATCAACTCTTGTATATATAAACTAGTTTTAATACATACTATGTCGTAAAAATGCCTAAAAAGGCGATTTGGAGCCATTTCCGGGTTTTCAAAGAAAAGCTGATATTTTTATAATTCCAGTAGGCTCAAAATAGTATATTTAATATAATAAATCATTAGAAAAAGGTTTGGGGTCAAAAGGATTTATAAAACTCGTTTTATAGCCAAAAAGGGCATAACCGGCAATAACCGAATTAAGCTTAAAACTCTAAGTTATGCTCAGCCTAAAAATAAACAAAAATCTCTAAAAAATCCCAAAATATTATTATATATCAGTAGGTATAAAGTTTTGTATAAAAATTTGGGTTTAGATAGGCTATATGCAAATTATGCTAATTAATTACTAAGAAAGCTTCTAATTACGCTAATGAGCATATCTCTTAATGTAGACCTCAAACTGATGTCAAATTTTAGGTACAAGTTTATAATTCAGTAACTAAGATGTTTACCCTTTCATATTTTCAAAAATCACATTTTATGGTCATTTGGGCATAATGGTCAACATATGGCATTTAACGGAAACTTGCGTATTAATTAGACAACTAGTGAACCAAGCCGTATAATCACAGAGGGTTATACTAACATGTAACTAGGTCCAAAAGAAGCTCTAAGGCAACCTAAACTTGACTAAAATGGGTCAGAACTGAAAGTCAAAGCGAAAGTCAAACTATGCGACTTTCGGTTCCAAACCGGGTCTAAACAGAAAATTGTCGAGTTGAACATGTTGGGACATGTTCTTACATTAGTTACCAAGTTATATTAATGATCAAACAGGTTGCATGTATCCTACATTGCTAATTATGAGTTAATTTGGATTTAAGCATTATGTTGACTTTTTAAAGTATGTTTTGACTCGACAATTAACATAGTTAGAGTGGGAATCTGGAAATACCCTTTTAAGGGTTTGTTACCCACATAATTACCTACTTATAGGTATTTTTAATTCGAGATTTGACTGAGTAATTATGGACTAATCTCGAAGTCAAACCTTAATTACGAAGGCTTGACTCTTAGTTAATTAACTAAGCTAAACTTAATTATGAATGGTTAGGATTACTTACAAAGGTCCTAAATAGGATTAGGGATGATTAGGGAAACTTGTGGAAGTCCAGAAAAGCTCCAGAGCAATGCTTCAAGAGAGTAGAATGAGCAAGTGAAAGTTCACAACTTTGTTCTCCTTATATAGTGATCAAGGGAGCTCAAGATCATTCCATGCAACTCTACAATTGTTGTGTGATCACCCAGGTGTCCCTAGAGGGCTAAATAATGCCTAGCAAGTCCCTGGTTTCGAAAACCATCTCAATAAGGCGGTGCAACAGGCTGAACAGGCAGCTGTCCATTTTCTGCTGCCAGCGACAGGCTTACGGACCGTAAGCCTAAGCTCTTGCCGTCCGTATGCAGCTCTTGCGGACCATATGCTGCAATGGTTGCGATACGTAACCGACCTTTGCTGAAATCGCCCAGGTATGCACCTTATGGACCGTAAGCTTAAAGCCATACGGTCCGTAACCGTTGGCCAGATGCCAAAAATTTTGTGAACATCCAAGTATTGACCATGCAATTGTGAAATGCCGAATCTTCAGGCCTTTACTGCAGTGTAGGGTCCATTATTTCAGGTTTTGCATGCTTGCATGAACATCTTTACCTTGAATTCTTATGGCAAGCTTTAAATTGACGGAAATACCAAGAACAAGTCTTGGATTCTCACAATTGATGAACATGCTTGATTAAATTATTTCCAACTTCCTTTACAAGGATTTAAATTCAGAATTTTTCTTGTAGTAACATTCCTAATAACCCAATTTCCATATAAAAGATGGAATTTTATTTATTTAGAAAACAACTGGTTAATATATAAGATGTTTATCAAATGATTTAAGGATCTTGGGATTTATAAATTTGGGTCGCTCAGAGGTGTTTTAATAACATGTCGCCCTTGGGTCATTCAGAGGTATTTTTAATAACATGACGCCATCTTTAAAATCCTACCATACATCTTTTTATTTGATCTGGGTTCCTGACACGTTTGTCTTCTCATGACACGTGTCTTTATTTTATTGGGCAGGAATTTTCGAGGTGTTACATCCTCACCCCCCTTAAAAGAAATCTCGACCTCGAGATTTATTGGAACAATTGAGGGTATTTTTCTTTTATTGTGGACTCTAACTCCCACGTATAATCGGGACCTCTACGGCCATCCCATTTGACCTTGACAATAGGCACATACTTCCTTTGAAGCTTCTTTACCTGTCGATCCTCAATCGATACAGGTTTTTCCACAAATTTCAAGCTCTCGTCTATATGCACATCTGTGTGGTATGACTAGTGATTCATCAGCTAGACATTTCTTCAGATTGTAGATGTGGAACACATTGTGAATACCACTGAGCTCTTCAGGTAAGTTTAACTTATAAGCCACTGATCCTACACATTCGATAACCTCGAACGGTCCTATATACCTCGGGCTTAACTTACCTTTCTTACCAAATCGCATCACTCCCTTCCAAGATGATACATTAAGCGGAACTTTATCACCAACCTCGAACTTGAGAGGTTTTCGCCTTTTATCAGCATAGCTCTTCTGCCTATCTCGGGCAGCTTTTACGCGATCGCGGATCTGGACAATCTTGTCCGTTGTCTCAAAGACTAAATCAGGACCTGACAATTGAGTGTCTCCTACTTCTGCCCAACAGATGGGCGTCCTGCACTTTCTACCATATAGTGCCTCGAAAGGCGCAACCCGAATGCTAGTATGGTAGCTATTGTTGTAGGTGAACTCGACCAAAGGTAGGTGCCTATCCCAGCTACCTCCTAAGTCAATCACACATGCACGAAGCATGCCTTCCAAAGTCTGGATGGTACGCTCACTCTGCCCATCCGTCTGAGGATGGTAAGCTGTACTAAAATTCAATTGCGTACCCAGAGACTGTTGGAAACTCTTCCAAAAATGCGAAATGTATCTAGTATCCCTATCAGAGATAATAGATACTGGTACCCCATGCAGAGACACGATTTTATCAATATACGGTTGGGCCAACATGTCCGAACTGTAAGTTTCCTTAATGGGTAGGAAATGTGCTGACTTAGTCAGTATATCAACTATCACCCAAATAGTGTCATTTCCCTTTTGTGTCTTAGGCAACTTGGTGATGAAATCCATCGTCACCATTTCCCATTTCCAGGTGGGAATTTCAGGCTGTTGTAGCAAACCTGACGGCTTTTGATGCTCAGCCTTGACTTGAGCACACGTCAGACATTTGGCTACATGGGCAGCTATAGACTTCTTCAAGCCTATCCACCAATAATTTGCCTTCACATCCTGGTACATCTTATCCGCTCCAGGATGAACGGAATATCTGGAACTGTGGGCTTCCTGAAGGGTAATGTCTCGAAGTCCTCCATAAACAGGAACCCATATCCTTCCATTTAATCTCAGGATTCCGTCCTTGCCATAGGATAACTGTTCTTCAGTTACCCCTAGCTTTTCATTAGGATAGTTAGCTTCTGTCACAGCCTCCTTCTGTGCAGCTAACAACCTTTCATTCAGACTGTTCTTGATTTCAATGCTCTTGGCATTGATCCTTATTGGTTTCACTCTTTCTTTTCTGCTCAAGGCATCTGCGACTACGTTGGCCTTGCCTGGATGGTATCTTATTTCACAGTCATCATCGTTCAGAGTTTCCATCCAACGTCGCTGCCTCATATTCAAATCCTTCTGATTGAACAGATGTTGAAGGCTTTTGTGATTAGAATAGATCACACACTTAGTTCCATATAAATAATGCCTCCATAGTTTTAGTGCAAACACAACGGCACCCAATTCCAAGTCATGGGTGGTGTAGTTCTTTTCGTGCACTTTCAACTGTCTTGAAGCATAGGCAATGGCCTTGCCTTTCTGCATTAACACACAACCCATCCCGGTGTGTGATGCATCACAATAGACTATGAACTCATCAACTCCTTCAGGTAACGTCTATACTGGCGCGTTGCTCAACTTCTGCTTCAAAATATCGAAGGATTCTTGCTGCTTAGGCCCCCAATCAAACTTGATTTTCTTGCGAGTCAGCAAAGTCAGGGGTGCTGCAATTCTTGAGAAATTCTCGATGAATATCCTGTAATATCCTGCCAGTCCTAAGAAACTGCGAATCTCCATAGGCGTCTTCGGCTCCTGCCAATTCATGACAGCTTCAACCTTAGCGGGATCTACTTGGATACCACGCTCACTCACAACATGCCCTAGAAATTGGACTTCTCGAAGCCAAAATTCACACTTCGAAAATTTGGCATAGAGCTTTTCTTGATGAAGCAACTTGAGAATACATCGAAGATGCTTCTCATGGTCAGCTTGGCTTTTCGAGTAGATGAGGATGTCATCGATGAAGACAATGACAAATTTATCCAAATAAGGCTTGCAGACACGATTCATGAGATCCATGAATGCGGCAGGTGCATTAGTGAGCCCAAAAGGCATCACTAGGAACTCGTAATGACCATAACGAGTCCTAAATGCAGTCTGTGCACATCTTCATCCTTGACCTTTAGTTGATGGTAGCCTGACCTTAGATCAATCTTGGAAAAGTAGCTTGCTCCTTGCAACTGATCGAACAGATCGTCGATCCTGGGCAAAGGATACCTATTCTTTATAGTGACCTTATTAAGCTCACGGTAATCGATGCATAAACGCATCGAACCGTCTTTCTTCTTGACGAACAAGATTGGCGCTCCCCATGGAGACGGACTAGGTCTAATAAAACCTTTGGCTAGCAGATCATCTAGCTGCGTTCTCAATTCTTTCATTTCTGTTGGTGCTAGCCTATAAGGCGCTCTTGCAATAGGTGCAGCTCCTGGAATGATGTCGATTCTGAATTCCACTTGTCTATCTGGTGGCAAACAAGGTAGTTCTTCCGGGAAAACTTCAGGGTAGTCAGAGATGACTGGAATATCTTCAAGCTTGGGTCTTTCCTCACCAATGGTTACCTGTGCCATATAAATGACACAACCCTTCTTCAAACATCTGGATGCTTTGAGCATAGCCACTTGCTCAGGCAATCCATGCTGAGTATCTCCCTGAATGGTAAGTGGCTCACCAGACGGAGCCTTGATCACCACTTGTTTCTTGTTGCACACTATCTGAGCTTGGTTATGCGATAACCAATCCATGCCTATTACTATGTCGAATCCGGCTAGCTTAAAGGGTAATAAGGACAGATGAAAAGAGTGGTTCCTAATGGATATGACACATCCATCTAACACAGTTGAAACTGTTTCCATGGTTCCATCAGCTAATTCCACCTCATATTTCACACTTAGGGCTTTAACAGGTAATCTTAACAATTCACAAAACTTATTATCTACAAAGGATTTATCTGCTCCAGAATCAAACAATACTCTTGCGAAAACATTATTAATGAGAAACGTACCGGTTATGACGTTATCATTCTGGATGGCCTCCTGAACATTCATTTGAAAGACCCTGGCGTTGGTCTTTTTCCCTTCCTCAGCTTTCTTTGTCAGTTTTGGGCAGTTGGTCTTAATATGCCCTTTCTCGTTGCAACTATAGCAAGTTGCATCCTTCAACTTTTTGCACTCGAGGGTCCTATGCTCAGAGGACTTGCAAATCCCACATGCCTTAGGCTGGGATTGGGATTTCTGCTCAAACCTACACCTCCCAAAATGGTGCTTCTTGCAGATCTTGCACTTTGGCCTATCACTTGACTGTTGATCACCCTTCTTGGATCCCGACCCTTTCTTGTGGTCGTTGCTTCCTTTTCGCTTCTTATCTGAGCGTCGTGAACCATCATCTTTACGCTTCCTCTTCTCGGTGTCAGCATTTCTCAATGATCTCTGTCTCACTGCATCCAGAGTGAGAGACAGAGATATATCAGCTACGGATCTAAATGTAGCAGGCCGAGAGGCCTTCACGCTAGCTTTGATTTCTGGGGCCAGACCCCCAATGCAACGTGCGATCCTTTTGGGTTCCGGGGTCACATGGTACGGAACCAATCTTGACATGGTGTTGAAACTTGTGAGGTACGCCTGGCAATCCAGGTTCTTCATAACCAGCGATAGGAAATCAGATTCTATCTTTTCAACCTCATGCTGAGGGCAGTAGTTTTCTTTGATAAGAGCAACAAATTGCTCCCAAGACATGTTGTACAAAGCAACTTTTCCAGAGGCTTGGATCAATGACCTCCACCATGCTAGGGCTTCACCCTTAAATGACTGAGATGTAAACTTTACCATGTCCCTTTCAGCACAACCACTAATGTCCACAACAGTGTCCATTTCATCCAGCCAGGTCATGCAATCCACAGCGCCATTCTCCCCAGTAAAATCTCGGGGCTTACATGAAACAAAGTATTTATATGTGCAACCTTTGGCGCAGGGTGCATCATCGAACACTATCTTTTTAGGGTGAACACTGTTCTCATTTGATGAGTGTCGATCATCATCTTTCTTAGACACATCCATCTTGGACTTAGGTTGGACAGAGGGTGGTTTGCTATGAGCCTCAGAATGGGTTTTTGGTTTGGAATGAGGTGTAGACAGGGTTCTACTTTGGGTCCCAGAGGACTCACTATTCTGTCTCTCCAAAGCTTTTGTAACGGCGTTGTCCACTAGTGCTTGCAGCTTCGCACCAGTCAACTGTATTCTAGCGTTATCGTGGTGTTCCATCGGATGACTACTCGCTTCATCCGACCCAGCCATGTAGCTTTAATTGCTACATATAAAATAATGGGCAAGGTTTTATTTAGAGGTTTTTACAGTATTTTATATTTTTATTAACCATGGTTTTAAATTGCCATTTTAGGCTAATTTGCTAAAATTTTAGGATTTTATTATTACCTTAAATTATGAAATAATAGCACATAAGGCCTAGTCACAAGGACAATTTAATTTAATAATAAACCAGGACTTTACAGTGTCCAGGTATTTAGGTTTGAACCACAGTTCATCACCTTTTCTTGACAGGGAGTTGTAAGCTACCACTGTCCTTAGTCCCAGGGGACATTTAATTATTGCCTACAGGCACTTCACCTTTAAGTGGCGGTTATATAATTAAGGGAATTTAAATTAAACCCTTTTTTTAAATGATGGCCTGTGTGACTTTACTGGTTCATAGTTTGCCAAGAATGTCAACATACTCAGAGATGTTAACAAAATTTGGAATCCTCTGGACAGGTTCTACCGTCTTGGCCATGTCTACAATGACACGTGGCTAGGTTTTACCCACAAGATTCTTTTAATAATTAACGCAGAGCAATCCTAATTTGAGATGTTAAATTGGATCTTAATCTAAATATGGAACTACCATCTTGGCCTTGTTTTATGATAACATATGGCTAGGTCTCTGTTCTTTTTAGATTTTACCATTTTAATATAATGGCGGATCTTTTTATTATTTTCATTTATTTCATGTTTTGCACACGTAATTAATAATAATAAATAAAATGAAAATTAAACTGGAACATCTCATAAATTGTTTAAACAAGTACATTTTGCCCTAAACGGGACTTCTACAAAAGACATGCCCGCGCAGGGGCGAAACAAACAATAAACCCACGCAGGGGTTAACTAAAAGACACGCCCACGCAGGGGCAGAGTACAAAAGACAAGCCCACGCAGGGGCTTAGTACTAAAGCAAAAAGTCCACGCAGGGACTTGATTACAATAAAATAACCATCAAAAAGGTCTTCAATGACCCCTCCTCTTGGACTTCCCTTTGATTAGGTCTGACAAACCCTTGAAGAAGCCTCGTGTGTTACTGCGCTCTGTTCGGATTTCCCGTTCACATCGGTCCAATCTCTCAAGGACCTCTTACTGGCGCTCAGGCGGGATCAACTGCGGCTGCGACGGCTGGTACAGAGGTCGAGGAGGTGGCGGACGCTGGTACCCATAAGTTGGGTAACCAGTGGTCCAAAGACCACCATAGGGTCCCTCTGGGTGACTAGCATTGTAGTCCCATGCCTCCTGGTATGGGTCCACATCAGCATAGTTGTAATGGGTATGCGCCGGCTGCTCAAAAGGGTTGTACGCCGCTGAACCGGCGTATGCAGGGATTGGGTTATCAAAACCCACCGGTGGCGCCATAGGCGCAGAGTTGATCTCTTGAACGGGGTTTGATGGACCCCCTATCTGTGGTTCTTCTTCTTCCTGGAGTGGCGGATAGTGACTACCACTCGATGGTTGAGGAGTGCTAATGCGAACTCCTCCTCGCACGGACATCCGTGCGTTTGACCTTCTCCGCCTCGGTGGCTCCGGAGGCGGTTGCTGTTCCACTGGTGGTGGTGGTGGTGGTGGCGGAGTGACTGCCACAAATCGGTGATCCTCGGAAGGATCCTACTGCTGCTGCTGCTGGTATGGGGACAAGTGTTCGGAGGGCGTGAAATACCAGTCCCACTTGTTAAACCTCGCCTGGTAACTGTCAGGACCGCGGTAAGGCGATCCGTGGAAAGATGACCCATCGGAGATTTCGATGGGGTGGTTCGGTGTTCCGGACGCTGGCTCCACGGGATCTGTGTCTTCGTCCATGTCGTCTGCATGATCCCCTGAGAAGTGATCCTCAGGTCCTAGTGGGTTAAAACCCACGGGTTCTTGAATGATATTAGCCGGGTTGAACCGGCTCTGGAAGACAAGTGAAGGGTCGCCAAAGGAATGGTGTGAGTTTGATCTTTGCAAAGGTATAAAAGAAGGTGGTTGGTTGTTGGGCTCGTTCTCCGAGTGGGGCCCAAAAGAATGCAAATACGAAGGTGAGGAACTGAGGGAGACCGACCGCCTCCCGGGTTCGACGTAGAGCCTCCATGGCTCCTGCGGGCTAGTACTCATGGTAATTGACGGCGTTCGCCGGTGCGATGGTCCGGCCTCGTGATCATGGCCCGTAACTGGGCCCTTGCCTCGTCCTCTTAGAAATCTCGGCGGCATTTTCGACCTGCAAACATGGTTAAGATAACGACCAATATATATAAAAATAAAAGACCGAACAAATCAAAAACAAAACAGAGTTTGTCCTATGTTAGTTGTCTAGACTCGGAACTCGAGGAATGTGCAATTTGTGCACTGAGATTAAACACAATAGGCTAGTGTTGAATTCACTCAGTGTTGGCTCTGATACCAACCTGTCACACCCCAAATTTCCATGTGTCACCGGTGGGCCCGGTGGGGGAGTATCGTGACGTAGTTGATATCATCATAGTCAAACAACACAAATTATAATGCACAGCAGAAACATAAAGATAGATTTATTTCAACCAAACAAACTATAATATCCAAGTATCACAATGTAGCTGAAATAGATCCACAGGCGGATCAAAATAAAAAGGAGAAATTGTTCAACAGATAATGGCATCCAAGCTTGCGAGACTCTAACGATGCTAAGGAGTGGCCAGCTTATTACGTGTAGAACCTGCACTTAATCTTTTTGGGGAAAATACGTCAGTTTACACTAGTAAATACAATTTAACTGACTCATTTTGAAAATGTTTAAAAAAAATTGATTTGAATGCACATGGCACAAAACTCTTTATAACTTGGGATAATTAATAAAATCTAAACTTGTAAAAGAATTACATGATTGTTATGCGTTCAGTCACCCGGTTCGTGCCGGGTTTAAGATTAATAGACACACCACATAGTATAAAACCGCGGCGGGAAATCAACGGTTATACCTTAATAAATATGGACACATTGTCGGGTGTACGCCTACTGTGACACCTGTGTCACCGCGACCATCAAACAAATACCAAGCCGATGAAATATTGTATTTCATACTTGGGATCTTGTATAAATATGTGTATCTTTTGCACATATCAATTCTTGTTCAATTTCAAACTCTACATCGCTTTCTAGACAATTATACGCAAACTGGTGCCTAAACGTACTCAGTTTAAATGCGAAAAATACTCCAGAACATCAACATAAACTCAACATACCTCAAATAACCTTTACAAAACTTAGAAATAAGTTTTGAAGGCTTTGGTATGGCAAAAACAAGTTAATTCGCTTACAGGGACTAAACTTGACAAACTGCGAAAGTATGCCAATTCGTACTAAAACAGACGTTCCGAAACATGTCCATAAGTTAAACATGCCATAAATATCCTCTCCATATCTTAGAAATAGGCATTGGGGTATTCGGTGTGCTAAAATAAACTTTTGGATCATTCAGTAGAGGTGTTAAACGGGTCGTGTTCGTGGGTTGGCGGGTTCAACCCGACCCGAACCCAAAAATTTTACACAAACCCGAACCCGACCCGAACCCAAAAATCGTATCATACATAAGAACCCGAACACGACCCGAAGTTTCGTGGGTTGACCCGAACACGACCCGTTCAACCCGAATTTTTTTATTTTTTTCTGAAATTAATATATTAAAATTAAAAATTACTTAAAAACACAAATGTATATAATAATATCATATTTAAATTATAAAATCAATGTTAATTTCTCTTTTTAAGTTATAATCATTGCATAAAATACACACCCCATTTAATCTATGACATAAAATATACTGTAAAAAAATATAATATAGTATAAATGTGTTACACGGGTCAACCCGCCAACCTGACCAGGTTGACCCGAACCCGACCCATTAACCTAAACGGGTTCGCGGGTTCAACCTGAAACTAACCCGAACCCATTTAGACTAAACCTAAACCCGCGAATTTCGTGTTAGGTTCGTGTCGGGTTTTCGGGTCGTGTCAGAAATTCACGCCCCTATCATTCAGGGACTAAAAGTGTCAAAAGGTGCACAAGTTTGCACTTTCGCGCATAACTTACGTTCTGAATACATCCGGACATCCAAAAATTTATGTAAGCACTAAAATAATTTATTTTAGTGTTTGGCATAAGAAAAATCCATTCGTCGCGTCATTTGGATCGTTTTTTCGCGCTTATGCGCATTCCGTCGTAATTAACCAAACATCGCATTCGTACGGCCAAACGAACCAACATCCGACACATTTTCGAGCATGTTTCATGTCCGCGATGTTTAGGCATCATTTTAGGGCCTTGAAGTTGGCTTTACGGGCATTAGAAGTGTCGGAAATGGCTTAAATACGCAACAGGGACCAAAACTGCCATTTCTGAAAATATGTGCAGATCAGACAGGCCCAGGCGGCCCGCCTGAGTTCTGTCTGATCCTGATGCGGGCCGCATGGCCCCTACAGTTTCAGAAACTTTGTTTTCTTGCACAACTTGGCCTTTCAAACACCCCAAGGGGCAATGCCCTTTCACAATCTGTAGAGATAAGGGTCACATTAAGCCACCACAACATCTTGACAAGTGTACGGCTTGGATAGTGGCACGAAATTCAAGAAACGATCCTAACGGCTTTACTTTTCCTATAAATACCCCCCCTTTGGTTAAAACCCACAAAAATCTGATCTAAAGCTCTAAGTTGGAACCTTTGTTTCATACCTGAGCCATTTTGATCGAGATTAGCATTCGGGGACCCTTCGTAAGTGTTCTTTCGTTCTTTTATTCGCTTTTCGAGTCCAAAAGTCGACGTTTTGTTGACTTTCTGCGTTGACCAGCCTATGGTCAACACGAAGTTCATTGGAACTTCATAACGTGAGCGTGATCATGATGGTTATAGTCCATGACGACTATACCTACTGATTACCACGTTATCTAGGCTCAGTGACGAGTCGTAGTTTCGGCCAAAATGCGCATTCTTGCGTATTTTGTAACCAAACTACTCGTGAGCATCAAAGCCGTTTGTTTTGATGCCAAACCTGTTTTCTAAACTTAGTTAAGCACGTTCTAACGTGCTTAGCTCGTCACTTTTAGTATAGTGCTTATATAGGGTCGTAAGGTAAGCGATCTGAACCATCGCTTATACTTTCGAACCCGACCCATTTGGTCGATCATTAGGATCCGACCAAACACATTAGGTGACCATAGCTGTAACCTTCCGAGGTTATACCTTGTGGTCACGATGTTAGGTGTTCCAAACGCGTTATACGCGAACGACGCAAGCACTTAGGTTATACCTAAACGGGTCGTAATGGGTCGCAAGCACTTAGGTTAGGTTTCATTTTAGTATGTAGGCTTTGTTAAACCATATTACACGAGTCTCCATACTCGTTTGGTTTACGAACCCGCATACTATCCGATCCTTCCGATTTTGGTCCGGTATATTAACATAGCTACCTATTAGGTGCCGTTTGATATTCCGTGATCTCTAGCATTATTTGATTACTACACAAGAACTACAAAGCAATCTCAGGTGAGTACATTGAACCCCTATTTTACTGTTTTCCAAACTGTTTTGGGGTGAAACGCATGTGCCTACTTGTTACTTTCATGCTTTCCGGTTTTCACATCATATACTTGCTATGTTCGATAGTACATATATAGTACATGATTTCATTGTGTCTATGCTATGTATGTCCATTGTGTGCGTACTTAGTACATCACTTTACAATACATTTCATGCTATGTATGCCCATTGTGTGCGTACTTAGTACATTGCCTTACATTTCATGCTATGTATGCCCATTGTGTGCGTACTTAGTACATTGCTTTACATTACATGCTATGTATGCCCATTGTGTGCGTACTTAGTACATTGCTTTACATTACATGCTATGTATGCCCATTGTGTGCGTACTTAGTACATTGTTTTACATTGCATTTCTGTTGCATATGCTCATCCAACATATGAACACATTATACTACATTGTGAACCGTTGTAACCATTTGACTATGTGAACCGTCTTAACCCTTCGATTATATGAACCGTTTGTAACCATTAAACCGTGTAAACCAGTTGTATCCGTTGACATGATTTACATTTGACAATAGACATTTGACTATACATAAACATTTCCACAATTGTTAAACATTTCAACTTGATGGTTTGGTTTGAGTAAGTGATTAAGTAACGAGGCGTGTGTAATATGATACAAGCATGGTGGATACGCCGCTGGTACTTCCTATATATAAGTGTTTGTATGGTATCACATATCGTAGCGTAATTTGAATCATTTCATTTTGAGACATATGACATTTTATACAAATAACACACTTTTCACGAGACATTGTTTTACAAACGACTTATCTTATACAAACTAATTTTACATGGTTATCCGTTTAACCATACATTATTCTCTTATTTATATCATCTGATCTTATCGTTTTTCAAATGATTTACAAGACAAAGCAAATTACAAGGTTCATGACTAAATATTTTCTAAAACATAAGTCATGAATTCCGTTTCACAAAACCAATGTATCTCACAGGCATTTTTATGCTGACGTACCTATTTTCACATGTGTTTTCAGGAGATGAAGCATAGGACTTATCAAGACATACTTAGGCGGACCTGTGCCTTAGTGACTTAAAACGAGACAAGAACTAGTTAAATTATGTTATGTACTCTTTGGTTCTTGTATAAAACAATGTAAACTTTCATGTTTGATTAATAAAACGAAACTTCAATTGCCATGGATTTGAAACAATTGATTCTGTTACAACACTCCCCGACGTTTCCGCCACGTTTTGTATGTTCTACGTGGTCGGGGTGTGACACCTACACCCGCGTGTCAAGGTCGTGGCCATTTCATGAATGATGCCAAGGATATCCGGGACATGGTCATTAAACTCCCAAAGGCGTAAAACAAACAAAACAAATTTTCAAATGGGTCACATTGATAATACCCAACTACTAATGAGTTAGGGTCAATTGCCCGACCAAGCGGTATTTTATATACCGTACACCAAGCCCGTATAAGGAAAAATAAGTTAAAAGTATTTACCTGAGCAAGTAATAACCACAACAAGCAAGTGCAAGTATCTTTTACTGGGTCTCCTATTCTGGAACGAAGGTTTATAATAACCTATTAGAATCCTAACGGGTCTTTTACTTAGCCTAACCTTAGACTGGTTAGTTTCAAAAATAAATGCGGTTTACCGCATGAAAGGCGAAAACCGGGAAGGAATGTAATTTAGACCCAACAAGTTTGGAGACTTGTATAATATGGGTAAACTAAACACATTCTGGATTTTGAGACAAAGATGATATGTTTTGGCCCGTTTCGGCTAATACGCGTAAACTAGTTACATAAGCCGATCCGAACGCGAAAGCGCGTAACGGGTAACCATATAAATCATATACAAGTTCCCTGAGATTATATGCACTAAATATGTTGTGATATCAGTAAGATATGTCCAATTATGCCCATAATAAGTTTAGACTCAAATTATGCCTCATAAGGGCGTTTTGGTCATTTTAAAGGGTAAAATAGAGTTGAACTAGTAATCTGAGTTACATATCTGAATAAATCAGTAAATATACTTAGTTTACTATGTTATAACAATAGGGTATTAAATATATGTGAATTTTATTAATTATAACCATTTCATGCACCGAAAGAGCATTTTGGTAATATCACATAAGCCTAAAAGGTCAAAACTGGAAACCTGAGTGTGAAACCTTGGTTTACTGTTATAATATAAAATTTTACTAAATATATCAGTAGGTATCAACTCTTATATATATAAACTAGTTTTAATACATACTATGTCGTAAAAATGCCTAAAAAGGCGATTTGGAGCCATTTCCGGGTTTTCAAAGAAAAGCTGATATTTTTATAATTCCAGAAGGCTCAAAAGAGTATATTTAATATAATAAATCATTAGAAAAAGGTTTGGGGTCAAAAGGATTTATAAAACTCGTTTTATAGCCAAAAAGGGCACAACCGGCAATAACCGAATTAAGCTTAAAACTCTAAGTTATGCTCAGCCTAAAAATAAACAAAAATCTCTAAAAATCCCAAAATATTATTATATATCAGTGGGTATAAAGTTTTGTATAAAAATTTGGGTTTAGATAGGCTATATGCAAATTATGCTAATTAATTACTAAGAAAGCTTCAAATTACGCTAATGAGCATATCTCTTAATCTAGACCTCAAACTGATGTTAAATTTTAGGTACAAGTTTATCATTCAGTAACTAAGATGTTTACCCTTTAATATTTTCAAAAATCACATTTTATGGACATTTGGGCATAATGGTCAACATATGGCATTTAACGGAAACTTGCATATTAATTAGACAACTACTGAACCAAGCCGTATAATCACAGAGGGTTATACTAACATGTAACTAGGTCCAAAAGAAGCTCTAAGGCAATCCTAAACTTGACTAAAACGGGTCAGAACTGAAAGTCAAAGCGAAAGTCAAACTATGCGACTTTCGGTTCCAAACCGGGTCTAAACAGAAAATTGTCGAGTTGAACATGTTGGGACATGTTCTTACAATAGTTACCAAGTTATATTAATGATCAAACAGGTTGCATGTATCCTACATTGCTAATTATGAGTTAATTTGGATTTAAGCATTCTGTTGACTTTTTAAAGTATGCTTTGACTCGACAATTAATATAGTTAGAATGGGAATCTGGAAATACCCTTTTAAGGGTTTGTTAGCCACATAATTACCTACTTATAGGTATTTTTAATTCGAGATTTGACGGAGTAATTATGGACTAATCTCGAAGTCAAACCTTAATTACGACGGTTTGACTCTTAGTTAATTAACTAAGCTAAACTTAATTATGAATGGTTAGGATTACTTACAAAGGTCCTAAATAGGATTAGGGATAATTAGGGAAACTTGTGGAAGTCCAGAAAAGCTCCAGAGCAATGCTTCAAGAGAGTAGAATGAGCAAGTGAAAGTTCACAACTTTGTTCTCCTTATATAGTGATCAAGGGAGCTCAAGATCATTCCATGCAACTCTCCAATTGTTGTGTGATCACCCATGTGTCCCCTGAGGGCTAAATAATGCCTAGCAAGTCCCTGGTTTCGAAAACCATCTCAATAAAGCGGTGCAACAGGCTGAACAGGCAGCTGTCCATTTTCTGCTGCCAGCGACAGGCTTACGGGCCGTAAGCCTAAGCTCTTGCCGTCCGTATGCAGCTCTTGCGGACCATATGCTGAAATGGTTGCGATCTGTAACCGACCTTTGCTGAAATCGCCCAGGTATGCACCTTACGGACCGTAAGCTTAAAGCCATACGGTCCGTAACCGTTGGCCAGATGGCAAAAATTTTGTGAACATGTCATACCCCGATTTCCACGTGTATCACCGGTGGGCCCGGTGGGGGATTACCGTGACGTAGTTGGCAACAATATAGTCAAACCACAATATTTAAATGCACAGCGGAAGCATAAAGATAATTATATTTCAACGTTAAGTGTAATATCAATGTATCACCATTGTTGAAATAAAAATCCACAGGGGATCAAATAGAAATAACAAAAGTATTGTTCAACAGACTTCAGGCATCTTAAGCTTGCGAGACTTCTAGTGATGCTAAGGAGAAATCCCAGCCCAATACGCATAGTACCTGCATTTAGTCTTTTTGGGGAAAATACGTCAGTTTACACTGGTAAATACATTCAACTGACACTTTGGTAAAATGTTTGATAAAATTGGGTTTAAATGCTCAAGGCACAAACTCTTTATAACTTGGGATAATTTATAATCAAATCTTGTAAAAAATTACATGTTACTATGCGTTCGGTCGCCCGAGTCGTGTCGGGTTAAAGTTTAATAGACACACCACATAGTATAAAACCGTGGCGGGTAACCAACGGCTACACTTTTATAATTATAGACATAATGCCGGGTGTACGCCTACACCGGGATGTCAAGGTCGTGGCCATTCGTAAATGTTGCCAAGGATATCCGGGACATGGTCATTAAGCCCCCAAAGGTGTTAAGCCAACAAAACAAGTTTTTAAACGGGTCACATTGATAATACCCAACTACAAATGAGTTGGGGTCAATTGCCCGACCAAGCGGTATTTTAGATACCATAACCCAAGCCCCTATAACGGAAAATAAGTTAAAAGTATTTACCTTTGCAAGTATAATCCTTAATTGAATAAATCACAGATAGCTTTTACTGGTCTCCTATTCTGGAACGAAGGTTTTAAAATAACCTATTAGAATCCTAACGGGTCTTTATAATTGCCGTAGCTTAGACCGGTCAGTTTTCAAAGGATAGTTACAGTTTAATCGCGTGAAAGGCGAAAACCGTGAATGGAGTGTGATTTTGACCCAACAAGTTTGAAGACTTGTCTTATATGGGTATAATAATCATACTCTGGATTTTGGGGTCAAAACAATATGGTTTGACCCGTTTCGGCTAATTTATGTAAACTAGTTACATAAGCCGAACCGTGCGCGCAAAAGGCGCAACGGGTAACCGTAGGAGCCCTACACTGTTTTCCTAAGTCAACATGCCTTAAAGAGGTTGTGGTATCAGTAGGATACCTTCCATAATGCCCGTAACGAGTTTAAGTTCATATTATGCCCCGAAGGGGTATTTTGGTCTTTTTAAAGGCTTTTAAAAAGCTTTCTGGGTTCTACAGGAAATCTGAGTTTCCCGAACAGTTCATAAAGTCTAAAATACTTTATTTATTATTTAAAATCAGTAGCAACTGTAATCGGGTCAAAAGACCTTGTAGAACTCAAGTTATGGCCGAAAAGGGCATATTCGGTATTTACCGAACCGTTGCCATAACCGCAGGTTATGAGCAGGTTAAAAATAATTAAAAATATTTAAAAATCCAAAAATATTATTTTACAACAGTGAGTAATAGTTTTGGTGTCGAAATCCGGGTTTAGATAGGCGTTATGCTAATTGCGCTATTTAATTACTAAAGTTTCGCAATTTGCGCTATTTAGCATAACTCATATTCTGGACCTCGGACTGACGTGAAATTTTAGGGACATGCTTAGAAATCAGTAACCAGGGTTATGATCCTTTCACATGTCCGAAATTCTCGTTTTAATTTAAAAAGGGCGTTACGGTCAACTTTTAAGCATTTAACGGAAATGTGTAAAATACTTGGACAAACAACGAACCGGTCACAGAGGGTTATACCATCATGTAACCTGGTCCTAAGAGAGTCCTAAGGCATATCTAAATCAAACTTTAACGGGTCAGAACTGAAGTCAATGCAAAAGTTAAACTTTTGCGACTTTCGGCTCCGAACCGGGTCAAAACAGAAAAATGGTCGGATCAAACAAGCTTAGACTAGTTTATATACTTATTATCATGTCTTATGAGTGTTCAAACAGGTTACATATCATCTACATTACAGATTATGTAAGAAATCGCAAAATGACATTTCTGTTGACTTTTTCTAAGCACGTTTGACTCGGTATTTGAACTAGTTAGAGTGGGAATCAGAGGGTGCCCTTTTAGGGGTTTAAAGCCCACATGATTACCATTATATAACTATCTTTGATTCGACAAACCACTGGACCATTCGTGATTTATCGCAAAGTCAATCGTTAATTACGACGGGTTGACTTTTAGGCTAAAACTATGGAAAAACGAAACCACAAAGGGTTAGGCAACTTACAGAAGCTTGGTGCACGACTAAGAATGATAGAGGAATGCTTGAGAGCTCCAAGAATGATCAGAAGGTAAGTTTTGAGGTGTGTTTCACTTATGCACAATGCATGGCCTTTAATAGTGAAAGAATGGACCTAAGATCATTACACATCAACCTACAATGGAGCATGGATGTTCAGCAGGTGGCCCTTGGTGCTAGGAGGCAAGTAGAGGGCGCCCATGCTTCATTTATTGCACATATGATCGTTCACAAGTTCAAGCAACAAGTCTGTCCAAAGTTTCTGCATCTGGGTGGTTCACGCGGCCCGCATGAAAGATCATGCAACTTGTACGCGGGCCGCCTGAATCTTCATGTCAGGAGACGGATTAACAGGAGGCTCGCGGCCCGCATGAACTTACCCTAAACCTCTACGCGGCCCGCGTTAGGTCTGATTTCCAAGATTTTTAAATCTTTTGCAATCATTAACCAAATCTTCGGTAATTAATATCCTGACCTTTCGGGTTCGAAGGGGTAACTTTGCGATTTGGCCCTCGGTTAATTACAATTAAGGGCCTCGTGCCATTTACCCGTACTGTTAAATCCCCGGTTAGTTTAATTACTATCCGGAAAGCCTTAACTTTCATTGTTGACGCTTTTAACCCCTCTCGTACGAATTTGATCATAACTTTCTCGTTTGAAAACAGAACTTCGCGAAATTTATATAGTATATTCTAGTGAGCGTATTTTACTGTTACTAAGCCTCGGGTTCGTCAAAGGGTCACTCAGAGGTATAATTAAACATGTTGACACAGTTAACCCCTGCAGCTTGTAATCTCTCACTTTCTTCCGCGTTTCGCTTCCGTACGATCCATGATTTATTCGTTTGACGGTACGAGCATCGTTTAGGGTTACTATACAGTATATTTACCTTTTGTTGACATTTATAACCCTCGAATTTACATACTTTCAAGGTTTGTCAACCTTAGTCCTTTATTTAATATTTAATGCCACGTGTAACTCATGACACGTGTTAACACGTTATTGGACACAAAATTTCGATGTGTTACAGAACATCCAAGTTTTGACCATGCAATTGTGAAATGCCGAATCTTCAGGCCTTTACTGCAGTGTAGGGTCCATTATTTCAGGTTTTGCATGCTTGAATGAACATCTTTACTTTGGATTCTTATGGCAAGCTTTAAATTGACGGAAATACCAAGAACAAGTCTTGGATTCTCACAATTGATGAACATGCTTGATTAAATTATTTCCAACTTCCTTTACAAGGATTTAAATTCAGAATTTTTCTTGTAGTAACATTCCTAATAACCCAATTTCCATATAAAAGATGGAATTTTATTTATTTAGAAAACAACCGGTTAATATATAAGACGTTTATCAAATGATTTAAGGATCTTGGGATTTATAAATTTGGGTCGCTCAGAGGTGTTTTAATAACATGTCGCCCTTGGGTCGTTCAGAGGTATTTTTAATAACATGACGCCCTCTTTAAAATCCTACCATACATCTTTTATTTGATCCGGGTTCCTGACACGTTTGTCTTCTCATGACACGTGTGTTTATTTTATTGGGCAGGAATTTTCGAGGTGTTACAATTTGTTAGTTTACAGTATGAGAGACCAAGGACCATCTGATGGGTACCGTCAATTGTCTGGTTCGCCTAGAAGCGAAGGTGCCTCTTCTCAGCCTGCCCTCTCAGGGTACTCTGTTGATACGGGAGAAGGAATATTCGTATTTAAGGTTCAATCTGAAGAGCTATTTCCTCAGAAAAAGAGAGGATGGTTCAGTAGGGGAGCGTAGGAAGCGTATGAAAAAGTTACAAGAACAGAGAGCACTAGCCGCAGCCAAAAGAGAAACTGATTCTTATGCCCAGGACATGTTTAATAGGGGAATAGCCAACATCCACATCCTAGCAACCACTGCAGCTGACCCTAACCTGGAGCAAATGTTAGCACCCCAACCACAACCACCAATTCCTGACCAACCAATGGAGATGGAAAACCCTGAAAATCAAGTAGAAATGAATGATTTTAATCCGGATGAAATACCTAGGGTACCCACACCAAATCCCTTAGACCCAAATTACGACCCATGGTGGGATGACAATAGGGACTATGTGCAACGTTACCCCATTCCAGAAGACATGCCAATGCAAAATCTAGGAGCCTACCCATGATTAGACCCTCTAGATCCCTATTACGATAATGATGTATTCATTAGGGAGATTCTAGAAAATCCTTACCTATACTAGGCCCCTACACCTCCATAACAGGAACCCGCACCTCAGATTCCGAACCCAGTCCTAGAACCTGCACCCCTAATGAGTGCAGAAAACGTACAAGAACTTAGGACATTTGGTGAGGAAATTTTAGAAAATAGTGAAAGGATGAGACAGGTGGGAGAGCGACTCGTCTGGAAGTACGACGAGCGCAATATGGATTTCTGGATGAATCCATATCCGTAGAAGTGATGGTGGAGAAGGTTATAATAATAATATAATATAATAATAAAATATGTGTGCATGTGTATGAAAAAAAACTACGGATGCCTATTACTAGTAGTGTAGCTTTAAATTTCAGTCGGTATTGTAATTTTAATTTCAGTACTGATGTGTAATAGATGCATATTATATGAATAGAGTAAAGTCGCAATGATCGGCGCTTTTGACCAAAGTGCGTGACATGTGATTAACTATATTAAATATTATTTTGTGATATTAATGAATGGTAAATGTTTAAAATTCAGATGGACAACAAAGTGAACCAGGAAAACCAGAGTGATAACCACCCAAATAACGATAATCTAAATAATGAGAATCCGAACAACAATAACAATGGAAACAAAGTGGATAATAGTGCCATCCAACACATAGTAGCACAAGGAATCATAGATGCAATGCCTTTTATTATCCAAACTATTAAGGAAGCGGAAAATAAAAGTAAAGATAGCAGTAAGCGACCAACTGAACCAGAACACAGCGTAAACAATGGACCCGTACTTCAAGTGCCCATTACCAAAAGAAGAAGAACCATGCCATATGGTTGTTCTTATAAAGAATTCTGGTCCTGCAAACCAATAGAATTCTCGGGCAATGAAGGACCCATTGCAGCTCTACGCTGGATAGAAAAGACTGAGGCTATTTTAAAAATAAGCAAGTGTGCTGAAGAAGACAAGATAATGTTTGCTTCTAATCTGTTTAAGAATTCAGCCTTAGAATGGTGGAACACTATCCTCCAGTCAAGAGGAAGTGATAGGGTTTACAACATGGAATGGGAGGAATTTAAAAACATGGTAGAAAGAAAATTCTGCCCTCCCAATGAAAAGGAACAGATAGCGAATAAGTTTCTAAACCTTAGAATGACCGGGGTAGATAGTAAGGGTTATACTACCACATTCTTTGAATATGCTAAAATAGTACCAACCCTTGCATCACCAGAGCCGGTATTAATCTCCCGATACATCTGGGGATTAATTGGAGAGATTAGACATGTAGTCAAGGCAGCTAGACCCCAAACCATAGAAGAAGCTGTAGAACTAGCAAATACCTTGACAAGTGAATTAATCCGTACTAGAGAAGAAGACCAGAGGAGAAACCTAACCCAAAGGCAGACTCAAGAATTCCGTTCTGGGAATTCCAACCGTAGGAATGTAGGTTCTACCTCTACACCATACTGCAAAGCCTGCAAAAAGAAGCATTCAGGAAGATGCTCCACTTACTGTAATTTCTGCAAAGTACCAGGGCATAAGGAAGAAGACTGCAGAAGGAAACCTACTAATGGACTGTGCTTCAACTGTGGAGAAAAATGTCACATCAAGCCAAATTGTCCGAAATTGGCTCCAACCACGAACAACAAAAACACTAAAAATGCTAGAGCATTTGTTTTAACTGCAGATGAAGCCAAGATGATTCCGGATGTGATAGCCGGTATGTTTTTAGTTAATGATGTTTTTGCTAAAGTATTATTTGACTTTGGTGCAAACCAAAGTTTTATTGATACTTCATTTTGCAAACTTCTAAATCAATCATTAACTAAACTCCCACAAGAATGTTTAGTAGAAACAGCAAATGGGGAAACTGTTAGGATTTCTGAAATCTTGCAGGGAACAAGAATAGAAATTTTAAATCAAAAGTTTATTGCAAACCTTTACCCAATGAATCTGGCAGGATTTGACATTGTCTTAGGAATGGATTGGTTAATAGCCAATAAAGCCAGTATTTTATGTGATCAAAAGTCAATTCAAGTAAATTCACCAAAAGGTGAAAAGATCACAATTAAAGGAGATAAAACATTTAGATCCACGAAATTCATCTCTGTGATGAAAACAACAAGTTGTATAAGAAAAGGATCTATAGTGTATCTGATTCCTATAATCACTAACACTAAAGGAAAAGAACTAAAAGACATTCCAGTAGTGTCTCAGTTTTCAGATGTATTTCTAGAAGAGTTTCCAGGGCTACCACCAGACAGGGAAGTTGAATTCAGAATCCACCTACTACCAGGAACAACACCGATTCCCAAAGCGCCTTACCGTTTGGCACCCGCTGAAATGCAGGAACTGAAAAAAAAATAGACGAATTATTGGAGAAATGATTCATACAACCAAGCTCATCGCCATGGGGAGCACCGATTTTATTCGTCAAAAAGAAGGACGGATCAATGCGTATGTGCATTGATTACCGTGAATTAAACAAGGCACGATTAAGAACCGGTACCCATTACCAAGAATCGAGATCTGTTTGATCAATTGCAAGGAGCTCGATTTTTCTCTAAAATCGATCTAAGATCAGGATATCATCAACTAAAGGTACAGGAAGAAGACATTCCTAAAACCGCATATGGAACAAGGTATGGCCATTATGAATTTACTGTCATGCCATTTGGTTTAACCAATGCCCCAACTACATTTATGGACATGATGAACCGAATATGTAAGCTATATTTGGATAAATTCATAATTGTTTTTATTGATGATATTCTCATCTATTCTAAAAGTAAAGAGGATCATGCAAAGCATTTGCATGCACTTCTAAGTCTATTAAGAAAGGAAAAGCTTTATGCTAAATTTTCAAAGTGCGAGTTTTGGTTAGAGCAGGTACAATTTCTCGGACACTTAGTTAACCATGAAGGAATCCATGTGGATCCAACAAAAATCGAGGCGATTACCAAATGGAAAACCCCTGAATCACCAACCGGGATTAGAAGTTTCTTAGGATTGGCCGATTATTATAGAAGGTTTATTCGAGATTTTTTAGAATAGCCACTCCCTTAACTAAGTTAACCTGTAAATCCATTAAGTTTGAATGGGGACCAAAACAAGAAGAAGCCTTTAGAATCCTTAAGCAAAGATTAACCCATGCACCCATACCAGCGTTCCTAGAAGGAACTGAAGACTTTATAGTCTATTGTGATGCTTCTAAGTTAGGTTATGGATGTGTATTAATGCAACGTCAAAAGGTTATAGCTTACGCATCTAGACAACTTAAGAATCATGAAGAGAATTATTCAACCCATGATTTAGAATTAGGAGCCATAATATTTGCCCTTAAAATTTGGAGACATTACCTTTATGGTAGTAAGTTTACCATATTCACCGATCATAAGAGCTTAAGGTATTTTTTTTGGGCAAAAAGAGCTGAATATGAGACAAAGACGCTGGATGGAGATACTAAGTGATTATGATTGTAATATCCAGTATCATGCAGGAAAAGCAAATGTAGTGGCTGATGCTTTAAGCTGGAAGTATCACGAAAAGCCAAAAAGGGTACGTTCTTTTAAATTAAATCTACAAGTAGATTTAAATGATCAGATTAGAAAAGCACAAGAATCAGTAATCAAGGAGGATACTGAAAAATTAAAAGGAATGATTAAGGAATTAGAACAAGGAATAGATGGAAGTTGGAGATTCCATAAAAAGAGAATGTGGATACCTAAATTAGGAAACCTACGTCATCGCATATTAGAAGAAGCCCATAAGTCTAAATATACGATGCATCCAGGAAGTGATAAAATGTACCAGGATTTAAGGAAAAATTTCTGGTGGATAGGAATGAAAAAGGATATAGCAGCTTATGTTTCTAAATGTTTAACCTGTTCGCAAGTCAAAGCTGAACACCAGAAACCCTCAGGATTGCTGCAACAATTAGAAATGCCAGTGTGGAAATGGGAATTAATAACAATGGATTTTGTTACCAAATTACCCAAAATAAGAAAAGGTAATGATACAATCTGGGTGATTGTAGATAGGCTAACCAAGTCAGATCATTTCCTACCAATGAAGGAAACTTCTAGTATGGAACACTTAGCTAAACTATATGTAAATGAAATAGTTTCATTACATGGAATACCTTTATCAATTGTTTCTAATAGGGACAATCGTTTTACCTCTCATTTTTGGGCAAGTTTCCAAAAAGCAATGGGAACCAAACTAAATCTAAGCACAGCCTATCATCCTCAAACGGACGAACAAAGCGAAAGGACAATTCAGACAATGGAAGACATGCTTAGAGCTTGTGTAATTGATTTCGGAGGTAATTGGGACGATCACTTACCTTTAATAGAATTTTCTTATAATAATAGTCATCACACAAGTATCAACGCTGCACCATTCGAAGCACTTTATGGACGAAAGTGCAGAACCCCAGTATGTTGGGCAGAAATTGGGGAAAAGCAACTATCTGGACCTGAGATAGTGCAGGAGACAACCGATAAGATCATTCAAGTCAAGGATCGACTGAAAGCAGCACGTGATCGACAGAAGAGCTATGCTGATAACCGACGCAAACCATTGGAATTTCAAGTAGGAGATAAAGTATTGTTAAAAGTCTCTTCTTGGAAAGGAGTGGTAAGATTCATCAAACGGGGAAAGCTAAGTCCTAGGTATGTTGGACCTTTTGAGATTATTAGAAATAGGATCTGTAGCCTATCAGCTACAACTGCCAGAGGAAATGGCAGGAATACATGACGTATTTCATGTATCTAACCTAAAGAAATGCTTAGCTGATTAATCACTTATAGTGCCTCTTAAGGACATAGAGGTAAATGAACAACTCAAATTTGTAGAAAGGCCTCTACAAATTGAAGACAGGAAAGTCAAGAAGCTCAAGCACAAGAGATTAGTTCTAGTCAAAGTGAAATGGGACTCCAAAAGAGGACTAGAATACACATGGGAGCTCGAATCAGAAATGCAAAGGAAATATCCACACCTGTTCCAGTAGACCTCGAGGACGAGCTCTAAAACAAGGTGGGGAGGATATAACAACCTTAAATAAAACCGATACCCTCGAAATATTTTCGACACCCTAAAAATAATTAAAATATCCCAATATGTCCTAATATACCCCCATACGTAAAAACGGGCCCCAAATACCTTAAATTTCATTAAAATAAAGAGTAAACTTCCATTTTTCTCCCTGTGGTTTGGTCACTTTAATGGTTTTGCTCCAATAGTTTAAAAATAGCCAGTTACCTCCCTGATCTCCCTAACTTTTCACCATTTTGCTCCTCGCCCTAAACAACATCCATTTTAGCTGTTAAAAGATGGTCACGTGCCCCTCACATGAGGGGCATTTAAGTCTTTTCTCTTCCAATATTTTTATCATTTTCCTGTAAAATCCTAACATCATCTTTATTATAGTACACTGCCTACAATCTTGAACACCTAGAACAACCCAACACTAACTGTAAATCAAATTTCAGGATTTGGGGGTTTTATTAAAAACCTATTTCATTCAATCAAAACCCCATATGAGAATCCAATACAAGAAAGTGAATAGGCATCGGCTGAAAAAAAGATAAACATTCAACATTTGGGTTTTTTTTTTCTAAAAACCTATTTCACTTAATCAAAACCCCATCTGAGTATCCAATGCAAGAAAATGAAGAAGCATCAGCCAAAAGAAGATCAGATTTATGTGTTAGAGAGATATTAACACATAACCCATCTTCCAACACAAGACCAGACACATCTTCCAATATTTGATTTTTGAATTTTGTATTTGAATAGTTATAGAATTAGTCATACTAAGTATTTGTTCCAGATCCTTCGTTCTAGGATCTCTTTGTATATGTACATTGCCATTGTTATTACTGAATCAAGTTTGGTTGATCTTTTCATATGAGATACCCACTTGCGATGAGAGAGAGAGAGAGGGTGAGAAAAAGTGTGTGGGCAGTGGTGGTGAAGGCAATGACGGCGGCAGGTGGTGGTTATGGTAGTGGTTGGTGGTTGAGAGGGTTGAGAGAGTGTGTGTGGATTTGGCAGGTGTGGTCGCTGATTGTGGTGATGGCGGTGATGGTGTCTTGTGTGGCTATGGTGGTAGTGGTAGTTGCAGGCGGGTGGTTGTTATGGTGGCAATGGAATTTTGTTAAGCTTCAACAAGATGATGCAGGTTAGGGTTTTGAATGCGACGGGGAAGAAGAAGGAATGGGGAAGATAAAACGGGTTGTTAGGGTTTTAAATATAATTCATTACTATGGGTTGGGAAAAAAGACATAATTGCCCATCAAGTTTTTTGCATGTGACAGGCTTTAACTGTTAAAATGGATGACGTTTAGGGGCAGAGAGTAAAATCATGAAGGGCTTCATAAATTAGGGAGTAAAATGGCTAATTTCAAAGGTTTGGGTCAAAACCGTTAAAGTGCCCAAACCACAGGGAGCAAAACGGAAGTTTACTTTAAAATAAATTAAAAACGAAATTAAATGGTCCTTGGCGGGCCGCGACAGACTCTGCCTGAGTCTACGCGGGCCGCGACCGAGCTACATGTGGCGAAACCCAGAAGTGCCACGTGGCACAACACCCGGCAAGGCTATACTCGGTGACTACGTGACCCTAGCCCCTACGAACCTACGTCGCGGGCCACGACGTCCCCCCTGACTTCGTCGCGGGGCGTGACGACTTGGCCGAATAGCCCTATAAAGTTGGAGCTTTGCAGTTCATTTTGGTCTCTCAATCTTTTCAATTCTCTCTCAATTTCTACGTAGTGTACACTATACTCGGGTATAATACCCCCCTAAATAACGAGGTTCTGCTCCGTTGTAAGTACTATAACCCCTGGATACGTATTAGATATTCTGCCCGATTGATCTAGAGTTCCGTAACGGCTGTCGTGATTCTGCCCGACGTAGTCGTTGGAATGTCGTCTCGGGGAGGGTATTACTTATGTTAAAATGGGTTATTATACTAACGCGTGTGCATTTGTGTAATTTATAGATTGTCACCAGGAAACCCTAAAGGATAATCTAAGACAGCAATGTGAGTAATCTCCTTTTTGCAAACTGTTTTTACAAAACCTCACTTAATTAATTATACATTAAGCAGTCATTGAGTATTTGTAAGGATACAATTACAGTCGGTAAATTTGGGGTTTTGTATACAAAATTTGTTACTGCCTTGCGATGAGTAACATGACCATAAGTTGGAATGACAGTACCGTGGGTGGTAATTGATATGACTTGGAAACAAATGTAATTGCGAGACCGCCCTCAATACTGTACAATGGTTTTTATGAAAACTTGATTAAACTGGGATTCACTCACCAGTATTTCCCACTGACAAAATGTTTTTAATCGCGTTTCAGGTAACAAAATGTGAAAGCCAAATAGAAGCCAGCTGGACAGCACTGAAGACTTGGAAAAGTGGCAATAAAGTTACCTAAAAGAAATAGATGTTTTTATTAAATAAGAATAGGATTTATTCCTATGAAATTGTGTGTACTTAAAACTTGGGTTTTAACCCCATGTGTTGAATATTATGAAAATGTGGCATTTTACTCTGATAACAGTATTTCCTAACTACGGTTCTGATGTAAATTCCGCTGCCAAAATTAGACAATAACAGGATACCAATGAAACTGGTCGCGGCCGCCCGTTCCCGTAATTGTAATAGGGGGATGGGGGTTGCGACAACTACATCGTCAAATCTCTGTTCGTGTGCTTCATATAATTTTTGAACGTCGTTTGTGTTTGGTCTCTACAGGTATCTCTTGCTATATAATTTGACAACCCATTCGCAAAACTTGTGTAAACATAGACGTGCGGTTCTTTTAGACATCCTTATATACTCCTCTAATACATCGGGTGCGTAACCGTATGCCAGTTGACGAATGGCCGACGTACATTTTTGTAAATTACTGAAACCCCTTTGCCCCCTAGCGTTGTTTCGTAGTGTAAAAAACGGATCAGACTGGACCACGTCGCCTGCGATACGTAAAGAAAGTGGACGACTCATGCGGAACCGACGTCGAAAAATCTCGGTTGTGTACACGGGTCCGTCGGCAAAATAATCGGCTACTAGTTTATCGTGGGCGGCTATATATTTAAAACGAAACATAAATGAAATTAATTATAAAATACATTTTCAAATCTATATAAAACATAAGGAAAAAATAGTAAAGTACCTTCTTGGTCTCGGTTTAATTTTGCTTGTCTAGTTAGCCGTTGGGACGACGCTTCATCACCCGCCATGAAGACCTGAGCCGCGTTCATAATCATATTGTGCATAATTGCATCCTCTTCTGCTGATGATGAATACCACGTAGACTAAGAAGATGAAGAAATGGAAGAAGGTGAAGCCATGGTAATTTTTGAGAGAGAGAGATGGGGTGGTAGTGGGTAAAAAATGGTATAAAAATTGATGAGTTTTTTATAAAAAGGGAAGAGGGGTTATAAAATGTGAGAGAGATATGAGATTGTAGTGGGTGAAAAGTTGTGAAAAATGGTGTAAAAGAGGTGAGTATTTATAAATGTGGGAGTGAAATTGGTATATATTTGAAATCTATCCGCGTCGCCGATCCTCAACGGGGATGGGGACGGATCCCATACCCACCAGCCTTAAAGCATTTATATTGCTATGCTTAAATATTTGTGAGTAGGTAAGCTTTTTTATAAGGAATTATTTTGAGTGTATCTTACCTTTCTCATCTCTATTAATTTTTTTAATATTTTTTTAAAGTGATTGTGATGGAGGAAGAAGAAAATATAATGATAAAGGTATAAAAATATTATTTAATTAAAAAAAGAAAAAATTGATGATTTTTAATGTAGTTTTAAGAATGGGGATAAGGAAACCAATGTGAATGCTCGATAAAGGAATGTATATTATGACCACACCATGTTCCTTGAGTACTAGTTCCGTTTATATGGCTTCATTTCTCTGACAATAAACATAAATAATCAGCCAATGATTAATTATGAAAATTAGTTTCTCTCACATAAAATCGTGATCTACATATGGTGTTCATTGATCTAGAAAAGGAATATGACAGTGTGCCCCGTAGACTGATATGGGACAGTTTAGAGTGCAGAGGGGTTCCTGGAAAGTATATAGAGTTAATTAAGGATATGTATGTTAAGACTGAAACTAGTGTGCGTGCACCGGTAGGGGATACTGATTCCTTTCCTGTAGAGGTAGGACTCCACCAAGGGTCGGCGCTAAGTCTATTCCTATTTGCGATTGTCCTTGATGAGTTGTCAAAGTCGATTTAGGAGTCAGTTCTGTAGTGCTTGCTTTTTGCGGATGATATTGTGCTTATTGAGGAGAGTAAACAAAGCCTGAATACGAGGTTAGAGGAATGGTGGGTAGCCTTAAAGAACAAAGGTTTGAGGATTAGTCGCTCTAAGATTGAGTACCTTTACTATGATTTCAGTGGAGCAGGCGATGATCATTGCACTCAGATCACCATTGAGGGCCAAGTAGTTCTGCAGGCAACAAAGTTCAAGTACTTATGATCGTTCGTTTAGAGTAATGGAGAGATAGATAGTGACGTAGCTCACCGTGTTCAGATTGGATGGTATAGGTAGAGAGCAGCCACAGGGGTATTGTGCGACAAAAGGTTCCCAGCTAAATTAAAAGGGAAATTTTATAGAGTTGCAGTTAGACCGGCTATGTTATACGGTACAAACTGTTGGGCAATTAAGAAAATTCATGCACGTAAGCTAGAGGTAGTAAAGATGATGATGCTAAGATGGATGTGTGGGCACACTAGGTTGGACAAAATAAGAAATGAGGTTTTTGGGGAAAGATTAGAGGTTGCTAGTATTTCAGATAAGATAAGAGAGGGGAGATTGAGATGGTTTGGGTATGTCAGGAGGAGACAGGTAGCAGCCACGGTTAACGCTCACTGTAGAGAGAATGAGGAGCAGAAGTAGGCCTAAAATGACTTGGGATGAGCGGATTAGACAGAATTTGCTAGATTTGCACCTCTCTAAGTTGAAGCATGTATTAATTAAGGTGTATTATAATTTTTTATCTAACGACCAACGAAATAAAAGTCTGGTTATCCGGAGTAACCAAGTAACAAAAGGAGGTCTCAATACGCTCAGACCGAAGACAGCGTTGGGTAGCCCAAGCTCACCATCTCCAGTTCGGGGAAAACCCGTCGCCCGAAGGCCCACTACGATAAAACCCGGTTGGATCGGATTTGAACTTGAGATTTATAACCTAACATGTCTGATGGCTGGCGGTGGATGGGAAATGACTCCAGCTCCTTTAGCGTATGTGTGGTCAAAAATATGATTTTGGGCAGCTAAGATTTCAGCTCCAAGCATGTTACGGAATGCTGTTCGTGGGTTCCTCTTAAGTGTAATATCTTCGCTTGGAGAGCGAAAATGAATAGGATATCAACTGCTGAGATGTTGTCGAGACGAGGTATTTTTATTGAAGAGGAGTTGTGTCAGTTTTGTAGAAATGGCGAAGAGTCGGTTTTACCATTTGTTCTCTTCTTGCATCATTGCTTCTATTGATTGGCAAAAACTGAGTTCATGGTGTCATGTCCCGATTTTTTTTGTGTTCTCATTTAGAGATCTTCTCGAGATCTATAATCATTGTGGTAAAAAGATGGGGGAGAAAGAGGCGCTCCAAGGCACAGTAATGATACCTGCTGGAGTATTTGAAAAGGTAGGAACGAGAGGAGGTTCAATGGTAAGCAAGCCAAGGTCGAAAGCATTTTTAGCGAAGTTAGATATTTGGGTTTCTTTGGTCCAGGAACAGATCCAAGTATAAAACAATGCTTTGATCGGATTGGTGTAAATATGTAATTATGTAATTGTTGATTTACTTCCGTCCAGGTTTTCGGGTTCGGCGTGTTCCAATGAAGTTTACGTTTAAAAAAACTTATAAATCACTTCAAGAATTGTTCACACTTCTATGCATATCCCACCCACTTTTTTAACAATTAAACACATTGACTCTCGTCCGTCTTTATTATATTTCAAAGAACTCGTTGTAAAAATTAGGGCTGTTCAGAATACTTTTCGAATTCGAAAAATTCGGAATTCGATTAAATTCAATTATCAAGAGTTCGTTTCTATTATAAGAATTCGAATTCAATTCAATTCGAGTCAAGTAAATCGAATACGAATTAAAAATTTCAAATTCGATTCGAATAAAAATTATACATTCTTATTTATTATTTTTATATATAATACATATATGACTTTTATTGGGCTATACTATAAATTATTTTTAAAAATAATTTCAATTATTAAAATTAGCCATTACCAAACCCATTACATGACCCATAACTAAAACCTAAGTAACAAATCTATCAATAGTTTTCTAACCCTAAAAATATTAACCTGTAATATGGAGTGGTTATTCCCGACTTCTTGTTTTGTACATTCGTATTTATTATTTTTATATATAATACATATATGACTTTTATTGGGCTATACTATAAATTATTTTCAAAAATAAGTTCAATTATTAAAATTACCTATTACCAAACCCATTACATGACCCATAACTAAAACCTAAGTAACAAATCTGTCAATAGTTTTCTAACCCTAAAAATATTAACTTGTAATATGGAGTGGTTATTCCCGACTTCTTGTTTTGAATGTTACACTTATGGTACTTTATTTCGAATTTTTTAATGTGATATCATGCTTTATGGCTGATTTAAAATTTATGTTTCATTTTGATAGTTTTTTTACATGTTTTACAAAAATCTGAATCAAATCGAATTTATTCGAATTCAAATTTTTAATCGAATACGAATTGGGTTTTTTATTCGAATACGATTTCGAATCGAACTGGGTAGGTTTTAATCGAATTTGAATTCAAGAGAAAATAAAAATTATCTGAATAGATCAAAAATTCGATATTCGATTCAATGAACACCCTAGTAAAGATCTCATAAAGAAAAACATGAATCCATTACTAGATAACCATTTGAATAACAATTACATATATTTATTTAACCAAAATTATTAAGAACTCTTCTAAATACAGATATATATATATATATATATATATATAGGATTAAGTTCAAGAGTGAACACTAGTGTAGCTTGCGAACTGAGTGAACTAATCCTAGCCATACATGTGTGTAGATCAATGGCAAGGATTTGATGTTGAAATACACTAGTGTATTTTACGATTTGATGATGAGATCCTAGCCATACACGTGTGTAGATCAATGGCCAGGATTTGTTCACTCAGTTCGCAAATACATTAGTGTTCACTCTAGAACCCCACCCTATATAGGATTAAGTTCAAGAGTGAACACTACCCTATATATATATGTTGAAAATTGTTAGGACTTGTGTGCAAGTGAGGTTGAATCAGAATTCAAAAGTCAAATTTGCAATATTCTGACATTTAATCCACATGTAAAAGTGGGAACATAAAGGTGCTGTTTGGTTTTTCATAGGTAAAATGTGTGCAGTCTGCGGACCACATCTGCAAACATCTTCAACAGAAGAGGTGGACCAAAACTCTATACTCTGCCAGAAGAAGACTGTTTGTTTTTTAATTCTGCAAGCTACTGAACATCACACAAATTCTAATTATCATTTTATCACAATGAATATCATAATCAAACAGCATAACAGGCATGCGTAACACCAAAACTAACACCACAGTTATAAAAATTAACACCACAATTCTAAAAATTAACACCAAAGTTCAGCAAATCCAATTTTCCTAATTTGAATTAAATCAGGAACCATATCATAATTTTGATAATAAGAATCCAATTTTCCTAATTTGAATCAAATCTTGAGAAATATTCAACTTACTTTTTAACGAAAACCTTTTTCCTACACCAATTTACAAAACACGCGGGCAAGAAGTCTTCATGGGAACCGACAATCTTTGACTTACATGAATTTTTTTTTTTTTTTTTACAAAAGTAGCATTTCAATCATTACAAAAATACATTATGCTTAACCAATTAGTACTTTATATCCTCTTACATACACAACTATATTCTACCCTTTCAACCAAGGTCAACCTAATTTTGATTCGATAAACTCAATGTTTCATTTAAACAACTATACATGCATATCATCGTACACATTTTGGTCGATACCTCGCGATAACATCATTTATATCATTCGTATTTACATACTCGACCTTTGAATGTTTTATACACTTAGATCCGTGGTGTCCCAACAAACACTATTTACGCAATATTTATTTTTCATACCTACACGTATGTTCATACGTCTTATGCTTGTACTTATACGCATACTACTTATACGTTTTACGCTTCTACTTGTACACATACTACTTACACGTTTTATGTTTATGCTCATACATACATGCGTATTCATACTTAAACTTATGCTCATACTTTCATCCTTACTCATGATTCATACATTCGTACCTATACGCGAGCGCAACCCGAGGGATTCGCTTGCGTGGGTCCCACACATACTTAAACATGGACTTGCTTATATACTACATTCTTTTACGTACACATTCTAAATTTTTTTATGTATACCCCGATTCATACACAACTAGTACAAGCTATGCGGATCATGCGACGATCAAAATAATCACGGGTGCACACGGGATTATAGTGATAGGCGTATGAGAACCATAGAGTGTGCTACTGCGTATGGTAATACACGGAACGTAACATGACACCGAAGACGAAACGGACGTAACATGGTCAAAACATGGTGGATACGCCGCTGGTACTTCCTATATATAAGTGTTTTCATCATGTTACCAAACTTTCGTAAAACGCGCCATGAGAAATTCAGTGTTTTACAGACCTTTTGGACCTAATACAAGCTTTAAACAACTCACAAACGCATCATATCCGATTATCCATGCCGAGACTTCATCTTTAACATGCTACTTTCATCTATCTAATGCCCATATCATTCGTATACTTGCGTTCATTTAGTGTCAATTGTTCGCCCCATGTTCCTATTTCCTTTCTTTCATATGAACCCCGTTCACATTCAAACTTATTTAAACTCCTTTGCCTATGCGCACGCATACCCGTTTTACCTATGCTTAAACGCCTCAACCCATTTTAGTCAAACAAATTCCTATCCTATCGTTCTTCAAAATTTCGTACTTTTCTAAACGTTTCAAAACTCCCAAGTCTCGATTCTTTTAGCCAAAATGCTTTTTCTCCAAGGTCTTCCTCTTGAATAAATTTCGGGACGAAATTTCCTAAAGGAGGGGAGACTGTAACGCCCTGCTTTTTCATACTTTCCATAATTAGAAAGCTCGCCTTGTAATGCTATTTTTGGAAATCTTGTATTATTGTAGTCGTCTTTTCGTTGTAAAATCCGAGACTTGGATCATAAATAAAATTCGTATTTCTTTAAATTCACCATCTACATATTCATACATGTTCATACGTTCGAATTCATTGTACATCGAATCCTTATTTGTAATTCATACTTATACTTATTCACGATGCATGTCCATGCTTGTCCTTATATTGTTGATACCTAAAAACCCCTAATGATATGCTTATTTATACAATGGTTAATCATCTAATATGTGACATATACTTGTCACTTACAAACATGTTACATACTTATACATTACACTTTTTACCTAGTTAAATCATGTTTTATTTCATATTTCACCTTGTTACAAGTTAGGGGAAACATTGTTGCATATTATTACACAACTTAATTAACAAAATTACTCATTATAATGTTTTAAAAAAATAAAAAAAATAAAGAAATATGGCAGCCCCAATTCAGCAAAATTCAGCGCCATATAGTTGGGTTTTGTAGGCTAGTTTCAAGGTGTAACCCCTTCTAAACACTTCCAAAGCCCAACCCATTGAAACCCTAATCCTTCCCCCTATAAATACCACTTATAACCAGCCTCCCTACCACTTTTGCAACACTAAAAACTCTCAAAACATCCTCCAAACCGTAGCTGAAAGCAAAGGTTCGAGCAGATTGACACCCCTTCACGAAAATGAGCATAACTCACTCAATTCTTATCCGATTCACTTGATTCTTTTTCCTACTTGCTTGGATAATCATGGGGTTCGATTCCTAGACTTCTCCTTGGAGAAACCAGACCTGGAAATGCCCCGAAATAGTCCATAAACTTTCTGTTTGATTTTTATGTTCTTCAAAACTTGTTTAAACCTATGCAACTTGTGTCTAACACATCTCATGCCTATGTCCTAATGCTTACAACTTATCCCATGGTTGGTTAAGCTTAAAAACAAGGTTGAGACATTTGAAATCAGAGGATTAAGCCTCATAAACTTGGTGTTTTGTCTAGGGTTTCAACCCACAAATCATGTCAAACATAGTCTTTGATACATGAGTGATTATGGAACAACTTGGGTTGTCCAAACATACAATCCTCACATGATTTGATGATTTCTATTAGTTAGTTTACTTTACATACATGTAAAGACCTTAGTTCATGACCCTCCTTGGTTGTTTTTACATCAAGTGTAGTGGTGAACATCAAAGGGGTACCTAAATGGAAGCCTTGTCTTCCTACCCCATCCATGACACCCATGACTCAACTTGAGGTACCTAAATGAAGATGTAATCTTCTACCTCTTACTTGAATACTTGAACATTTGGACTTAATAATATGTGTATAATATACGACCTACATACTATCTATGTACACTCGAATCTTTGATGTTGAAATCATATTCATTTGTCAAAGTAGTAGGTTATCATCTAAGGACCTAAACCTTGTTATGATTCTTATGGGTGTTCAACTCATAAAATCATTATAACCCATGAGGTTACCAAGTGTCATACAAGTGTTATGTGTGAAGATGAATATTTTGATATAATATTTTCATGTCACTTTCATTCCAAATCTCGACTCTAAACATGCTTGAACTTAAACCCTTACGCATTCAACCTTCCAACCTCGGCAACTTTGTCACATTGGATAATCGGAAAACATATGCAAACTTTGTGAGTATACTTGACCCCTTTTTCGTTTACCACTTTTTGGGGTGTAACATGTTATTTATAAACTTACACACAAACTTTATCATAATACATAAACATTCCTATTACACGCATGCTTATTTGATTACTTGATACTTTAAACTTGGGTGATACTTATGTGTTGAACTTATCATTAACTTCATACGAGCCTAACCGTGACATATGTAGCGCTATAGGATTAACGACCCGCCCTTTATCATCGGTTATGTCATGAGCATATTGTGTTTTCTTGGTTTGATATGTTAGACACGTGCCATGTTTAAATGTTTATCTTGAATCACATGCTTGCTATGAGGAATTGTTCAAACTTATCTTTTGCTATGTACATATCAAACTTGTATACTCGCCTTTGCTTTTGCATTGAACTTTATTTTAAACATGTTACAGGTTGAGGACGATGATGCTATGAAATGAAGTAGCGTTGATGCCTAGATACACATATAGACGTTTAGGTTTAATCGTTGTATCAATGTTGATTATGTTGTATTGTATTTCCTTTGAACTTGATGTTGTTTGATTTCTTTGTAATGTTGACAAAAGAATTATGAAATGAAATCGGTTTATTAAATATTGTCACAAATAGCGTTATGATGACTCTAGCAATCTTCACACTTCGTCTCATCCCGATGTTTCCGCCATTGGTTGGGGTGTGACAGATTGGTATCAGAGCCATAACTATAGGGAATTAGGAAAAGTAGGAATGCTTTAACCTAGTCTATAGTTCTAGAGCTTTATTCGTATGTTTTACTTGAAATTACTAGCATGCTATCTTATTTGCTTTTATTTATTCTCTTTTGATCTTGTAAGCATATATGTCACTTGTGGGTTAACACTTAACATGCTATACTTGATTTTATTATGTGTTAATACTTGTTTCTTCATTTTATCCTTTATGTGTGTTCTTGACATACTTTTTATGCGTTAATATTCGTTTCATCATTTCACTTTTATTGTGATGTTCTTGACATGTTATACTTGTTTGTTTAATCTTTAATATACACTTTTCCTCACGCGTTTTACTCAATTATTCTAAATCCGACAACACACATATTACACAAACGAGACGAGTTCACCAAAATAGGCGTGAAACCCATAATTTGGTGAACAACTCTCAATCCATCCACTTTCCTTTTCTTTTTACACGAAATTCACCATCAAGTTAGGAGTGAAATCCTCACCTTGATGGAGAAGTTCAAATTTCAAACTCTAGTGGACCCTCGTCAAAGTGTTGAAATTAAATTTTGACCCGACGAGTACCAACCACACTTAGGATACGAAACCGTCAAGTTAGGGGTGAAACCCGCACCTTGGCGACTAGTTCCACTCCTTGATTTTTTTCATAAATCCCGCCAAGTCTCGAAATTTCGATTGATTTGGGACATGTAGTAACCGGAAGGGTAAATACCGTTAACCGACTTGTCGGCGAGAGTATTTTACCTATTAGGCCAAAGCATGCTCCTCAAATTCAAAAGACTTTTCGACCACTTTGGTTAGTCAAAGTTCCGTTTGGAACACTCCAAACTTTGGTCAAACATGTGTTTCTATTATTTATTTATACGATGCAATCTTTCAAACTCGAGTTTACTTTCGATTTCTCTTTTCACACACACAACATATTGAACCTTTTCCATACATTTATACATATGCATGATTTCATATAATTTAAATTCGTTTTCCTTGTAACGACAAGTGGAGAAATATCATCGAGATGGGAGTGACTTCCTTACCTTGACGATTAGCTCCACTCCCTTTTCCTTAAAACGACCTCACCAACGAGTTAGGGGTGATTCCCTAACTTAGGTGACCGTTACCAAAACTTCTCTTACGAAACATCTTATTATGCAAACTCGATCATACTTTATACCCAAATTGTTTAATGTTATTTAAAAATACCCACTCATACAGATTTCGAAATACATTGTTTTATCAAATGTACTTTTTATTCTACAATCTATTTTCACTCAACTCATATACGCGAAATTAATAATCATGTCTTAAAACATTTTATTGCTCGAACTTCAAAACCTTACGAAATGCTACCTATCAATTTAATCGGTTCAATGAAACTCATGCCCATGAACTTCATATTCGACTTAATCACTAAAACACGCCCACCTTCTACTTTTAATCAAAATCCAACCAACCTTTCCCGAATACTTATAAGATCTTATAGAAGTTATATGATTGTTTTACCAAATACCCTTTCCAACACCAACAAATCAATTGTTATTTTATTTTTATTTCTAAGTCCTTTTGCTAAATTTTCCTTCTAAAGATCCTAGTTTTCACAAGGACCTCCTAAATTCATAATTTCTAATTTGATGAAACGAACTTACTTTTTAACGAAAACCTTTTTCCTACACCAATTTACAAAACACGCGGGCAAGAAGTCTTCATGGGAACCGACAATCTTTGACTTACATGAATTTTTTTTTTTTTTTTACAAAAGTAGCATTTCAATCATTACAAAAATACATTATGCTTAACCAATTAGTACTTTATATCCTCTTACATACACAACTATATTCTACCCTTTCAACCAAGGTCAACCTAATTTTGATTCGATAAACTCAATGTTTCATTTAAACAACTATACATGCATATCATCGTACACATTTTGGTCGATACCTCGCGATAACATCATTTATATCATTCGTATTTACATACTCGACCTTTGAATGTTTTATACACTTAGATCCGTGGTGTCCCAACAAACACTATTTACGCAATATTTATTTTTCATACCTACACGTATGTTCATACGTCTTATGCTTGTACTTATACGCATACTACTTATACGTTTTACGCTTCTACTTGTACACATACTACTTACACGTTTTATGTTTATGCTCATACATACATGCGTATTCATACTTAAACTTATGCTCATACTTTCATCCTTACTCATGATTCATACATTCGTACCTATACGCGAGCGCAACCCGAGGGATTCGCTTGCGTGGGTCCCACACATACTTAAACATGGACTTGCTTATATACTACATTCTTGTACGTACACATTATGTATACCCCGATTCATACACAACTAGTACAAGCTATGCGGATCATGCGACGATCAAAATAATCACGGGTGCACACGGGATTATAGTGATAGGCGTATGAGAACCATAGAGTGTGCTACTGCGTATGGTAATACACGGAACGTAACATGACACCGAAGACGAAACGGACGTAACATGGTCAAAACATGGTGGATACGCCGCTGGTACTTCCTATATATAAGTGTTTTCATCATGTTACCAAACTTTCGTAAAACGCGCCATGAGAAATTCAGTGTTTTACAGACCTTTTGGACCTAATACAAGCTTTAAACAACTCACAAACGCATCATATCCGATTATCCATGCCGAGACTTCATCTTTAACATGCTACTTTCATCTATCTAATGCCCATATCATTCGTATACTTGCGTTCATTTAGTGTCAATTGTTCGCCCCATGCTCCTATTTCCTTTCTTTCATATGAACCCCGTTCACATTCAAACTTATTTAAACTCCTTTGCCTATGCGCACGCATACCCGTTTTACCTATGCTTAAACGCCTCAACCCATTTTAGTCAAACAAATTCCTATCCTATCGTTCTTCAAAATTTCGTACTTTTCTAAACGTTTCAAAACTCCCAAGTCTCGATTCTTTTAGCCAAAATGCTTTTTCTCCAAGGTCTTCCTCTTGAATAAATTTCGGGACGAAATTTCCTAAAGGAGGGGAGACTGTAACGCCCTGCTTTTTCATACTTTCCATAATTAGAAAGCTCGCCTTGTAATGCTATTTTTGGAAATCTTGTATTATTGTAGTCGTCTTTTCGTTGTAAAATCCGAGACTTGGATCATAAATAAAATTCGTATTTCTTTAAATTCACCATCTACATATTCATACATGTTCATACGTTCGAATTCATTGTACATCGAATCCTTATTTGTAATTCATACTTATACTTATTCACGATGCATGTCCATGCTTGTCCTTATATTGTTGATACCTAAAAACCCCTAATGATATGCTTATTTATACAACGGTTAATCATCTAATATGTGACATATACTTGTCACTTACAAACATGTTACATACTTGTACATTACACTTTTTACCTAGTTAAATCATGTTTTATTTCATATTTCACCTTGTTACAAGTTAGGGGAAACATTGTTGCATATTATTACACAACTTAATTAACAAAATTACTCATTATAATGTTTTAAAAAAATAAAAAAAATAAAGAAATATGGCAGCCCCAATTCAGCAAAATTCAGCCCCATATAGTTGGGTTTTGTGGGCTAGTTTCAAGGTGTAACCCCTTCTAAACACTTCCAAAGCCCAACCCATTGAAACCCTAATCCTTCCCCCTATAAATACCACTTATAACCAGCCTCCCTACCACTTTTGCAACACTAAAAACTCTCAAAACATCCTCCAAACCGTAGCTGAAAGCAAAGGTTCGAGCAGATTGACACCCCTTCACGAAAATGAGCATAACTCACTCAATTCTTATCCGATTCACTTGATTCTTTTTCCTACTTGCTTGGATAATCATGGGGTTCGATTCCTAGACTTCTCCTTGGAGAAACCAGACCTGGAAATGCCCCGAAATAGTCTATAAACTTTCTGTTTGATTTTTATGTTCTTCAAAACTTGTTTAAACCTATGCAACTTGTGTCTAACACATCTCATGCCTATGTCCTAATGCTTACAACTTATCCCATGGTTGGTTAAGCTTAAAAACAAGGTTGAGACATTTGAAATCAGAGGATTAAGCCTCATAAACTTGGTGTTTTGTCTAGGGTTTCAACCCACAAATCATGTCAAACATAGTCTTTGATACATGAGTGATTATGGAACAACTTGGGTTGTCCAAACATACAATCCTCACATGATTTGATGATTTCTATTAGTTAGTTTACTTTACATACATGTAAAGACCTTAGTTCATGACCCTCCTTGGTTGTTTTTACATCAAGTGTAGTGGTGAACATCAAAGGGGTACCTAAATGGAAGCCTTGTCTTCCTACCCCATCCATGACACCCATGACTCAACTTGAGGTACCTAAATGAAGATGTAATCTTCTACCTCTTACTTGAATACTTGAACATTTGGACTTAATAATATGTGTATAATATACGACCTACATACTATCTATGTACACTCGAATCTTTGATGTTGAAATCATATTCATTTGTCAAAGTAGTAGGTTATCATCTAAGGACCTAAACCTTGTTATGATTCTTATGGGTGTTCAACTCATAAAATCATTATAACCCATGAGGTTACCAAGTGTCATACAAGTGTTATGTGTGAAGATGAATATTTTGATATAATATTTTCATGTCACTTTCATTCCAAATCTCGACTCTAAACATGCTTGAACTTAAACCCTTACGCATTCAACCTTCCAACCTCGGCAACTTTGTCACATTGGATAATCGGAAAAAATATGCAAACTTTGTGAGTATACTTGACCCCTTTTTCGTTTACCACTTTTTGGGGTGTAACATGTTATTTATAAACTTACACACAAACTTTATCATAATACATAAACATTCCTATTACACGCATGCTTATTTGATTACTTGATACTTTAAACTTGGGTGATACTTATGTGTTGAACTTATCATTAACTTCATACGAGCCTAACCGTGACATATGTAGCGCTATAGGATTAACGACCCGCCCTTTATCATCGGTTATGTCATGAGCATATTGCGTTTTCTTGGTTTGATATGTTAGACACATGCCATGTTTAAATGTTTATCTTGAATCACATGCTTGCTATGAGGAATTGTTCAAACTTATCTTTTGCTATGTACGTATCAAACTTGTATACTCGCCTTTGCTTTTGCATTGAACTTTATTTTAAACATGTTACAGGTTGAGGACGATGATGCTATGAAATGAAGTAGCGTTGATGCCTAGATACACATATAGACGTTTAGGTTTAATCGTTGTATCAATGTTGATTATGTTGTATTGTATTTCCTTTGAACATGATGTTATTTGATTTCTTTGTAATGTTGACAAAAGAATTATGAAATGAAATCGGTTTATTAAATATTGTCACAAATAGCGTTATGATGACTCTAGCAATCTTCACACTTCGTCTCATCCCGATGTTTCCGCCATTGGTTGGGGTGTGACATAACGATTCATTCCATTCCCACATGGTTAACAAACAAAGATCATGGAATGAAATGATCAATTTCATTTCTTTATCCATTCCATTAACTCGTTCATTCCATTGCCCCATACCATGCAGACCTTAGAAGAGCAATACTAAATATACACAATTAGGCAGAAATCATATTATACGTTATACCAAATCCAGAAACATAAATGTAACTTTGATTTTCTCTAGCATTAGTAATTAGTAAGTCTATGCTAGAAGTTTATTAATCGAAACACAAAGATTATGTTGTATTGACTACATGGTAATAAATGCCAGAAAAGAATTGTAATTTTTTTTGAACGAAAAATTAGGATCACTGACGGACCACTGAAGTATTATCGTGTAACCAGTAGAACCATCCGATTATATCCATTTTCATTAGGCTATAATGCCTATACATTAATTCAGAAAAAAAAACCCAATAAATCTGAAAAAAAAAACACCCTTTATGAAAATCGAACCCAGAACCTAATGGTACTAAAGCGTTATCACACCCCGGATGCTACTAGGCCATAATCCAATGGGAGAAAAGACTTGTAATCTTGTATACATTTCTCTCACAAGTCACAAACACATAAATGGTGGAATTTTAGTGAAGTGTAGATATAGTAACATAGGATGACGTGTTAGGATAATAAGAAAAGGTGTGTATACCACGTGACCCCCTCCCTTTTTTTTCTGAAATTGTAAAAGAAAACGAAAAAACTATTCCTGTTCCTAAGTCCCTAACCATGCTTCCTTGATTCAACGCATGTGTCTGCGTTTAATGTGCGTGTCGTGTAGTTACATATTTTTGGGACCATTGATTCAAGAAACAATATTTGATGTATAAATTCACAATAAATCCCTATTAATGTATGTCTTCAAAGTTGTAAAATGTGAATTCACATATAGACATGAAACTATTATTTCAAAGGCCCCTTATATGTTCATGATTTCAATAGTTTGATGCCTTTTATTTTTTTTATAAAGAAATAGAAGATACCATATATTTAATATTGACCCTACTTTTAAAGAAACTTGAACTTGTTTATGTTTCTCTTCACTAATTTAATTTTTAAATTTTAAACCATCCCTTGACACATGAAACTCATTTTCGTAGAAGGTCAAAGGATATATATATTAATCCTGAATGACATGACTAACAAAACAACAAACATGTGTTGTGATTGCATGTTTACGCAAGTCGATGATAGAATCTTATAATTTCGACAAGTACAACAAGGATCATCAATTTAAAAAACTTTCTCATCACTAGATAATATATTATAAGAATTAGGTTACAACCCCGTGTATTACAGGGATTGAAAAAAATAAATATAGTTAACATATGATGCAAATCATGACATATGATGCAAAATGATAATAATACTAACAACAACAACAACAATAAAAGTATTTTATGCGGTTTGCTAGATAATTTATAAGAACACATTTATCACACTTCATGATAGCATTAAGTTATAAGCTGATTATCTTTTATGTAGTTTCATTTGTGTAACAACATTATTTTAGAACTACATATTACTAATAATACGTTTACCACGGAGGTAATAATAATAATAATAATAATAATAATAATAATAATAATAATAATAATAATAATAATAATAATAATAATAAAATCATGAATGAATTGAGAATATAAAAGAAAAACATAACCTTAAGAATTTTAATAACATTATGAAATTTGTAAAGTAATAAAATGAATTTAGTTAGAAAACATATAAACAATATCTATAATTATGGCTTATCACTTATCAGTTAGAAAATATATAAATAATAATTAGATCTAAAGAATAGGTAAAATAAAAAATAAAACTTATCTATAATTATTGTTTATCACTTATTAGTTAGGAAATATATAAATTATATTTAAACCTAAAGGATATCAACTAAGTTAGAGAAAAAAACAGGCAGAAAAACAATTATGAGGATGCATAGTAATTTGACATGTGTTTCTTTTATTATATAGTATATAGTATAGATGATTTCTAGTTCATGTATTATTATATTAAATGAGATTTAGAGTGAATTCATCTTGGTTTAGAGCACATTAACACTTAAAAGGGAGGTGAAAGAAAAGAGTTATGAAAAAATGAAATTGAAGGATCACTTATTTATTGAGTATACATATAAATAGAGTTAATTGTCCGGATGGTTCCTGTGGTTTCACGTTTTTTCACGTTTAGTCCCCACCTTTCGGAAATAGCAGGTATGCTCCCTATGGTTTGTCATTTTGTTACTCGGATAGTCCCCTGACATTTACTCAGGGGACTATCCGAGTAACAAAATGCAAACCATAGGAAGCATACCTGCTATTTCCAAACTAACTGACATCTACTCATGGGACTATCCGAGTAACAAAATAACAAACCATAGGGAGCATACCTGCTATTTTCAAAATGTGGGGACTAAACGTGAAAAACGTGAAACCACAGGGACTATCCGGGCAATTAACTCATATAAATACAATCGTCCAACAGGTACAATTTGCCATATAGAACTCTACTATTGTAGAACATCATGATCCATCTTGAACTCTACTGTAGAACATCATGATCCATACAAGTGGCATCTTGTGGGTGAGATAAGGCTTTGAAATCAATAGGTCCTGGATTTCATTCTCATAAATGGGGTTTTCCCATATTTTATTGGGTTTTCTCCTGAATTGGTGTATAGACATTATGCCTAGTGGAGATGGATATGATCGGGTGGTTCCACTGGTAGCACGATGATACTCCAATGATCCGTAAGTGATCCAAAATTTGTCGTTCAAAAAAAAAACATGTAACGCAATTCTTAATTAAGGAAGAAACAAATGGTTGAAAAGGAAAAATGAGTGAAATCTTAAAAAGAAATATATTTTAGATGTAAACTTAACTTAGGAATGCCAATGTTAATATAAAGGGTAATAGACATGCCTTTTCAAATATCCTTTTTAAAGTATGGTATATAATTATTTGAGTTACATCAAAGTAAAATCAAATCAAATTAAATTAAATTAAATTAAATTAAAATGATATATAAAAGGCATCCAAAGTTTAGAAGAGAAGGTATGGGTGGGGCATGAATGATAATGGGTATTGGATGGAGTGTAGGTAAGGTTCCATTCCCATCACCATCAACCCCAACCATCTTCAAAGATTGTGCTCATTTAAAGGGAACAAACTCCTATCAACTAACATGCTCCCCAAAGTTGGTGGCTAATTAACTCTCCCTTTTATAACGTCACTTCTTCAATTTCAACCTTTTTATTTTCATTTTTTCTAACTAAAAGCTATACCGCTAAATATTGTTATGTACTTATGTTATAGTGTTATATATGGCAACTAATTATACAATTTCATGTCACACACTACTCAATGTCGACATTTGAGCTATGTGAAGTTCCTTGTATGCTCAAGAATCTAATAAAGTCACAAAAAAGGATTACAAACAAGCTTCATAGAAACAAAAGGACCGGTTAACAAATTATCGTATGATAGAAATGTTAGATGTATCTTTAGGCAATTCTAATAAAGTTACAAGATTGCTTTCTGTTAAGCATTTTGGGCCCTCTGCACATGATCACTTTGCCCATAACTTAATAATCTTATATTGGCCCATTTCTAAAATAATACGTCATGCAAACGTTCTTAGAGGATGCTCTACTTTTCTCTCTATATGATTATATATTGCAATAATTAGTTAAATATACGATTTTTAGTTTATTATATTCATATATGCTAATTATAATTATAGAGTTAATTACTGTTTTCGTCTCTGTGATTTGTCAAAAATCACTATTTCAGTCCATTAGTTTAAAAATTGCGATTTCAATCCATGTGGTTTCACTTTCGAGTCCACCTCGTAACCATTTGAGTCCCTGTACTAACAGAATAAATGGATTGAAATGGTGACAAAAGTGAAACAATATTGAAATGGTTACGAAAGTGAAACCACATGGAGTGAAATCGCAATTTTTAAACTAATGGACTGAAATAGTGATTTTTGATAAACCACAGGGACGAAAATAGTAATTATTTTTCTAAAAGAGTTTCACAAGTTGCGTATAGATTTATCTAAGAGTTAATTACTGTTTTCGTCCCTGTGGTTTGTCAAAAATCACTATTTCAGTCCATTAGTTTAAAAATTGCGATTTCAGTCCCTGTGGTTTCAGTTTCGTAACCATTTCAGTCCCTGTGGTTTCACTTTCGTAACCATTTCAATCCATTTATTCTGTAAGTACAGGGACTGAAATGGTTACGAGGTGGACTGAAATGGTTATGAAAGTGAAACCACAGGGACTGAAATCGCAATTTTTAAACTAATGGACTGAAATAGTGATTTTTGACAAACCACAGGGACGAAAACAGTAATTAACTCTTTATCTAAATTAAAGTTAACAACATGAGATATCGATGTTCAAAATATTGACTTTAATATGAACTTGAAAATAAAAAACCCATAAAACTCGTTGATGAAAAAACCACTCCTAGCTTCTACGCACAGGCAATGGGGTGTAAAATTCGACACGGTGGCATAGTAAACTTCGAACTAGTGTCTTGCATTTTTTTGTTAATTGCAACTAAAAGTCTCGAGATGATTATAAAATGAACTTGTTGATTTATTTGTAGAGGGACAAAATGATTTATAATTCAAAAAACAAGAGACCACTCGTTCAATTCCAACCATGTCTCTTATTTGTTACTATGTCCTACATTAAAAACGGACACACGGTGAAAAACTCATAGCTAGCTCGGACTCGCAAGTTCATCTTCGGCTATACAACTATTGTTCCAACCTTGGGAATGGTTTCACGAGCGCTTGTAAGTTATTTAAGGGGTATAGTTTGCTAACTCCAATGGTTTTATTATATTTGATTCTTGCTGCTGAAGATATTTTTTTTGAACGACGTATGGTTAGAATGTCGCTAACCGGGTTAGTAGTTAGTATGTTAGTATCATCAAGTTAGTGTTAAAATTCCCCCTTGCCTGGACCTCCAAGAGAAACAAAGCTTCTCCCCCTTGACCACTAGGCCAAAAGATCATTGGTTGCTGAAGATATTATTGAAAATAGGGCTATTAGATTTTATCACCCCCAACTATTGGCTATTCGCCGCTGTCACCCCCAACTATCACTTTAACGCCTGTCACCCCCAACTTCACACTTAATGTGTTCGGTCACCACGTCGTTAACTGATCACTAACTTTTGATCATGTTACTGTACTTTTGGGGGTGTCATAGGGATCTTAGGAAGGTTTTAGGGATCTTAGGACACCCCAAAAGTATAGTAACAGGTAGGGGTGTGCATGGGTCGGTTTGGGTCGGTTTTGGCCTAAAACCATAACCATAACCGATCGGTTATGGTGGTTATGGTTAATCGGTTTTGATGGTTATAGCGGGTCGGTTGTGGGTGGTTAACCGTGTATTTAGCCTAGCTAAAATAGCTTAATTTTTTTAACATGGAATAAATTGTTATTGCCTATAGTATTAAAAAATAAATTTAATCTATAATATTAATACTAATTATTATCGAATATTCAAATAAAGTGATATAATATATTCCATAAACTAAAATAAACATTCAACCAAAACCACAAAACGATGTGAAAAACCCATAAATACTAAAAATATTCAGTCAAAAACATCAAATATTAAAAATATGGTGAAAAGTCTTAAATCCTACAAAGATTTATTACATATCGGTTCGGTTCGGTTATGGTGGGTATGGAAACATTGATAACCATAACCGACCCACTACTTTCGGTTTTCGAAAAAACCATTAACCGACCCATCGGTTTTTGATTTGGTTCGGTTTTTCGGTTCGGTTTTGTCGGTTAATTCGGTTATGGTTCGGTTAATTCGGTTTTTTGCACACCCCTAGTAACAAGATCAAAAGTTAGTGATCAGTTAACGACATGGTGACAGAACACACTAAGAGTTAAGTTGGAGGTGGCGGGCATCAAAGTGATAGTTGGAGGTGGCAGCGGCCAATAGCCAATAGTTAGAGGTGATAAAATCCAATAACCCTTGAAAATATTACTTTAAGGCCATTCTTTTTATTTTTTTATTAATCTGTTTTCTAAACGATATTGTAGTCCACAGTTTCCCACAAATACAGTCGGTGTCTTTTGTAGGTATTTAGTAGGGGTGTATCGGTTCGGTTTTTGGGTAAAATCAAAACCGAAACGTCGGTTTTTGGCTTTCTAAACCCGTTCGACTTTGGTTTTTTCGATTTCGAGTTTTTATGTCGGTTCAGGTGGAAAATGGCGAATGCAAAGACCACTATTCCAGAGAGGGTTCTGCCGGAAAGGACAGTGAATGTAGAGGAGTTTAGTACGATTGGAATCGTCCAAATGTTCGAGAGACTAGGATGGGAGAGGGTTTTAGATTGGTGTGAAGATATTACATCTCGAGTGTATTTGGCGTCTGTTTGCGAGTGGTTGGCATCATTGAGGTTTGAGAAGAAGGATGGTCTGCCACATACGTGGAAATTAGTTGGTGATACGGGGAGAGGTCAAATGGTTATGTCTTTTGAGACCATGAACTGTATTGCACGGTTTGATTCGTTACGGGATGACGAGTACACTTATTATACCATTGACCAATTCCTCGATAACAAGATGAACGCCGCGGACCCAGATGGTATATGGTTCAAGCAACCTTGCCACACAGTGACGGTGGGGCGGCCTTAAGAAGCCATTTGTCAGTTGAGGGGAAAATCTTTCAAAACATCTCTTTGGAAGATATTATGGTTGGGTTTGGAGACCGAGGGAAAGTGAAAGCGGCAGATTGTAGGGTGATTCATTCTTTGTTGTTCGGAACACCGAAGTTTTCATGGCGCCACATCATCAGGATTAATACTTGGGATACTCGGGAATCATATGCTAGAAGGATGATACCATACGTGCAGCTGATCAGTGCCATGATATTGCAGTAGAATCACTTACCTATGGAAGCACTGTGGGTTTCAAAGCCCGTGGATCAAATTTGCTTCGCTTCAATGAAGCAACATTGGAAGATTACCGTTTAGGTATTTGGTCATCAATACACCGTGGCTGATGATCAAGGGCATAGATTCCAATACACTGATCCAAGTGTTGCTCAAGAAGCTGCACGAGAAGAAGAGATGATAGACGAAGTAAATGAGGATGAGCCCCCCGGTCCGAGGGGACCTAGGCAACGGTATGCCCGACCACATCGGTAAATTTCTTCGGATGTGGCAAATTTTGTGGTCAACCGACGTAGGCCGGGGCATTGTAACTACAACCGGGGGCAGCATGATGTGTACGATAACGTCTCCGCGGTTATTGTAGAAACCCAGGCGTATGCAGAGAGGCGAAAACAATGGGAGCAGGATTGGCAAGCCCAACAGATGGCTCAATGGGCCGAGAAAGCGGCCCATCGGGCCAAGGAACAAGAGCATTGGGACCAACAGCAAGAATATTGGGCAATGCAATAGTCCCACTAGGAGCAATAGGAATTGCACTTTGCGAGTTGTGGGTCAAAGCTTTGAGCCACCACTCGCCGGGTAGGCGCTCGAGCAGTCCATTTTGGAGGGCAATCCAACAACACTTTCAAGTCTATACCGGTGAGAACAACCAAACTGTCGACCCCCTCTCGTCTCGTTTTAGGACGATCCGTCTTGATTGCGAAAGATTCGAGACGATCCACACCGTCGTGGAGCTCAAGGGTGGTGATCTCGGGGAGGACAGCATCATTCAAGTGGCTCTTATCAACTTTATGCACGTGCGCAACCGTGAATTCAAGCTCTGCTCGGCGTGGGAAATCATTAGATTTTTTATTTAAATTATGTGTTTTTTAGTTTCGTATTTTTATTTTATGTAATGTTTTTAAAATTCATGCAATGTTTTTTATTTTAAATTTATTTTACTAGTAATATATTTGCAAGTTTTTAATACATTGTATATAAATTTAATTATAAAATAATACAAAAAGTGAGTGATACGTGTCAGAAAAAGCCACATTTCCACGCCCCGGGCCACACCGTCTGTTTTAACACCATGCCGCGTTCTGATGCGTGGTCCATGCGTCACATAATTCCCTATCTTCCGAGTATAGTTTTTAAGATACGATGTTTTATAAAATTCCGAGAATATCATTGTGACATACTTATTTTTATCTAAGTTTAGATATAAACTTTACTCAAAATCCAATTGTGAATAATAACATAAAGTGATCGAAGCACAAGGGTACATGTCGTCAAACCTACGTCATAGTTTGTTTTTTTAATTATAAAATAACGTGTCTACCTTTTTTCGTCATTTTAGTAATATAATATAACTTCTAATGAGTTTCAATTATATTGTTGTTACATGCTTATTTTTTATCTACGATAAGAGTCGAATATATTTATTTTTTTTGTTCTTTGCCGTGAGAAACGAACATATACCATTCGAGAACATCAATATCGGTACCGTATTTTATTAATCTTTTTTTCTCGACATGTTGTAATTTAGTAATATAATATGGCGTTTATAATTCTGAATTTAATGTTACAAGATGTTTATTTTTATCTACGATTCAAAATATTGTTGATTTTTTCTTTACCGCGAGAAGCGAGCCTATACCGTCCGAACAACACTGGTACCGGTATCATATTCCCTTTGATTTTCTCGATGTGGCGGTATATAAGCTATAGCAAATACCGATACAGTAAAAAATAATGAATAGACCGATGCCGGCCAAACATCGTTGGTGTAGGTACTGGTATTCGTTTTTATAGTTTACGATCATCACCATCCTATTCGCATATCTCTTTTGATTGCTATATAAAACGACGTTATCATATTGGTACTATAACAACATAAACCGACAACGTAAGAACCAAGACTATACCAATAAAAACCCATTACGAAGTGCAAGAAATCCAACTACTTTATATTAAATCGTTAACTATTTTAAAAAACATAATCGATATGTCGTTTACTAGTTAAAAGTTCAAAACTAATCATAGATAAATTTTTAGTTGCAAGAGAAAAAAAGGAAGATTTTCAACAAAATACACCAAACCACTTATTTTCCTATACATTTTTGGTGAGTATGGTGGTTACACGTGTCGTCTCTCCTTCTACATATTTCCTTCCACAAGAATACTAGACGATTTAGTGAGATTAGTCTTCCCTCTATTCTCACAAATTTCTTAAACCTCCATAACAATGGCGATAAACATATCTTCATCAACCTTCACACCATCATTCTCTCACTTCTCCTCAACTCCTCCCTTCAAATCTCCATCGTCTCTATCTCTCTTATCCCCTACCACCATACGTCCCCTTGGTTTCACTTCAAACCGAACCGTTGTTGTCACAAAAGCTTCTTCCACTGCTACTTTCTCACCTGAAGTAACTGATCTACTTGGTGAGATTAACATTTTCACGGCTTCTGGAGATTCCGTCGCGTTCAACGACCTCTGGGATCAATCTGAGGTAGTTATTAGTTAATTCAGACTTTCAGTTATATCGAGGATTGTATTGTTTCCGTACTCCCGCCAGTTTTTGAATTAGGTTAATAGTTTGTTATATAAACTCAAACTCTATTGTTAGTCTTGGAGATATATTGTGCATTGACTTTATGTTGACTTTCCTAACAAGTTCAGTAGTTAGTTTGTAGTTAGTAGTGTCTTTTGTAATGTATATAGAGATAATATCTACTGTATTTTATAATCAACATGATCCTAGAAATCTTTTATGGTATCAGAGCCGTTTTTGTTCGGTCCAATGTTGTAACTACGTCATATGACAGTTTCGAATTCAACAGAATTCCATTACTGTGTCAGAGCCATTTTTTTTTAAACTAGAGTGAAAAAATTGAAGTGATGCGATTAAGCGTCTCTATGTTTTGTATTTTCTAACTGATTACATATGAGTATCTATCGATTGTGGAACTTCAGTTAGTGTAGGTTCAATATAAAGAGAGTTTTTGGGGACTAAATAAGCTTGTTCATCATGATAGTCCTTGCTTGAAGCTGAATATTGATGTATAATTGGTATATTGCAGTGATTAACTGATTATCAGTAACTTGAATTTGAAATTGAAAATGACATGATTCTGGTTATTTTCTCTAGGGGATTGCTGTTGTTGCTCTTTTGAGGCACTTTGGATGCCCTTGCTGGTAATCAGTTTAAAGTTTGATCTACTTGTTTTGATAAGTGTTACCAAAACAATTAAAGTTAAATGAAATTGTAATTCCATTATTCAATGTATAATTTCTGTTTTGTAACGTGTATAGTTGGGAACTCGCGTCGACGCTTAAAGAATCTAAAGCAAGATTTGAAGCTGCTGGTGTGAAGCTAATTGCTATTGGTATCGGTGAACCTAAGAAAGCCCGCATCCTTGCTGAAAGGGTACTCATTTCCTTTTTGTATTCATCTTAGGGGGCGTTTGGTTTGTGGATTTTCTTATAAGTAAATGAGATTTGTGATGAATTTGGTTAAAAAATACTCGCGTTTGGTTTGTTAATCTTTGAACCAAATAGGTTAGGAATGGAATTTAGATACCAATTCCATCGAACCAAACACCCCTTGACTTTAAGTTTCAAAAACCGAGAGGGTTGGTTGATATATAACATATTATTTGATACTTTTTTTTTGGTTTTGTTGTAATTAATTCAATCACTAAGATCATATTATTTTGTTATGGTCACAGTTACCATTTCCATTGGATAACCTCTATGCAGATCCTGAACGAAAGGTGTTTTATCTTCATGTGTCTTTAATCTTTCAAAACTATCATCTCATTACATGCCATTAACACTTTGAATTCTTTTCATGCATCTTAGGCATATAAAATCTTGGGTTTGTATTATGGCATTGGACGGACATTTTTCAACCCGGCCAGTGTAATTTCATCTTTCCTTTGTCTCTTGGAACCAACTTATATAGTCGTCATTTTTCCACCCAATTAAATGTGAACTGACAGGCGAAGGTGTTATCAAGATCAAGATTTGAGGCTTTGAAAAAAGCTGTAGAGAATTACACGCTTGAAGCGACACCAGATGATAGAGCGAGTGTCTTGCAGCAGGTTTGATCTAAAACGTCATACATATATTTATTTACATTATCACTCGTATAAATTATAATGATCATGTGTTGGTTTGCAGGGAGGGATGTTTGTGTTTAAAGGTAAAGAGTTGTTATATGCATGGAAAGACGAAGGCACAGGCGATCATGCTCCTTTAGATGACATTTTCAACATATGTTGCAATGCATGAACAACAAATCATTAGTAAAGTATGTGGGTAAACATGATTAGTTTGACTCAAGTCAAAGATATAATTATAGAGAAGGTTGACCAGTTCGGTCAACAATTTCAGAAATCTAACACATTACACATGCACCGAATTGAATGATATACAAATTCTAATATTCAGTCATCAAGTGTTGTAATTTAAACAAGTACACATGCATATCATAATCTACGCAACACGATTATCAAATGTATCAAACCATGAACAATAATCATTTTAAACATTGTATCCTAGACTTGTATCATATTAGGGGACTGGGGGTGGCAACGTGATGGCAAACTATCACTCGTGGAAAACAACCAAACACCGCCGCCACTATACACTATCACTCGTGGATTTCTTCACGCGTTGAAGGGTTGTGAGTGATGGGTTGTTGAGTGTTGTGAGTGATGACCATTGCTACTAAAAAAAAGGTTGTGAGTGATGGAATAAACGTGACGGAACTTGATTGGATGTTGTGAGTGATGGAATTTTTGCAAGTGATAACCACTCACTCCCCCCTTATGAGCATTATTTATGCAAAGCCCAAAAGACAAGACATTTGTTAATCAAGCGTGGAGAACATACAATACAACTATTCAAGTAGCACCCAACTTGCATCTTTTGGTGCATACTCATTTGTATAATATACTAAATCTGGTTCGATGGTGATCACAGTCTCTTTTTTTTTTCTTTTTCTCCATGAGCGTCTTGACGTCTACATACTCAAATGATGATGTATAATATGATGCCTCATGCAAATTACAGATCATTCTATTCACTCTTCACATAAGAGATACTGAGCTATAAAGAATGTTGCGTCTCGAATATCACCAACGTGTTTATGGCGCAATTGTTGTGTATAAGAGGAGAACTCACAGTGAAATGTAATACGGTGGGAGCAATCATAGGATAGATGACATCCTGGAAAGTTCATTCAGGCAGAAAAAAATCCACAAGCTTCTTGTAGTAAAACGGGCAAAATATGAGTTTGTATAAATGACTAGATGTTACAAATACTAATAAGCTTAACCAATTTAAGTAATATTCTAACTTGTATATTGGGTGCTTAAGTAATTAAATTTTGCCATTCAAAAAAAAGTAATTAAATTTTTATCTAGTAATGTAAAAAATACACCACATTAATGTCTTAATTTTAAGACCCCTAGTCCCTAGGCTTATATCATCTAGAGAACCAAGATATCCCTAATTAAACCAAATGATAATTTTATCAAAACCCTAGCTGAAATACGACTCATAAAAAATGTTTCAAAACATCTTACCAGTTTATTCGGTTACTTTGTACCTATATACCTAAATATTATTAGATGCTTTTTTTCTAAATTTGGATGGTGCAGAATATATATTGGGTTGGCTCTGTGGGTTGACGACTAGGCTGGCCTGGCCTATTGGCTTGTTGGGTGGGGCGTTGGGCCATCCGGACTCTGATATAGATTTTGACTTGTATGTCTATACGTTTATTTATTTATGTAAATATAAAAGAAAACTCTATTTAATATTTGATGCCATATATACACACACCTGACAAATAATAATAATAATAATAATAATAATAATAATAATAATAATAATAATAATAATAATAATAACAAAGATGCATTATTTGTATGGGAAAAGATCAAATAGAAAGTTAATTTTCGCTAGGAAGGATAGAAAGCTATAGGATTATAACATGTGGCAAATTTTAAAATAAAGAGAAAGGGTATTTTAGTCAATCCAACTCCTTCTTCCTTTTTCAAAACCCAGTAAATTCAAAAACCCACCATTTTCAAAACCCACCATCTTCAACTATTTCTTCACTTTCTATCTCAATAATCACTACATTATAGTGCGATTTTCATCACCAATCAATGATTCAGAACCCGATCAACGTGTTCTTCAGTTTTCTTTTGAAGAAAACCCAGTTTAATTTCATAAAAAAATCTCGTTTTTTCCGGTGATTTTGGAGATAATCACTCGATTCGTTCGATTCGAGCGTTGATAAGTGTTTCTATCATTCAAATTTTGTCAATTGATGAAGAAATCGGCTTCGATCCATGTAAGAAATTCTTTAATTTCATTTTCATGATCTGGGTTTTTGATTTAGTCATTGCGTTTTACGATCTTTGCGGGGGTCCGGGGGCGGCAGCCCCCGGTAGCGGGATCCCAGGGGCGGCAGCCCCTGGCGGGGTCCAAGGGGTAGAGCCCCTGGCTGGGGTTGTCAGCTCGGAAATTTTTTTTTTTTCGATTAAATTGCTGTACTAAAAACGCATCAGAAAAATTAATTTTCCATAAATTGGCTCATTTAGGTAAAACACATTTTTTAGCTGTTTTCAGTCCATTGCGTTTTAGAATGAGTCATTTTTAAGTGTTTTCTGGCCATTGCGTTTTACATATAAGACATTTCTTTTGTGTTTTTGGTGCATTGCGTTTTAGGTAAAACACTTTTTTATGTGTTTTCAGTTCATTGCGTTTTAGAAAACAGACATTTTAAGTGTATTCTGGCCATTGCGTTTTACAAATAAGTCATTTCTTTGTGTTTTTGGTGCATTGCGTTTTAGGTAAAACACATTTTTATGTGTTTTCTGGCCATTGCGTTTTACAAATAAGACATTTCTGTGTGTTTTCTGGGCATTGCGTTTTACAAATAAGTCATTTCTTTGTGTTTTTGGTGCATTGCGTTTTAGAAAAATGTCGTTTTTTAGGTTTTTTTTCATTGCGTTTTACGTAACTGGTGGTTTTTCTATTGCGTTTTACGCAACTGGGTTTTAAATTTTTTTTTTTAAAATATAGCAATAGTATACTCGTTTTAAAGATAAAAAAAAACGTTCGTTTTTTTGTGCAATTTTTATAAAAAAAATAATGTCGTATGAAAGAGTTATTAACGTTTAAAAAATGAGGGGAAATTGGAGGAGAGAGAAACTATTAGCTTGGATTGACTAGAATGCCCTTGAACAAACTCACGCGCCTCTTTTTTCTTCCTTCAATTTCCCTGATTTAATCTTAGCCCTTGATTAACTTAATGGATGGTCAAGATCACTTCCTATCATTCCTAGCCAAATAAACTTCCTATTGTATCTCCACCCTTATTTGTATTTTGCGAATGCATAGGAATGTTTAATACACAACTAAACATAATTAAATAAGTACACGAACTTTATAAACATTTGTCATTTTTGTTTCAACATTAACACTCTAATCTTTTTCTTCAACTAAATCATTATACTTCGTAAAAATATTCATAGGGATGACGTGGCTTTGTGAACAATAGTTTTTTATATTTTTGAAATTACTTTTATATAAAAATATTTATGGCTTTGATGCAGTTGATAGATTGCTTTGTTGTTAGTTGGTACAACAGGAAGTGTGGTCCGTTTTCAGTTCTGGGTGACCTGAATCAAATTATTTTTTTCCTTTCATCTTTTAACTTCAACTTCAGTAAATTATCATTTCCCCAGGGAGTATATCTTTCTAAGATCACCTGTAGTGGGGCGGTATTTTAAAAAAAAATTAAAAAAAAAGCCCCAAAACGCCTTGCCCCCATTACACCCGGCGTTATCCGGCGTTTTTTTTGAAAAAATTTCGTGCTGGCGTTTTATTTAAAACACTGAAATTGCATAGGGGGGCGAGAATGGACCGTTGCCAACGGTCAAATGTGTTTATTATTATTTTTTTAATTCAAAAATTTACCCACTATATATATCACCTACTTTCTCCTATTTTTTATAAAAAAACTCTTACTTTCTCTCCTACTTCTTTTATATTTTATACAATCATGCATCCATTCCGACTCCCTTTTGATGTCCCCGCAAGACCCATGAACCCGAACACAACCCAACCACAACACCCGTATAACCTTCAAGACATGGACTCGAGCGTTTTAACGTACGCGGCTTACTTGAGTGGCGCCACTCCGTTCGTCCCTCCCACCTTCGGCTATGGTCAAGCCGGCGGGTCGCAACCGTCACAACAACAAGACGAACCCGAACCCGATGTCGATGTCGTGCCGGAGACGCAAACCAAACCGGTGCAAGAGAAATCGAAACGCGGCAGAAGGTCGCATAAGAAAAAGGAAAAGGACGAACCTCGACGTACAAAAACTCACCTTAAATGGACGAAGGATGAGAAATTCGCGTTGACTCGGGCGTGGCTCGACATTTCGGAGGAGCACGAAACCGGTAACTTTTATATTTTTTTTACTTATATTTTTACTTTTATTTTTAACATACAACTTATATTTTTACTTTTATTTTTTAAATTTGTAGCAAACTTTCAAACGGGCCCCGTGTTTTGGGGATAGGGTTCGTGCACTCTTTTATAGCACGTGGGGTCAAGGCGAACATCGGGACAAAGATTCCATTTCTAGCAAATGGACCGACATCAACAACAAGTGTCATGTGTTCCAAGAAGTGTACCAACGTAACTTCGATAATCGCCCGAGCGGTGAAGGTGACGTCGGGGTTTTAACGAGGACTTTGGACAAGTTCGAGAAAACGAAATGCCCTTTCGCGTACTATAAGTGTTGGGATCTACTACGAAAAAGTCCAAAGTGGGCGCGAGTAGGTACCATGACGTCTAGTAGTAGACGTCGAGCTAAACGGTCAAAAACATCATCCTCCGTTGACCCTGAAACACCAACATCGGATGGCCGCAATGTCGATCTAAATGAGGTGGTGGATGTTGACGAGGAACTTGAAGAAGAGTTGACCCGACCGCCCGGTAGAAGAAAGGATAAACGAACCGGGAAAAAAACGGTCGAGTCGTCTTCCGATCTCGAGTTAAAGGAAGATTTCGAGGAGATTAACCGTCGTCTCCAAGACATTCGCGACCTCGGCCACCAACGTTATGAGATTATGAAAGAACGAGTGGCCGAAACCAAAAAGTTTAACGAGATGCAAGAGGCGAGACAAATGGAAAAGGACTTTGAGTTTTTGTCCAAACCGATCGACCACCTCCAAGGCGACGCGTTGATCCTTGCGTAAATGCGTCGCCAAAAAATTCGAGAAAATATGGACTCTAGATCATCTTTTTTTTTAACTTTATTTTTTTTCGGTTTTTTTTTTATTTTCAGTTTTTTTTTTCGGTTTTTTTTTTTATTTCAAGTAGTGTAATTTTTATTTTAAATTAATGAAGATTTTTATGTTTTAAATTAAAAAAAATAATTGTGAAATGATTGCTTGGGCGTTATTGGAATAATGGCCCACTACGCCACTTTTGGAATAATACCCCATGCTGACTGGGATGACACGTGTCGAATAATGCCCCATGGTATGGGCATTATTTTGTTTCACCACTACACATGGTCTAAGAATGACAGAACAACCCTTATATAACTATATAGCCTACATTTTATATCTTTCATGTCATTATTTTTGATAAAATTAAATGTTAATGTTAAATGAATAATAGTTTCTCTTACAATTAAATGAACTTTTTATTATTACCATCATCATCATCATTAATAAAAAACCTAACATGAATTTATAACATATATTTCCTTCAAAATATTTTTAGAACAATAAAACGTAAATATTATAAAGAAGAGTAGCAAGATGCTTAACAAATAAGTAGGGATTTAACGTAAGAAGTGAAGAAAGGGATCTATTTTGTAGAGTGATTATAATTACCCTACAATAAAAATAAGATTAATGAGCCAAAGAGGGTGCATACCATAATTTCGTATAAGACCTTACTATAAGGTTAATTAATTTATAACATGGCTGTAAATACGTATCTTGCATTATTTATAGATATGTATTAAACACTTTACAATATATATTATAAAGTTTATAATTGTGATAAGACAATAACGTACCTTTTATGACCTCTATGTTATTATCCACAACTACAAACTCAAACTGAAGTGTCGGCGCCGACACGGGAATAGGTGTAACACCCCGTGTTACCGAATGTCAAAGTCAAAGTCCAAGTCAAGATTGACTTCTTTGACTGAAATTAGTCTATTCCGTGTTTTGTTGTTTGTATTATGTGGAATAAGTGTTATTAATCAAAGAATCGAAGTAATCGAATGTTAATCGACGCGAAACGCTTTACGACTGTGAATAGTAGGAAGTAACAATGCGATAAAGTTAATTAATCAATAATCAAGCTAATCGAATCATCAATCGAACTCGAAACTCAAACTATGCGAATTTGGTGTTATATTACGTGTGTGTGTGCCTTACGTGTTACCTGTGCGTGTTTACTTTATGTTATGTGTGGTGATTAATCGAATCAAAACTCGAAACCCAATCGAAATCGAATTATGATGAATGGTAGCGAAAGGATAGTGTGAAATATAGTAGTTGGGACTAAAAGTAATTTGAATAGGAAACTCTATCGTATTCGCATCGTCTTCAATCGAAATCGAAATATCAGAAATCGTCGCACCGAACACTCAAAACAGGCTGTGGATCGATCAGGCTCCCAGCCGATCGAACAGCCCAGCCGGTCGGATGGACTGTCCGATCGAGCAGGCTGTCCGATCGGGATGCCTGGCCGATCGGCCAGCTCTTTCCCCTTTTGGAAGCCTATAAATAGGCCTGTCATTGTCATTCTTTCCACTTTTGGAAACCCTCTGACCGACCAGCTCGTGTTCTTCACTATTTCTCAGATTTCTCTCAATCTCGGTAAGATTTCATCCTAAATCTTGTACGTTTTTTATCTATGCACACTCCTACACCTTTCTATCTTTCAAATCTTGATTTCTAACCGTGAAATCATCAAGATCTAAGTGTTCTAGGATGATGTCATCATGGTGTTCTTCAAGAACTTCATGTTTTGGCCTCAATCCACCAAGAATCACTTGGATCTAGCCGATTTCCACATAAAAAAACTAAGATCTATCACAGATCTAAACATTTATATGATGTGAAGGATTGAAAGAAAGATTTCCAACTTTCTTTCAACTCTTTTACACTCAATGCCTTTAAACTGGTAGAAACGGATCTTGAGCCAACTCACTAATCATTCTAATGGTTGTGTGGTTCAAGATTCGGATTCTATCTACGAGGTTCACCGATTTCGGGTTAAACGTTAAACTAGCGTTCTGAACCGTTCACCGGCCGGACTTGGGTGATTCCTGTCCGAGCAGGGGAAACAAGTAAGAACGAAGGTGCCATGGTTCAGCTCGTTGTCAAAATATCTCGATATAACGTCAAACAATCAGAACAGCCAAGTGTTAGAAGAACAGGCCGACCTGGTCCGAATGCTGACCGATCGAACAGGCTGTTTGAACGAACAGCCCAACCGATCGGACATGTCAGCCGATCGACCAGGCCAGCCGATTGGCTAGCACATGGCCCCACACTTTAACAATTTCATGAAGTCTAGTAATGAACGAAGTGCTGTTCAATCGAACTACGAGTTAGGTTGAATTACTGTTCGGATCATGAGATACTATGCTTCAACACTTAATCGATTTTCAACTCGTTCGATGTACTGGAGTGCCACCCGATGGAACATGCTGTTCGATCAGGTGACATCCTGCTGAGGACTCACTATTGAAGTGTCTAACTGATCGGTTAGGCCGGCCGATCGAACAGACCGTTCGATCGATCGACCGGAAAGGTAAGAACACTTCAATGTTCTCAAATACTACAACGAAAATCTCAAAAGGACAAGCCATCATACACAAACACATCCTACTCAAAGGAAGAAGTAATCCACTCGAACAGTCCAACCGATCGAGCCTACCGGCCGATCGAACAGGCTGCCCGAACGGGCTGTCCAACCGATTGAGCCTACCGGCCGATCGAACAGACTGTCCGAACGGACTGACCAACCGAACGAACAACCCATTCGATCGAACCTACAGTTCGATCGACCAGGCTGTTCGACCCATCATCACTTGTTTCCATTTAGCGCATTACTCATCGTTATACTATCGAATTATTCAGGCTAACCCTACTCCTAAGCGCTCCCTTCAATCCATCAATCAATCGCTGTGAGATACTCGAACCCTTTTTGCTTTAGCACTTTTGGGTGTTACATACGTTACTTATCGAAAATCACAAACGAACACACTACTCAATTATTTAAACGCTAACCGATCTGCATGTATTACGTGACTAAATGAATGCTTGTTGTTATGTTTACACGTGGAATGCTGTCTACCTGCCTTAACGACGTAGTACTATAGTTTGGACTCAGCACCCGTTCACACGGGGGGTTGTTAAGGACAATTACTTGGATGGATTACGGTGGTAATCATGTAACCCTCAGTCATTGGTATCGATAGATCCATGTCGATAATTAACATGCTTCGTTTTCCTCTGTGTACGTGCTGGTTATGCGTAAACTATTTCGAACTCTATATGCTATATCAAACTTGTATGCTCACCTTTACATTTTATATATTGACTTTATTTTAACGTATGTGACAGGCAATTAGGATGTTTATCTGCTAGGAAGGCGAGCTTAGAATAAGCGTCTAGAGCATAGTTGTCTGTAGATCTTGCAGATCGAGTCTCTAGAGGCAATTTAACAATTTTTATATGTATACTTAAATCTGAGTTGTCGGAACAGAATACTTGACTAGTTGTTATCTGTAATAATTTGTTTTACTATTTGGGATACGGTATGGGACGTATTAATTCAACTAAATGGTAATGATAGTTGTTGTGGAAACTTCTGGACAATCTGTTTCGCTCAGTCCCATGCCCCGATGATTCCGCCATCGGTTGGGGTGTGACAATAGGATTCGCCCTTTATTGGGCTAAATGGGCGGCAAAGGTATATTGCCAGGCAGCTGCCTGACACTCCCCTATTGGCCTAACAAATTTACGATTTTATCCCAATTTAAAATTACGATTTTGCCATCAGTTCAAAATTATGTTTTTGCCCCCACTTAAAAATAAATTTACGCTTTCGCTCCAGGTAAATATTTCAATTTTTCCCTCGGTTAAAAATTACGATTTCACCCCATTTCAATTTATAGTTTTGCCATTAGTTTTTTCCCTTAAAATTATGATTTTCCCATCAGTTCAAAATTATGTTTTTACCCCCACTTAAAAATAAATTTACGCTTTTGCTCCCAGCTAAAATTCCAGTTTTGCCCTCAGTTCAAAATTACGATTTTGCCTCGTATAAATTTATAATTTTGCCATTAGTTTTTTTTCTCACAGCCAAGTTACGATTTTGCCCTCAACTTAAATTTACATTTTCCTCCATCGTTTTTGTTTGTTTTCCTGGTGACATTACAAGTTTGCCCCCAGTGTAAAATTACAATCGTGCCGGCAGCTTCCTGGCACTCCCCCGTTGGTCCATTTAGTTTATGATTTATTCCCGAATTAAAATTATGATTTGTCACTCGGTTAAAAATTACGTTTTTCCTAATGTTTTAGTTTTTTAGCAAAACTATAAAGGTTTTTTGTTTTAATTGGTTTACTCGATTTAATTTCTTCCCGTGTCAAGGAGCTGCCTAACACTACCTCATTAGTCCTGAAAAATTACAGTTTTGCCCTGAGCCCAAAAATACGGTCTTATCATCGTTTTTGTTTTTTTTTCCTAGCAAAATTATAGTAGTCTTTTTTAATTGATTGAGTATCAACTAGTTCACACTGAAATGCAGTGGTGGCTTCATTATATAAAGAAAAAAAATTAGGACTTTCAAATTAAATAATAAACTAGGTTTAAGGAAGTTCACCGCGTTGCGGCGAATTTCTTTTGTTATTTAGTCTGTTTTTACATGTGTTTTGAAATCACTACGAGCGTGTTGCGAACGGAACAGCTGGCAAAAATGAAAAGAAAATGTAGAAAAAAACACTAAAAGATAACCGAAAGAAAATCAACCAAAAAAGTTGTATGGTAACGATGTTGTTCGTATGAAACCCGTGGTAAGAGATGAGCAAATTATTCTGGGTACCGGTACCAAATTTGCCAAACTAAAAGATCTTAATTACTAATTCGGTACCAACTTTTGGCGTTCCTGGTACCGGTTCACTACCGTTTTTTACCTTCATATACCGGTACCGTAACCGGTATTTACGGTATCAGTACCGATTATGTATCGGTTGGCAACGAGCTCATTCATACCCCTGAAACTAAAAAAAGAAAAAATTAAAAGTTGAAGAAATCTACAAAAAAAGTTGTACGATACCGTTGTTCGTACGCTAACCGTGACCAGATGAGCAAATGGTACCGGGTAGTAGCACTGAATTTCCCGAACCAAAAGATTCAAATATCAATTCGGTACCAACTTTTGGCGTTTTCTGTATTAGTGCCGGTTTTTACCTTCATGTACAGATACCGAACAGGACTGTCCCGGTATTTTTGATACCAGTACTGGTTCGATACCGGTTGACACCAAGCTTAAAGTTAAAAAGTAAAGAAAATAACTATTATTATAATATTAAAATAATAAAAGTATTAAAAAACTATATATTATTATAATATTAAAATCACTATTCATTTCAATTCATTTATTTATATACTAGGTTAGAACCCGTATATTACACGGGTTGAATAAATGTAATTTTATATATTAAATAATAAAAAGTTATATCTTTATTAATCTAGTATATTTTGTACGGGTTAAATAAATGTAATTTTATATATTAAATAACAAAAAAAAATTATATCTTTAAAAACTATGTGTATTATACATATTAAATAAATGTAATTTTGTATACTAAATACTAAAAATGTCGTATCTTTAAAAACCCGTGTATAATCAGGTTGAATAAATCTACCAAATAATAAAAAAATTACATCCTTAAAAACCTCGTATATTACACGTGCTGAATAGATCTAAAAAAAGTTATATCTTTAAAAACCATGTGTATTACACAGATTAAATAAATGTAATTTTGTATATTAAATACTAAAAATGTCTTATCTTTAAAAACCCATGTATAGTCGGGTTGAAAAATCTACCAAATAATAAAAAAAATATATACTTAAAAAACTCCATGTATTACACGTGTTAAATAAATCTAATTTTACAAGCAAATGATAAAAAGTTATATCTTTAAAAACTTCGTGTATTACACGGGTTATATAAATATAACTTTGAATAGTAAATAATAAAAAAAAAATATTTTTAAAAACCCCGCATTTTACACCAGTTGAATAAATATAATTTTGTATGCTAAATAATAAAAAAATTATATTTTTAAAAAATTAGGATAATATTTAATATTAATTTATTATTTATATATTTAATCTATACATATAATAAAAAAACCAATTAGGGGACACATGTCATTAATTGAAGCCATCTATTTTTTAGTTTTCTCATCTCTATCTCTATCTCCAACTTATTTATAATTAATATTAATTAAAAGATAATTATAAAATAAAATTTAATATAATTTTAAACAATTCGTAGAGGAGATAATATAGTCTTTTGAAATATTTATTAAATTTCAAAATTATTTATCTTGGAATTAACAAAAGAGTTAAATGTCATTTTAGTACCTGTAGTTTGGGTTATTTTGTCAGTTTAGTATAAATGTTTTATAATACACGTGGTTTATAAAGATATAACAAGATATAACTTTTTATTGATTGGTATATAAAATTACATGTGGTCAACCCATACAATACATGAGTTTCTTAAAAATGTAACATTTTTCATTATTTAATATATAAAATTAAATTTACTCAACCCAAACAATACACGAGGTTCTTAAAGATATAGTTTTTTTTTATTATTTAATATATAAAATTATATTTATTCAACCCATGTAATAAATGGGATTTTTAAAGATATATTGTTTTATTATTTGATATATAAAATTACATTTATTCAACCGTGTAATAAACGGGGTTTTTAAAGATATATTTTTTTTATTATTTGGTATATAAAATTACATTTATTCAACCCATGTATTAGACGGGGTTCTAACCTAGTATAAGATAAGTAGGAAAGAGAGGTATTTGTTTTAAAAATATATTAAATTAACACTTTAGATTTGAGAATAATATTTTATTAAAGTATGATAAAATTTAATATTAATTTATTATTTATTTAGTTAATATAAGATAAGTATAGATTTGAGAATACATTCAATGAATGACACGTGTTCAAAAGTTGATTTCTTTTAGAGTAAATTTCTGTTTTTGTCCTTTAGGTTTGTCAATTTTAACTAGTTTAGTCCAAAAATCTAATTTATAACAAATCCAGCCCTAAAGTTAGCATTTCTTAACGCTTTTCATCCCTAAAGGTTGCTTTTTCCTTTAATTCTTGGGATAAAAAGCGTTAAGAAATGCAAACCTTAGGGATGAAAAGCGTTAAGAAATGTAATCCTTAGGGATGGTTTTGTTATAAATTAGATTTTTGGACTAAACTAGTTAAAATGGATAAACCTCAGGGACAAAAACAGAAATTTACTCTTTCTTTTATTATAATAGATAGATAGTAATAACATAAAGGCTTTTACAATTTTCGTTAATTTATTTGATGATCACTATTTTACTTAGCAACGTAGGATGATTGTGTTTGTTTTATACACATTCTATCAACATCTTGTATTTTGGTTCCGAAATAATTAACACACTCCTTATATTTCACATGTTATGAATTTACATCGAGATAGATAGTAAACAGGCAACAATCTGCGCTGCTACCCTTTTTTAAATAGCAAAACTAAGTTTTTTAAAAATTACGTTCATAGATCTTAGGTCATAACATTATTACTATGCGTGATCCTTGGACTCAACTAAGTAGGTCCAGAACCTCTGGTGCCAAGAAAACCAAAAGTATAAAAAACAAATGCGATAAACACGTGCTGGTTGTCAAGGCACGCTTTCTCGTGTTTGGTCACTTTGCCCGAAGTAGCCTTTAAGCAGTCTGACCCACCGTGAAAACACTACCCCCTAAGCCCACAAGCAGGGAAACGCTGTTAGATCCACACATGCATGTTTTCCTCCTACCCATCCAAATCACTTCTATTTATTTATTCATTTACAGTTTTAATGAACTAGTTATAAAAACCGTCGCCACGTTGCGACGAATTTCTTTTGTTATTTAGTCTGTGTTTATATGTGTTTGAAATCACTACGAGCGCGTTGCACACAGAATTGCTGACAAGAATATAAAGAAAATGTAGAAAAAACACTAAAAAATAACCGAAAGAAAATCAACTTAAAAAGTTGTATGGTAATGATGTTGTTCCGTAGAAGCACGTAGTCAGAGATGAGCAAATAGTAATGGGTACCGGTACCGAATTTCCCGACGTTTGACGTTCCTAGTACCGGTTCACTACCGGTTTTTACCTTCATATACCGATACCGTAACCGGTATTTTCGGTACCAATACTGATTCGGTATCAGTTGGCACCGAGCTCATCGATCCCTACCCCTGAAACTAAAAAAAAGTTGTACATAGCGTTGGTGTTCGTACGGTATCCGTGATCAGGGATGAGCAAATGGTACTGGGTAGCAGTACCAAATTTCTCGAACTAAAAGATTATCAAACTCATTCCGGTACTGACTTTTGGCGTTTTATGTACCAGGCCGGTGCTGGTTTTTACCTTCATGTACGATAACGAACCGGTATTTTCGATACAAGTACTGTTTAACACCAAGCTTACCAGACTTAAAAAGTAAAGGAGATAACAATTACTATAAAAAAACTATATACAATATTTTATTATATTATAGTTTGTTTATTGTTCATTTTATTATATTATAGTTTGTTTTTGTTTACTGTTCATTTCATTCGTATTCAATATCTACAAAACACAACCGCGGCAATAGTGCTTGACTTCAATTGGGTTAAATGGGCGGGTGGGGAAATAGTGCCAGGCAGCTGCCTGGCACTCCCTTATTGGCCCAACAAATTTACGATTTTATCCCTTTTAAATTTACGATTTTGCCATCAGTTCAAAATTATGTTTTTGCCCGCACTTGAAAATAAATTCACGCTTTTACTCCAAACTAAAAATTTCAATTTTGCCCCCGGTTAAAAATTACAACTTTGCCCCGTTTCAATTTACAGTTTTGCCATTAGTTTTTCTCTTATAATTACGATTTTGTCATCGGTTCAAAGTTATGTTTTTACCCCCACTTAAAAATAAATTAACGCTTTTGCTCCCAGCTAAAAATTCCGATTTTTCCCTCGATTCAAAATTACGATTTTGCCCCGTATAAATTTATAGTTTTGCCATTAGTTTTTTTTTTCTCACAGCCAACTTACGATTTTGCCCTCAACTTATATTTACACTTTCTCCATCATTTTGTTTGTTTTCCTAATGAAACTACAATTTTGCCCCCAATGTAAAATTACAGTCATGCCGGCAGATTCCTGACACTCCCCCATTGGTCCATTTAATTTACGATTTTATCCCGGAATTAAAATTATGATTTCGCACTCAGTTAAAAATTACGTTTTCCCAATCGTTTTAGTTTTTTTAGCAAAAGTAGAAAACATTTTTTTTTAATTGGTTGACTCCATTTAATTTTTTCCCGTGTCAAGGAGCCGCCTAACACTCGCTCATTACTTCTGAAAAATTATAGTTTTCCCCTGATCCGAAAAATATCGTTTTAGATTTTTTTTTTTCCTAGCAAAATTATAGTAGTATTTTTTTGATTAATTGAGAATTATTCGGCCATCGCCCACAACATGGACGGGGCATCAACTAGTATTAATATACTGAGAATTTTGCTGGCTACCTATCATGAATCTTTACATATGGACTAGAGTTTTAGAAATCTAATGAATAAAATGTCACAATGAGGAAAGAAAAAGGGGTGAAGTAGCTACAAGACAGAAAAAGAGTTTGAATGGAATGGGTGAGTTTCAGAGTGAGCTGGGTTGTTTGGATTTTGTTTAGGGTTTTTATGTTCCCCATTCTCCAATCACCTGTAGGGGTGTTCAAAAAAATCCGAATCCGAAACCGAATCCGAAATATCCGAAAACCCGTATCCGAAATATCCGAAAGTTCGGATATCCGAAAATCGGATAATCCGAAGTTTCGGATTCGGATTCGGATGCGAGTTTTTGAAAATTTCGGATAATCGGATTATCCGAAATCCGAAATATTAAATTATATTATTTTAAAATATTAAATATATTATGATAAATACTAGAAAACCCTACCCCTTCCTTCCTTTTCCAAACCACGCCCCCACTTTCTCCATTAAACCTTCATGGTCTGAACCTTCAAATCTTAATCATCTCACCCTTAATCAACCTTCATCGCACCTTAATAATCATCTAAACTCTAGAGCCCTCATCAACCATGGTCTTTTTTACATTCAGAAGTCGGAACACCTTCGTTCAGTTGTACGACGAACCAGCAGCCAGTTGTTACAGAAGACAACCACCGAATCGCCTCTCGTTGTCGCTCCTCTTCTCGTCGCGGCGTTGCTGCTCCTCTTCCCATCACAGAGCTTGCGCCGTTGTCGACCTTCGTTGGTTAAACAACAAGTAATGTCCTTTTGGCCCTTTTGCGACCAAACACCAAGCCACCGAATCGCCTCTCGTTGTCACTTGTAGTAGAGGATCCAGATCTGAAATGTAATACATTTGAATTTTTTAATGGATCCCGATCTGAATTTAATTTGGTGTTGTTGCCATTTTGGTTTTGAAGCTTATTTTATATCAGTTGATTTGATTCGTTGCCATTTGCAAAATCATAAGATTAATAAATAATATAGATTGAAGAAAAGATCTAGAAAACCATAAAGTATGTATTTGAATGTAGAATATTATTTTTCATTTCTTTTTAATTCGGATATTCGGATTATTATCCGAACCCGTATCCGAAATATCGGATATCCGAATTTCGGATATCCGATATTTCGGATACGGGTTCGGATATCGAAATACAATATCCGAAATTTTCGGATATCCGATTTTCGGATATCCGAAAATCGGATAATCCGATCTTGAACACCCCTAATCACCTGAAATAAAATTTATTATCAGTAGAAATGGGCCACCAAATAATCTACAAAATTATTTGTCTTTAAAACCATAGGAGTTAGGATTTTGTTTCATTTTTTGTTTTTCTTTTTTTTTTTCAAAGAAGTTTTTATGGCTCAAGTATAATCTAACATTACACTTTGTATTTTTTTCAAACAAATTTTACGCCTTAAGTATAATCTAACATTACACTTTGTAAGTAATTAAACTCATACCACATTCATAGGTCTTAGACTTTTGTATGACATCAGAATCAAAGTTATGGGACTTCATAATAAATTAATTCAGATTATCCGTAATAATCCTACTATGCAGACCCCGTCGATTGATAATTGTGCACATGTATTGTTGTCCAAATTACAAATCTTATGTTACAAACCATGATAATTGTGCACAAGTTAAAGCTCAACATCATAAATCTTCAGTTTTACTTCAGCAATTAGAAATGCCAATATAGAAATGAAAATTGATAATAATAGACTTTGTTACTAAATTACCCAAAACAAGGAAATGTAATGACGCAATCTGGGCAATTATGGATCGACTAACCAACTCAGCTCATTTTCTACCCATGAAGGAAACCTTTAGTGTGGAGAAACTAGCTAAGCTATATGTAGATGAGATAGTTTCATTACATGGAATTCCACTATCCATTGTATCCGATAGAGATAGTCATTTCACTTCTAAATTTTGGAAAAGCTTCCAAAAAGCCATGGGAACACGATTAAATTTAAGTACGGCATATCACTCTCAAAGGGATGGACAAAGTGAAAGGACAATCCAAACCTTAGAAGACATGCTAAGGGCATGTGTAATAAATTTTGGAGGAAGTTGGGACGATCACTTACCATTAATAGAATTCTCCTATAACAATAGTTATCATATAAGCATTAATGTTTCCCAATTTGAAGCACTTTATGGACGAAAGTATCGAACTCCAGAATGTTGGGCAGAAATAGGAGAAAATCAATTATCAGGTCCCGAAATTGTGCAAGAAGCCACGGATAAGATAATTCAAATCAAGGAAAGATTAAAAACAACACGAGATCGACAAAAGAGCTATGCCGATCATCGACGAAATCCATTGGAATTTCAAGTTGGAGACAACGTGCTATTAAAAGTTTCTCCTTGGAAAGGAGTAGTCCAATTCGGTAAGAAAGAAAAGTTAAGCCCAAGATATGTCGAACCGTTTAAAGTCATCCAACGAATAGGACCAGTCGCTTATCAGCTACAACTACCAGAAGAAATGGAAGGTGTACATGATGTGTTTCATGTATGTAATCTAAAGAAATGTTTAGCTGACGAATCTCTTATAGTACCTCTTCGAGACATAGAGATAAATGAGAAATTAACTTGGTTAATGGAAAATTATGATTTAATGATAACTAGTTAAGTAAAAGGCTTAAGTTAAATACTCCCTCAAGTGGGAGGACTAAATGTGTAACTAGTGAATAAAGGGGGCTAATTAAGAGAAAAATCAAAACAAAAACAAAAACACAGTGGGTGTGTCGTGCGAGCCAGAGGAGGAAGAAGGGGGAACCAAGAACCCTAACTGCTTGAATCAGCAAATTGAGCCACGAATTGTAGGAAATTCATATGCATGAGCCCTCAAAATCAAGCATCTAACCCTAGTTAGTAAAGAGGTGAGTTTAAAATTATGAAATTGTGATATATAAGAAGATGGGTCCAACCCAATCTTGATTTCTTGCATCAAAAAGGAAAAAATCCAAGTTGGAAATTGCTCTCTAGAGCAAGAATCATGTTGATTTCAGACTTGTAGGAAAGATATTGGTAAAAACCCATTTGGTGAAATTGAGTCAAGATGAGTAGGATCATAATGTTGTGAATTCTTGTTATCTTGATGTATGATCTTGATTGTAGCACTAGAATGATAACTAGATTGATGTAGGTTGAAATGGCTATGCGAATTTGAATAAATGAAATTGTTGTGTGATGATAAACTCATAGAAGTATGCTTTATAGACTTGTACCTTGTACCATAGTTATAATGCCCGCCAAGTGTTTGATAAAATGCTTAAGAGATGGTTATATATGTAATATGTGAAGGAAATGATCGAATGATTTAATTTGACTAAGTAAACGAATGTTATAATGTAGGCGTAAAGGAAGAAAGCTCGAACACTAGTAAAGCGGGAGGCGTACAAGATCGAGGTACGTTCCGTTGCATACAAATCTTTGTTAAATTCTCTTTTACTTAACTTGATGTAGAACTAACCTTGTATGACAATTGTGGTAAATAGTGAGTAAATAACAAATCCTATGTGGATTTGGGTATGCTAACGAAAGTGGTGTTAAGCTATGCATTTTGACCGATTTAAAAATTAAATCGTGTCAAGTAGAGATGAATGCCATCCGTTTGAACGGGTAGCTTCGAATGCCATAATGACTGTTGAAAGCTTAATCCGTTATGCGGATAAAATAAAGAATAATGTTGAAAGCAAATAACCCAATTAAACGGGTCGAACGTGTATGCTTAACTCTCAATGAGAGTGTTTATGCCAAACCCAATTAAACGGGTCGAATGTGTATGCTTAACTCTCAATGAGAGTGTTTATGCCAAACCCAATTAAACGGGTCGAACGTGTATGCTTAACTCTCAATGAGAGTGTTTATGCTAAACCCAATTACTTGGGTAGTCGTATGCGTAAAAGAATGAAAATTCTTGTTTGTATGGAGTTAAAACGAAAGAATTATGATTTAACAAGTGTGATAACTAACCTTTTAAAATTTGGTTGTTAATGTAGGTAAAACTCCACTTTAGGCGATTTGGAGATATGGAGCGAGCACGTGTTCATGCTTGATTACACCAAGCGCTTCCGCTAGTTATTTGCACTCTTTTTGGGTCCATGTCTTGTTATTTTGTTTAATCTTGTTAGAAGTCATACACTTGAAAACTTGTTGTTTTCGTTTTGGGAAGTTTAAAGTTAAATGGGTCGTAGATTGTCGTTAGTTTAATATCTTAAAACAGGGGGCACGCTCGTTTTACGAAGGGGTCATGCCCAATTTTTGTAAAGATTTCGTTTTGTATAAAATTTGGTATTTTGATGTCTTTAAATTATTTTTATAAGTAGTTTATTCTTTTTATGGAAAAGCGGGCCTGACAAGTTGGTATCAGAGCCAAGGTTTGAGGGATTCGACAAGAGTCTTAGTGCTCGAACTCAAACCGATGGCTCGTGCAAATGTGCTCGCTCCGAGATCGCCAAGGAGGCAAAAATTTTAAACATTCGTTTAATACGAACATGTATAGTGCGCTACGGTTTAAGAATTAAGATTTATTATGCTATGAAGTGTTAAGATGGGTTAAATGAGAAATCCCGGGACCCGGGAAGCTGAAAACGGACCCGGAAAACAGTCGGAACAGCCAAAAACCAATCTGCAGCGTTTTGCATAACGAAGGGCCGTCGCCGACGGGTACCCTCCCGTCGCCGACGCCACCCCACTGCCCGACGCCCTGATCGTCTGCCGACGGGATAATTTGGCCGACGACCATTTGCAAAGCCCGTCGCCGACGGGTTGGTGAGCCGTTGCCGACGGCTTGTCTGATCCAGCCCACAAAAAAATTTTAAAATTTTCCGAATTTTAATTAACGGTACTTTCCGGGAGCCGGATTCACGATTCCGTCGGGTCATTATAGGGCAAATTAAGCATGTAAGGAATAAATAAATAATGACAATGGTATAAAACCATTAAACGTTGAACGAAATGTGTGCGAAGGTATGAAACAAACGACGAATGTATGAAATAAAACCCGAAACGTAAGAACGAGAATAAGTGACACGGATTGATGAATAATGATATGCTAAAGCTTATGATCCGTAATAAATGTAAACATGATTTTGTGTAGATGGCTGATGCAAGAAATGTTAATGATGATAACAATGATGTGGCTAGACAAGAAGCATTCGAGAACAAAGTTACGGAAGTAGCAGAAGGGGTTATGCAAGCCAATCTCCCACGATTGGCTCAAGAAGTAGAAAGCCGAGTTTTGGGAGTTGTGGATGCCATGATGACTAGCAAGATTGAAGAACTGAAAGAACTGATAGAGGGATCTAAGGGCAAAAGCAAAGAACGACGGTGCACGTATAAAGATTTTATGGCGTGTCATCCAACGACGTATGACGGTAAAATCGATCCAATCGAATGTCAAAGATGGATCTCGAATATAGAGGCGGTGTTTATACGAAGTCGGTGCGATAAGGAAGATCAAGTGATGTTCGCTACCGGTCTACTAACCCATCAGGCGAAAGATTGGTGGGATGCGCACAGTAAGGAAGTAGGTGAAGATAGACTGCAAATTATGACTTGGCAAGAGTTTAAGGGGCCCTTCATGAGATATTATTGTCCTCAGTCGACTATCGACAAGATTCAGGAGGATTTCTTGCGCCTCCGGCAGAAAAATGAGTCAGTAAATGAAATATCAAACGCTTTCATGGATAAGATGAAGTTCTGTGGGGACTTGGTAACAACCGAAAGAATGAAGATAAATCGTTTATATGGCGTGTTAAAGGCAGAAATTAGAGAGTTCATCACCCCCTCAAAATGTGAAACTGTAGGAACGTGTTTTGACCCGAACGAGTCAATCAGAGGAGTTTGATCAGATACAGGTGCGGAAAATAAGTACCTGACGTAGAAACAGCTAGATATCTTCTTAAATCTCTTTTCTGATTAATTTGACAGCTTTTACAATCAATTCTCACACCGGCAGCACCTCGGTATGGAAACTAGAACGTTACAAAGGAGATCCACTTATGTGGTATTTATAGTCCAAGGAGGTCTCCTCATACGGACACGTCCGTATAAGCGGACCTGACGAATAAGCGGACCTCCCATGTCCGTATAAGCGGACCTACCCTCTAAAACACATATACTCTCTAGTTTTCTCGTAAAACGCGCCCTAATCTATACAATACAATGAATAACATGATCCAAGACGAAATCAACAGATGTAGTGCACCAACAGAAACCCTCGATGAGCTCATCAATTTAGCACGGGATAGAGAGATTGAAATTAAAAGGCAAGAAGAGCGAGGTGAAAAGAGACCAAGCGAAAAGGGTGCAAGTTCTAGTCCATCTAAAAAGGGGAAGTTTCAGGATCAAGGAAGGAAGGGTAAGTCGAAAGGTGGAATTACTCTATGCAAGACTTGTGGGAAGCTCCATACCGGAGAGTGTTTGTTAGGCAAAAGGGGGTGCTTCAAACGCGGTAAGGAGGGGCATTCGTCTTATCAGTGCCCGAACAACCCGAAGACTTGTTTCAATTGTTTCGAAAGGGGGCATATCAAATCGGAATGCCCGTAGCTTCAGCAAGAGTCAAAGAAAGAAGATAAGAAGCAAGAGGGTTCTAGGGCGAAAGGGAGAATGTTTCAAATCACATCTGAAGAAGCCAAATCCCAGCCGAATGTGGTCTCAGGTATCTTTTTAATAAAATCCATACCGGTTTATGTTTTGTTTGATACCGGAGCCACTATGTCATTTATCTCTAGTGAAGTCGTACAACATCCTTCCTTTAAGATTGAACGAATGTCGATGCCCTTAGAAGTAGAAATAGCAGATAGTAAAAATTACTTGTTGCACGAAATATGTAAGAATTGTAAATTAACCATTGAGGATGAGGAGTTTGCTATTGACCTCATACCTATGATCTTGGGGGAATTTAAAGTAATAGTGGGTATGGATTGGATGTCTCAAAACCACGCGGAGATAAATTGTGAAACCAAAACTATACTTCTCCAAACTCCAAGTGGAAGGCGATTAAATATACAAGGTGAAAGAAAGATGGAAGCGAAGTTATGTACTCTCGTTCAAGCTATTAAGTATGTGCTTAACGGGAGTAGGGCATATTTAGCTTACGTGGTAAATACTCAACAAGGCTCCCCGAAGTTTGAAGATGTCGAAATTGTGAACGAATTTCCGGATGTGTTTCCGGAGGAATTGCCGGGACTCCCTCCCGAGCGAGAAGTAGAATTTAAAATCGAATTGAATCCGGGTGCGAAACCGGTTGCGAAGGCTCCCTATAGGTTAGCTCCCACGGAGATGCGAGAATTAATGACACAATTACAAGACCTCCTAGACAAGGGCTTCATACGCCCAAGTGTGTCGCCTTGGGGAGCACCTGTCTTATTTGTTAAAAAGAAAGACGGGTCGATGCGCATGTGCATCGACTATAGGGAGTTGAATAAGTTGACCATAAAGAACCGCTACCCTTTACCTAGAATTGATGACCTTTTTGATCAATTACAAGGGGCGAGTTGGTTCTCCAAGATAGATCTGCGCTCGGGGTACCATCAAGTTAGAGTACGAGAAGAAGACATTCCAAAGACCGCATTTAGAACCCGTTATGGGCATTATGAGTTTTTAGTTATGTCCTTCGGGTTAACTAATGCGCCAGCGGCATTTATGGACCTTATGAAACGGGTATGCCGACCCATGTTGGATAAATCTGTGATCGTATTCATAGATGACATTCTGGTTTATTCACGAAGCAAAAACGAACATGCAGTGCATTTGCGTGAAGTACTTGAAGTTCTCCGTAAGGAGAAACTCTATGCAAAATTCTCAAAATGCGCCTTTTGGCTCAGGGAAGTGCAGTTTCTGGGGCATGTGATCAATTCGGAGGGTGTTTTAGTTGATCCTTCAAAGATTGATGCTGTAATGAAGTGGGCTTCTCCGAAGAACCCGACAGAGATAAGAAGTTTTCTGGGTCTTGCGGGATACTATAGAAGATTCATACAGGATTTTTCAAAGATAGCCTTACCCTTAACAAAACTGACAAGAAAGAAAGAGAAGTTTGTGTGGGGTAAAGAACAGGAGGAGGCTTTTCAAATGTTAAAGGAGAAACTATCCCGTCCCCCGGTCTTGACATTACCGGATGGAACTGAAGACCTGGTGGTCTATTCAGACGCTTCACACCAGGGATTAGGCTGCGTTCTGATGCAAAAGGGAAGAGTTATCGCTTATGCTTCACGACAATTGAAGCCGCATGAAGTGAGCTACCCAACCCACGATCTAGAATTAACAGCGGTAGTATTTGCCTTAAAGATTTGGAGGCATTATTTGTATGGCACGAGATGCACAATTTATTCAGACCACAAAAGTCTCAAATACTTCTTTGAACAGAAAGACCTAAATATGACGCAGCGGAGATGGTTGGAACTTATTAAAGATTATGATTGTGATATCCTTTATCACCCGGGAAAAGCAAATGTGGTAGCCGATGCGTTAAGCCGAAAAGAGTATCCGCCTCCCCTTCGGGTAAAATCCATGAAAATGATAGTTACGCCACGATTACTCAAGACGATACGTGAATCTCAAATAAAGTCGCTCGGAGCGGAAGACCTGAAGAGAGAACGATTAAAAGGTGTAATCGATAAACTAGAAGAAAATTCGACCGGACTTAAGACACGATTCGGCCGAATTTGGATACCACGATTCTGCGAAGTCAAGGCCGCTCTACTCGACGAGGCACATAAATCACGATATTCGGTCCACCCCGGGGCTACAAAGATGTATCGGGACTTAAAAACCGATTATTGATGGCCGGGCATGAAGCCTGATATAGTTAAATACGTCGCGAAATGCTTAACATGCTCCCAAGTGAAAGCAGAACATCAAAAGCCGTACGGGAAATTACAACCCTTGGAGATACCGGTATGGAAGTGGGAGGAACTAACAATGGATTTGATAACCAAGCTTCCTAAAACAAAGAAAGGGCATGATACAATATGGGTAATCGTAGACCGACTTACAAAAAGCGCTCACTTTCTGCCCATCAAAGAAGCTTACTCTTCCAAGAAGATGGTAGAAATCTATATGAACGAGATCATATCCCGTCACGGAGTGCCCGTGTCAATTGTCTCGGATCGGGACACTAGATTTACTTCTCGTTACTGGCAAAAGTTTCACGAGAGTGTGGGTACGAAATTGCACATAAGTACCGCCTACCACCCTCAAACTGACGGCCAGTCAGAAAGAACCATTCAAGCACTTGTTGATATGTTGAGGGCGTGTGCCCTAGATTTTGGGGGAAGTTGGGATGACCATTTGCCACTAGTTGAATTTTCTTATAATAACAGTTACCATAGTGGTATTCAAATGGCACCTTACGAACTACTATACGGGAGAAAATGTAGAACTCCCGTATGTTGGGGCGAGGTAGGACAAAGAGAGCTTGCGCCAAGTGATTTAATAGCAGCAGCAAATGAAAAGATTGAATTGATTAGAACTAGATTGAAAGCGGCCCAGGATCGGCAAAAAGCTTACGCAGACAAGAGGAGGCGTCCTATCGAATTCCAAGTCGGAGATTTGGTTCTATTAAAAGTGTCCCCATGGAAGGGTATAATTCGTTTTCGCAAACGGGGAAAGTTAGGTCCTCGTTATATCGGACCGTTTAAAATCGTGGCTCGGGTTGGAAATGTTGCTTATCGATTAGAACTACCACCCACTCTGGATGGAATCCACAATACCTTCCATGTATCACAGTTGAGGAAGTGTCTTGCGGATGATACAGCATTAGTACCATTCGATGATATTGAGTTGGACGAGGGATTGAATGATGTCGAAAAACCCATAGCCATTAAAGACTTCAAAGTAAAGAATCTCCGCAACAAAACTGTTAGACAAGTGTTGGTACAATGGCAACATCGAAAAGGTTTAGATCTTACATGGGAAGCAGAAGATGAGATGAGGAGACACTATCCTTTTCTTTTCGGTATGTCAATATTTAAATTTGTTATATGTTCAGGTTTATGGGACGAAACCTCTTTTAAGGGGGGTAGACTTGTAACACCCCAAAAATGGTAAATGATAAATAAAGAAATTATCTTGGTTAATGGAAAATTATGATTTAATGATAACTAGTTAAGTAAAAGGCTTAAGTTAAATACTCCCTCAAGTGGGAGGACTAAATGTGTAACTAGTGAATAAAGGGGGCTAATTAAGAGAAAAATCAAAACAAAAACAAAAACACAGTGGGTGTGTCGTGCGAGCCAGAGGAGGAAGAAGGGGGAACCAAGAACCCTAACTGCTTGAATCAGCAAATTGAGCCACGAATTGTAGGAAATTCATATGCATGAGCCCTCAAAATCAAGCATCTAACCCTAGTTAGTAAAGAGGTGAGTTTAAAATTATGAAATTGTGATATATAAGAAGATGGGTCCAACCCAATCTCGATTTCTTGCATCAAAAAGGAGAAATCCGAGTTGGAAATTGCTCTCTAGAGCAAGAATCATGTTGATTTCAGACTTGTAGGAAAGATATTGGTAAAAACCCATTTGGTGAAATTGATTCAAGATGAGTAGGATCATAATGTTGTGAATTCTTGTTATCTTGATGTATGATCTTGATTGTAGCACTAGAATGATAACTAGATTGATGTAGGTTGAAATGGCTATGCGAATTTGAATAAATGAAATTGTTGTGTGATGATAAACTCATAGAAGTATGCTTTATAGACTTGTACCTTGTACCATAGTTATAATGCCCGCCAAGTGTTTGATAAAATGCTTAAGAGATGGTTATATATGTAATATGTGAAGGAAATGATCAAATGATTTAATTTGACTAAGTAAACGAATGTTATAATGTAGGCGTAAAGGAAGAAAGCTCGAACACTAGTAAAGCGGGAGGCGTACAAGATTGAGGTACGTTCCGTTGCATACAAATCTTTGTTAAATTCTCTTTTACTTAACTTGATGTAGAACTAACCTTGTATGACAATTGTGGTAAATAGTGAGTAAATAACAAATCCTATGTGGATTTGGGTATGCTAACGAAAGTGGTGTTAAGCTATGCATTTTGACCGATTTAAAAATTAAATCGTGTCAAGTAGAGATGAATGCCATCCGTTTGAACGGGTAGCTTCGAATGCCATAATGACTGTTGAAAGCTTAATCCGTTATGCGGATAAAATAAAGAATAATGTTGAAAGCAAATAACCCAATTAAACGGGTCGAACGTGTATGCTTAACTCTCAATGAGAGTGTTTATGCCAAACCCAATTAAACGGGTCGAATGTGTATGCTTAACTCTCAATGAGAGTGTTTATGCCAAACCCAATTAAACGGGTCGAACGTGTATGCTTAACTCTCAATGAGAGTGTTAATGCTAAACCCAATTACTTGGGTAGTCGTATGCGTAAAAGAATGAAAATTCTTGTTTGTATGGAGTTAAAACGAAAGAATTATGATTTAACAAGTGTGATAACTAACCTTTTAAAATTTGGTTGTTAATGTAGGTAAAACTCCACTTTAGGCGATTTTGAGATATGGAGCGAGCACGTGTTCATGCTTGATTACACCAAGCGCTTCCGCTAGTTATTTGCACTCTTTTTGGGTCCATGTCTTGTTATTTTGTTTAATCTTGTTAGAAGTCATACACTTGAAAACTTATTGTTTTCGTTTTGGGAAGTTTAAAGTTAAATGGGTCGTAGATTGTCGTTAGTTTAATATCTTAAAACAGGGGGCACGCTCGTTTTACGAACGGGTCATGCCCAATTTTTGTAAAGATTTCGTTTTGTATAAAATTTGGTATTTTGATGTCTTTAAATTATTTTTATAAGTAGTTTATTCTTATTATGGAAAAGCGGACCTGTCAATTTTCTTGAGAAACCTCTACAAATTAAAGATAGGAAGATTAAGAATCTCAAACACAAGAGATTAGTTCTGGTCAAAGTAAAGCGGGACTCGAAAAGAGGGCCAGAATACACATAAGAGCTAGAGTCAGAAATGGAACGAAAATATCCTTACTTGTTCCAAAAAATCTCGAGGACAAGATTTAAAACAAGGTGGGGATGATGTAACAACCATAAAAAACGACTGAACGACTCGTAACCGAAACTCCAAGCACGCACGATGAGAACCAGCACATAAAACGAGGAAGATCTGACTTTAGCCACGTCGCGCTATGCGATGGGATTAACATTACTTGGTCGCGTGACGCGACCCTGTTGGTGCATATTCTGTGACAACAGCTTAGATTTGGTCTTTGGATATCTTGTAATTAGTTAAATGATAATCATTTAGCGGGTTTAGCTTCATAATAGTGAATTAATAGAGTTTGGGCTAAACAAAACCCAGTTAGGTGATGGGGGACGAATTGGGCCTAGCCCATGTAGTAAACCCTAGCCTAGTGTTGCAACCTTGTGTTATATAAACAAGGCTTTGCATTAGGGTTTAGGTTAATCAGCCAAAACAGAGTTTATGAGACTAAATTTCGTGAGAGTTCTAGCAATTTCGTGAAAGGGTTAGAGCTTGGACGAATTAGGGTTTAATTGATTGTAATACTTCAGTTTGATAATCAATAGAAACCCGGTTTGAAAGTGATTTGCTGTTTCTGCACGTTTTCTGCTATATTCTGATCAAGAGGATTCCGCACTTTTGATTGGATTGACAATTCTGTGAAGATCCATGCGACTCAAGGGGAACTACAATTGGTATCAGAGCGTTAGGCTCTTGAAAGCTCGGTTCAGAATTTGTTGCTGCAGAATTCGGGTGGATTTGTTTGAAATTTTTGAAAATTTTTAAAATCTGACAATTAGGGTTTCAAAATTTTTTGTGTGTTTGATCTTAATTTTCGAAATTGTTGGCTGTTTTGATATTCTGGTTTGTTTGATTGCTATTTTGCAGGTTTTAGGGTTTGCAGGACTGTTTTTGGTTAATTGTTTTGAAGACTTTTGGCTGAGAAACTTGAAGATTCGAAGACTGTTCTTCGTGTTCTTCATTAAGTTCATCAAAATTTTCGTCAAAACTTTGCTGATTTGCTGTTTCGATTTTGCAGGAAGTTGTTAGGAGAATCAGGAAAATAATCAGAATTTTCGAAAAGATTAAGTTTCCAAATTTGCAGACCAGCGAAATTATAAGACCTGCGAATTTAACAGACCTGCGAACTAATCGGCAAAATAAATCCAAAGGCGACTTTGGTAACCGTGTAATTGCCCACAGCGAAATTACCACGGTTTTCAGCGACTTTACAGTCGTCGTTATAGCGAAATTAACAGCGAATTTGACCAGCGAAATTGTCTCAGCGAACTAGACCTGCCTGCGAAATTAACCTGAACTGACTCAGCGAAAATAACAAGCGAAGTTGCTTCTAGCGAAATTAAGACAGCAAATTTAAAAACCAGTAAATTTAAAAAGGTGGAATTTCAGTTGGCAAGCGTCGATAAAATTTCAGTGTTTTGCAAATAGAAATTGATCCGTAGCTCGTTTGACAGAACCGTCTGCACCGTTGAACTCGGTTGATTTTTAGGACAAAAAAAAGATGTATGAGGCTGAAAAAAGAGCATTGGCTGCAATCAAAATGTCGTTACCTGATAGCATCAACCATACCTTCAAGAAGTACACCATTTCAAAAGATATGTGGGATGCGTTAGAAAAGCGATATGCATGAAATGCAGATGTTAAGAAGAACAAGATTGATCTACTGAAGAAGCAGTTTGCTGTGTTTAAGTACATGAAACATGAGTCACTTGAAGACATCATCACTCGTTACTACCATCTGATGTCAGAAATGGAAAATTATGAGATCGATTGCCATACTGACGTAGAGAAGAATGACAAACTGCTCGATGCCTTACCTACCAAGTGGGATATCTACACTCTCATGATCAAGGGTGAAGCAGATTATGAAACAAAAGAGCTGGAAGAGGTAGTTGGAAAGCTGAGAGCTTATGAGCTCAGTATGAAGAAGAAAGATACTGGATATGATCAGGTTCAAGATCCAGCGGTTTACAATGGGCTTACATCTTCTTCATCTCACAACGCTTCTAGCGGCTCTGCTACTGCGTTTCTATCATGTGATAATGAGCCGGTTACAGTGAATGAGGATGGTGATGTGTGTTTTGTAGCTGCTTCAGGAGGATCAACAGGAGCCAAGAGAACATCAACTACTAAGCAGAGTAGTAGTACAAAGTCAATGCCAATGAGTGTGAAGTCTGCTGAAGAACACCTTGCTCTACTTGCTTCATTTGTTGCTTCTTATGAGAACTATAATCAGGGGAAGATATCTGATCCTGCTACTTTAGATGAAGATTATGATTAGATTGACCCTGATGATCTTGAAGAGATGGATTTGCAATGGCAGATGGCCATGATTTCTAGGCGAGTGAAGAGATTCATGAACAGAACAGGAAGAAAGTTTGTAGGGAGGTCTGTTGGTTTTGACAAGACCAAAGTGAGGTGCTTTAACTGTCAAAGTTATGGGCATTTTGCTAGGGAATGTCAAAAACAAAAGCAAGAGAATTCGAGTCAGAGTTCAAACAACAGGAATGCATCAAACAACTCTAGCTCAAAGGCTTTGATCTCTACAGCATGAGAAGGTGCTTACGATTGGAGTGTTCATCTAGAAGACAATGAGAATGCCACTCAGGCATTCATGGCTGAGATAGTGCCAGTTGAAGATGTTGAAGCTGCTGTGGGAGATGCTGAAGTGAAAGTGGATGCTGAGGTGAAGGTAAAGAATAAAGTTGAAGAAAAGAAGGTTGATCAGACAACAATTGCTGAAGATGAAAAGAAAAAAATCTGACCATGAAAGAGAAGCTAAAGAAAAGGATGCTAAGTATAAAAGAATGGAATTTCAGCTTGCGACTCTAATGGCCAACCTTGACAAACAAATAGGAGAGGTAAAGTCAGATTCTGTGTGTTCGAAATGCCGTGAACTACAGGGTGAGGTTGACAGGTTGTCCACACACAACCAAAGTTTGGTAAGCGAAATGTCTAACATTAAAGAATCAAATTTTTTCGCTAAAAGAAACGAAACTTCATACTTGAAGAAGATAAAAGGGTATGAAAGTGAAATTGAAGCTTTAACATGCAAAATGAACGAAAAGCTTCAAGTCATAGACTTAGCTCATGAAATGATGGCTGAGAAAACAAAAGAGATTTCTGAAAAATGCAAAGAGTTGTCAGATGCACAACTCAAAATTGTTGAACTTGAAAAGAAATTAAGTCAATTCAGGGACTCTACTTTTGTTATGAAACACATGATGGGTGGGTTAAAGAAGAGTAATGACAAGAGTAGTTTGGGATTCAAAGGCTATAATGAAGTCCCCACCTCCTCTTAGTCATGATTATTCATTCCTACCTGATGAAGATGAGCTAACCAAATTTATATCAACAGCACCAAGTAGTTCCACAGCAAGTCAAGGTGATGAGTCTAAGAATGAAGATGCTAAGAAGGATAATAACAGCAAACCTGTTTTGAAAAAGAAAACTTCACATCCTAAGAATAAAAATTCAACTCTTGTTAAAAGGATTAATTTTGTTCAAGGAAGTGACATGAAAAACGAAACAGCTGTTATTGAAAATGAATCGAATGTAGAGTTTGCTAAAAACAAAAACAAAGAAAATTCTGAAATTAAGCAAACTGAACCAAATCCTTCTAAGGCATCATCATCACAACCTGAATCTAGTTCAAAGGCTTTAGACAAGAAGTCTTCGAAAAAGAGATCGTGCTTCAAATGTCACACCAAAGGACATGTAGCAAGCTGTTGTCCTAACAAAAAGAGTGAAACACAAGAGAGTGAGAGGAAGAGAGAGAAGTCACCAGAGAAGAGTGGTGATAAAAAGGAGAATGAGTAAACTCTCCAAAGAAGTCAGCGCCTAAGCAACCAGAAAATGTTGCTGTTGGTGTAGATAAGGCTGAAAAAGGAACTCCTCAAGTTCCTCGTTTTCAAAGAAATCAACCAAGAAGCAGTTCACCAAGAATGAACAATTTTAATTCTAATAATTTCAGAAGTCAAGGTCAATATCAAAATTGATACCAAAATAATGGTGGTCGAACTTTTTATAACAATGGCTTTAGAAATTATAACAATCAAGCTTCTTGGAATCAAAATTTTCAAAGGTCACATAGTCCAAACACATATAGGAGCCCCCAGGACCAAAGACCTAGTGGAAATCAAAATCAAATTCCATCAACAGGTCTGAGATCCAAGACTCCAGTTAGGACTAATGGATATTGGATGGATGTTCCAGTGGTTGGTGAATTTGGACGACCCAAGACCATTAAGGCTTGGGTCCCCCAATCTAACTAATTTTTTGGTTGGTGTGTGCAGGAGCTGCTAAGGAGGATTACCAACTTATGGTATGTTGATAGTGGCTGCTCCAGGCACATGACGGGGGATGCGAGATTGTTGACTGAGTTTGAAGATTATGATGGTGGACATGTGAATTTTGCGGGTGCTAAAGGTGGTAGAATTACAGGACGAGGAAAAGTGACCAATGGGAAGATCACACTGGACAAAGTGAACTATGTGGAGCAGCTTAAACACAATCTTATGAGCGTGTCACAAGTCTGCGACAAGGGACACTCGGTCCATTTTACCAAGAATGAAGCATTAGTGTTGAAACCAGGTTTGGAGATACCGGACGATTGGATAGTGATGCGAGCGCCAAGGAGAAATGACACTTATGTCATGGACATGGGTGCTAAGGATCCGACTACAGTGGTGGCGTGTTTACTATCAAAAGCATCTGAAGCTGAATCAATGTTGTGGCACAGACGCATGGCCCATATTCACTATCGAAAAATGAATTACCTTGTTAAACATGAGCTAGTGAAAGGGGTTCCATTGCAGAGGTTTCAAGTGGAAGATAAATGTCTTCCATGTCAAAAGGGAAAACAACACACGAAACCTCACAAATCAAAAACAGTAAATTCCATAGATGCCCCTTGCGAATTACTTCACATGGATTTATTCGGTCCAGTGAACGTGAGGAGCATAGGTGGAAAGTACTATTGTTTAGTTGTCACTGATGATTTCTCACGTTATTCATGGGTTTTCTTTTTAGGTACAAAAGATGAGACAGCAGAGATGTTGATAGATCTTTTTACAAAATTGGAAAATGTCCATGATGCAAAGATCAAGAGGATAAGGAGTGATAATGGCACGGAGTTCAAGAATCGTATTCTGGATCTCTATTGTCTTCGCAAGGGAATTGAACATCAATATTCTGCTCCTTGTACGCGTTAACAGAATGGAGTCGCTGAGAGGAAAAACAGGACGTTGATTGAAGCCGCTAGGACGATGCTTTCAGATTCTAAGCTACCAGTTCTTTTCTGGGGAGAAGCTGTGAATACAGCTTGCTACATCCTAAACAAAGTTTTAACTGTTAAACGTTTTAACAAAACTTGTCATGAGTTGATGTTTAACAAGAAACCAAACTTAGAAGGCTTTGAACCATTTGGATTACCCTGCACCATTGTGCGAAATAAAGATAAACAAAAATTCGGTGAGGTGGCTGACGAAGGCTACTTTCTAGGTTACGTAACTGGGGCACCGAATAAAAGGGTTTTTAATCTAAAAACTGGTAAAATTGAGGTTGTGTTTAATGTGGAAATTACTTCTTACAAACCTCAACAATCAACGAGTGGACCTGCTATATTATATGATTATGAAAGTGTTTTTAAATCATTTAATATTCTTGAGTTTTCCAATGCAGATGAGTCTCAGCTGATTCAAACAGTGATAAATGGAGATGATGAAGGCGAGTTCATGCCTAGATCAAATGTTGATATGACAGATGCTCCGGAAACTTCCCAAGGTGCTGCTGATACTGATTCAAGCGATAGTGAACCTGAACCCAATCAGGGGGAGGACTTCATTAATCCGTTTGCTAATCAAAACATTCAGGGGGAGGTTGGATCAAACCTGGGTGACAATCTAGAAGTCGATGCGGTTGCTACTACACGAGCAAATAGAGATCATCCAGTTGACATGATACTTGCAGATCCAACTGCAGGTGTTCAGACGAGAAGAAGCATAGCAGCGAATACAGGGTTATTTGTTTCGATTGAGAAGACTGGGATTGTGAACGAGTGCTTGTATAGTTGCTTTATTTCCCAAGAGGAGCCGAAGAACATTCATATGGCTCTTAAAGACAATTCATGGGTTGAAGCTATGCAAGAGAAATTGGCCCAGTTTGCGAAGTTGAAGGTTTGGGAGTTAGTTAACCTTCCTAAAGGTGAAAGAGAGATAGGCACTAAATGGGTATTTAGGTGCAAGAAGGATGAAAGAGGAATCGTGATGCGAAACAAGGCTCGATTGGTGGTCAAAGGTTTCAATCAGCAAGAAGGGATTGATTACAATGAAGTGTTTGCACCAGTAGCAAGGTTGGAGGCAATTCGGCTGTTTCTAGCTTTCGCAACATTCAAGGGCTTCAAAGTTTACCAACTAGACGTGAAGAGTGTGTTTCTTTATGGGAAAGTCCAAGAAGTGGTGTATGTCTCACAACAAGATGGGTTCGTTGATCCAGATTATCCAGATCGGGTATACAAACTTGATAAGGCTTTGTATGGGTTACATCAAGCTCCCAGGGCATGGTACGAGACACTGTCTACACATCTGATCAAGAATGGTTTTGAAAGAGGTCAGATTGACAGTACACTGTTCATCAAGAGGAAGAAAGAAGATTTTCTGCTGGTACAGGTGTACGTGGATGACATCATCTTTGGGTCATCTGATGAAAACATGTGTAAAGAGTTCGAGCAGGTGATGAAGAGTAAGTTTGAAATGAGCGCTATGGGTGAGCTGTCTTACTTTCTGGGATTACAAGTTGAACAGAAGGAGGATGGGATGTTTATTCATCAAACAAAGTATGTGTATGACATTTTGAGTCGGTTCAAAATGAATGATTGCTCTACTTTCAACACTCCCATATGTGAAAATCACAATCTTGGCCCAGATCATGAAAGTACTGAAGACGTTGATCCAACTCAATACAGGGCAATGATTGGTTCTCTAATGTACTTGACTGCTTCAAGAACCGACATCATGTTTGCCGTATGCTTGTGTGCCAGATATCAGGCTAATCCAAAAGAGTGACACATGAAAGCAGTGAAGCGTATTCTTCGTTACTTGAAGGGGAAACCTAAACTTGGGTTGTGGTATCCAGCTGATAGTGATCTGAATTTTGTTGCTTACACTGATTCAGACTTTGGAGGATGCAAGTCGAACATAAAGTCTACAACAGGTGGTTGTTAGTTCTTAGGAGGTAGGATTGTGTCTTGGCAATGCAAGAAGCAATCTTGTGTGTCTACCTCTACGTGTGAAGCTGAATATATTGCTGCTGGAAGCTGCTTCTCTCAGGTTCTCTGGATACAACAGCAGATGCACGATTACGGTTTGGATTTCACTCGTACTCCTATTATGATAGACAATAATGCCACAATTTCAATAACTAATAATCCCGTGAAACACAGTCGCACAAAACATATTGACATACGTCATCATTTTATACGGGATTGTGCTGAAAAGAGTAATTGAATTACATCGAGTTGACACAGAAGATAACCTGGCAGATCTTTATACTAAACCATTTGACAGGGCTCGCTTTGAACATTTAGTCGAACTCAACGGGATGAGGAATCCTGAATAACTAGTTTTTCATAAGAATTTTGTAAATAGTTTACTGCTTTTCTTAAAAAATCAAAAATACAAAAACATTAAAAAATCAAAAACATAAAAAAATAGAAAAACAAAAATGAGTTATCACTGTGTGAGAAAGGAGAAATGATAGTATATCGGCAAGTTAGACTGTCACACTGAAATTCAACCTAAATTGCTTAAGTGTGATAGCAGCTTCATCATATGATGTACCAGTAGGCAAAAAGCATGAAATAATCAATTTACCAATGTGATATAAACATAAATGAACTGAATATGAGTGGGGAACGCATCAGTGGTGTATGGTTTAATGACCTTAAATCTTGCGTTGATAGATTGCTAAAATCTGAGGTTTTGGGTCTTTATACTGTTATATCATCCGGGGATATCAGGGGTGTCCTTCTGCTGCATCCAGATACATGCTGACCTAGACACACCCAGGATATCTTAAAAGAGCAAAAAATGCCAAATCCCATAAATGAAGAAGCTCTCATAGAGAGTCATTCAAAAAGTGCAAAATGCATAAATCGTACCAAAAAATGGTATTTGTCTTAGCCCTCGATAAGATATTTTGGTCTCTCTGCTGTACGGAAGTACTGACCTGTTCACCAATTATCTATCATTGAAAAATAAAACGGATGAATTCAGTATACTCACCTACTACGATGAATCTTTGTGCATACCTTGATCGCGGGGGTATATCCTGAAGTGGGACACACTAGTATATCAGTAAATAAAATTACCTTAATGTATCATACGGTAATGGTACTTGGAATGTTCATGCATTTTGTTTAAGTGGACAAACATACTGGTAATCGTCTTGGACTGCTTTTCACGAAAAATTAAATAAAGAATTATCTAATTGTGTGAAACAGTTTGATTATGCTGATATGATCTTCTTACTAGTGATTCTCACAAAAATAGAGTGTTTATTGCTTTTGTATTTACCTGCTTTCAGAAAAATATAAAAATACAAAAATAGTGTCTTTTTCTGTTTAAAATTCTTAACGTACGGAAAACTGTTATTCTTGGAGGAATTGTTACTGATAGGGGGAGACGGTGTTAGAAAGTGAGTTCAAAATTTTTAAATCATGCAGGTTCTTGTGTGTTGAACAAAAAGTTTTGCGTGTTGGTGATAAGTTGAAAAAGCTTAATCTATGATGCAGTTTAACTATCTCTTGAAAAATAATAATTTATTTAACTTTGTTGAAAAATTCTTATGGTTTCTCGAGATGTTTGTTTTATAGTATGCAGATTGAAGCAGTTTGTTGCTGAGAAGTTGCTGTGAAGTGTGAAGATGAGAGTTTGATTGGATGCATGGTAGAACCTCCTTTCTATATTGCAGACAAGATTGAAGAGTTTTGAAGATTGCTTTGCAAATGCTGAACTGGAGTTTACTCAAGTGCTAACGTGTTGAAGATTTGGTGATTGGATGCATCAGCTTAGGGGGAGTCTGTTGCTGACAGAAGCTATTGAAGCTGAAGCTATCCAAAGACCAAAGACAGTGCACGACTACATGAAGATTGCAAGAAGACTGAAGACAAAGTTATTTTTTGAAGCTATTGTCAAGGGGGATTTTGTTGGTGCATATTCTGTGACAACAGCTTAGATTTGGTCTTTGGATATCTTGTAATTAGTTAAACGATAATCAGTTAGCGGGTTTAGCTTTGTAATAGTGAATTAATAGAGTTTGGGCTAAACAAAACCCAGTTGGGTGATGGGGGACAAATTGGGCCTAGCCCATGTAGTAAACCCTAGCCTAATGTTGCAACCTTGTGTTATATAAACAAGGCTTTGCATTAGGGTTTAGGTTAATCAGCCAAAACAGTTTGATAATCAATAAAAACCCGGTTTGAAAGTGATTTGCTGTTTCTACACGTTTTCTGCTATATTCTGATCAAGAGGATTCCGCACTCTTGATTGGATTGACAATTCTGTGAAGATCCATACGACTCAAGGGGACCTACAGACCCAATTGTAAACCGCCTGAGACACATGGCAGACACGTGTCGTCCACGTGGCAATCCTACTTGCTGACAAAGGCCATCTAGGCCCTTCGCGCTACGCGAAGGGTTTGTACCTGTTTGGTCGCGCGACGTGACGAAGTCCATTTACAGCTATAAATTGGACGTGCATGGGACATTCCAAACTCGCTCACAATTTCTTTCTTTCTCTGATACTCTGCTACTCTACCCAGTATTCCCGAAGCACTAAACTCTGTCCGTTATCATTGTAATAACTCGAATAACTGGATATGCAGTTAATATCGGTGATATATCAGTTATATCGGTCATATCGGTTCCTTAGTAAAATATCGGTGTCAAATATCGGTCAAAATATTATCGGTGATATTGACCGATATAACCGATATATCACCAATATTTGACTGGTATAACCGATATATCACCAACATTTGACCGATATAACCGATATATCACTGAATTATTGGTGTTAAATTGCTAAATATATAAATTCTGCATTATATTAAAATTACCGATATCCCACCAATATCTCACCGAGATAACCTATATTTCAAATATCGGTCCTTGACCAATATCCGATATTTTACCTCATTAACTGCATAGATCACTGGTACGGTACTTTGTCCAATCGATTGAAACCAAACCAACGAATGTTTAAGTGCTGCCTGTATACGACTATACTTTGTCATTCGTTGTGGGTTTTGATCTCGTGATTATCGTTAAAGTTGAATTGAGTTAATACACTAATACGTGTGCATTGTGTATTTAATTAGGAAACTAGGCTTTAATCAGCAGGCTAATATAGATACCTTAAATCTTCAATATGAGTCATTCTCTTTTTATCAAATGCGTTGCAAAACGCTACACGTTTTTCAGTTATACTTACAGTTATTAAGTCTTTGTAATCTGAAATTACTGCCAGTATGTGGGTTTTGTATACATTACTTAGTCCAGCATACTATTGGATGACCGGATCCAATAGTGATATGACCACAAGTATAGGGTTTGGCCCAGTAACAATAGTGATTTAAATAATTGAAAGATACAAGCAAATGTAAAAACTCTTGATACTGTAATTATAACACATGTGTTTTTTTAAACAATTGAATGAACTCACAAGTATTTTTCATTGATCAGATGTTTTTAAAACGCGTTTCAGATAATTTACTGTAAAGTGAAGAAAAGTGTCGTGAAGCACTACAGCTTAAATAAGTGGCTATGTGAACCTGAATTAAACGGGTTTTTGTAATCAAAGAATTATCTCCATGAAAATCCTTTATGTAAATACGGGTAGTACCTCACAGTTTATAAAATGAAAACTTGGTGTTTTGAAACTCTGATATTTTTTCCTGACACCCGGTTCTAATAAGTTTTTTGCTACGAATTTAATAAACACCGGTACCACTTGTATCTGCTCACGGCTCCCGCCCTGGGGTAGGGTCAGGGGATGTAACAATATAAGATCTGTTGATGATGAAAGCCAAAATCCAAGGGAACCATCTTCCCTACCTGATGGGAATAAGGTTAAAGTTCAACTTAAAAGTACCAGAAGCCCCCCCCCCCCCCCCGCCTTGAAAGCTCCACTAACAACCATCCTAAACTGTTGAACCAAGAATTACTGGGTCAAAGTACTGGAATACAAAGTACAAGTGCTGAGAAGATAAAGTGTTGGTCAACAAGTCAATAACCGAGTTAACAAGTTAAAGCAGAAGACCAAAGACCAAGTCAACATAGAAGACAAAAGTACTGGATTCCAAAAGTGTTGAGATTCTTCTAGCAGTTTTGGAATCCCAACCTTTCTCTGTATTTATCAATAGTTTCCATGTAACAATAGCTTTTTCCTATGTGTCCCGCAGTTTTGCAAACTTCTGACAGTTAAATCATTTAATAGGTTGTTTAGGGTCACTTTTATAGTGGCATCACAAGCAGTTCTCTCCTCTATACATTGAACAGTACCACAATGTAATATTTAAGACTCTTAGAGCTGAATAGCCTCTTATCAGAGTATCTAGATAGAGAAAAGTAGAACTAAGAAAAAGAGAGAGAGTGCACCTGATGAGGGGAGCGAATTTGTACCTTTGATTGTACTTAAATCATGATGAACATATGAAATCATTTCCCAAATCCAATTGTGTATTGATTGATGTGTTGATTATTACTATTTTGATTGATTTCTAAACTGTTCTATAAAAATACACTCTCAGATTCAATAATTGGTATCAGAGAAAGGGTCACACTGAATTGGCTTCACCATTGATTCAGTAAGATAAACTGAGCCCATATTGATAACTCATTAAAGTGATTAGGACTTGAGAAGAATTAAACAAATCAGAACATTAAACTGATTCCAAAACTCTGTTTTCTGAGAAAACCTCAATAGAATTCAGAGAGATGTCAATCACTCATGATCCTCACAATACCGGATTGGCAAACAAGCCTCTAATGGTCGTTCACCATGAATTCAAGATATGGAAACGAAGGATGTGTCACCACCTATCCCAGCAGAACACTGGTTGCTGGAGGTTGATGGTTTATGGTCCGTATGTTCCCTCTTTACCGAGTGCTGAACACCCAAACATTAATCTATCTAAGAACCCAATTGATTATTCTGAGCAAGATTTTCAAAAATTGGAGCTCTATGCTAAGGCATTCGGGATATTGGCCATGACCTTACCCAATGAAATCTATGCTGGATTGCTTCTCTTTGAGAATGTCAAGGAATTGTGGCATGGACTTTGATCATAAGTGTTAGCTTTTTCACTTATGGACCGAGTAATATTGTTGTAGGGTCCTCACCCCTGTCAATGGATGTTATTAAGATCAGGCCCCGTGGAGTTATATTTTATTTTGAACTTGCTATGTGTACATATAGGGCAAGGCTAAATCTCGCTGAGCATTTTGGCCTAGAAGCTCATCTCTTTACATGAAGAGGTATAGCGCTAGGCCTCATGGAGCTAAATTGGTAAATGGGCTCACCCCTTGATAGGATAACTGAAAAAATTGTTAATGAATTATGGGCCACTCCCTCATTTGACATCACCCTATATACCTGGAACTAATCCTGGACATCTCATCTCTTTTCCCATTTGACAACTAAGTTTGCCTTCTCCTTCATGTTAAGGAAGTGGCCTTTGAACCACCTGTCGAGGAAAGGAGCTTTGTGCTACCAAGGCATCACAACAACTGCTTGCAGCCATGCTGGTTCTGATTACCAGCTCCCACTTACCCAGGAAGCATTTGAGATGTTTACACTTAAACCGAACTGTCTTAGTACACATACATACATTTATATATTTATCGTCCATTTACATCTTGCGTTGGATAAACCACTAATGTTGAGCGTCAGAGGGTGGTTTAAAGATCCCACTCTCTTCTAACGAGTTATTTCATTTTAGTAGGACCAAGTAATGAAGGTGATGAGACAACGTGGATGGCACCTTTGAACGTTGGACCTCTTTGCTGACCCTAATCATGTTGTCGCAACAAGAACATATGCATATGTTCTTATAGGACTTAAAAGTAAAAACCATCATACATATGTTCTTATAGGATTTAAAAGTAAAAACCATCCATATTAATTTTAACATGAAGTAATATTGTTTGATTGCAGAAAGTAGTTTGCGGTTAAAACTACAGTTTAAGGACTTTCATAAATTTTTTACATTGGAGGAGTTATAGAAAAAAGGTTTTTAGTAAATAGTATCCATCTTTAATTTACCTTTTGGACGTATGTGCATAAAATATCAGAATCTTATGATCAATATTTTGATTCAAACTTCATTCCCATCCGTTGATCCAAGTTACGTCCGTTTCAATATGAAATAAATACCTCAAAGAAACTTTTTTTCACAATAATTATTTCTTCATAAACACAAAAAAAAAAAAAAAGAAAACATTTTCATATCTAAAATCGAGAGCAAACAACCTCATCTACTTCATGCAGACATTAGTTATACCTTTAATGAATTTGGATAATGAGAGTCTGGAAGATAGAATAAGACTAGACATACAAAGCCCTGGTCAGCTTATGTACTCCGGCAACAATCAGATGGCCTCATCAAACTGCAAGCTATGAACCCTAGCTATGATGCTTAGACCATCCATTGCAAAATGTATACTAGACTAGCCTACAAAACCAGATGCTGCTGCCTCAAGTGACCAACATGACTCTTTTGTCTTTTTGTCTGCTCAAATCTAATCTATTCTATTCTACCATATCTATTAATATTTATTCAAACTTTTCTTTCCTAACTCTGACGTAAAGCAATTATTTTCCATATTATTATTGCAAGTTTTTACTTCCCCACTCAAACTTCTGATGAGAGAAGTTTTTCATGACTTTGCAGTATTTAACTTTGATCTTTAAATCAGTTGCGATGAAGATAGTGTGACTGTCTGTGTTCGATCAAGATGATAGTAATTGTTAGCAGAATTATTATCTGGTTTATCATTTATCCGTAAATTAAGTTTTTTTTGTTCGTTATTATATTATCTCAGTCTTGAAGATTATGATAGTTATTTAGGCTTTGTTGTTATCATTAATTGGTTAGTTTTATTACTATTTTTTTCATTGTGTTCTATACACATAAATAATATGGTTTTACTACAAAAAGCTTACGGATTTATTCTTGGTTGCCATGATAAAAAGCTCCGATGATGTCACTCATCCTGGTACCACTCTCATATGAAACGCTTAACAGCCGAGCTATCCTCTCATCAACGGTCACTGCGCTCAAAACACATTGGTTATATTTATGGCAAGACATTTCTTATGAACTCAGTATCTCTCATGTCCGCAGTTGATGAACGAGTTAACTTCTTTTGAATACTATAGTTAACTTCTTTTGAATTCTTTTAGTAAACTGATTGTTACCTAAAAATATATCCTTGAAAAACATACCATAAATTGCATAATTAATACATTTATAAGTGTTGTAATATCCATCTATCTCTATCTATCTATCCGTCCATCACATAAAGTAAAAGAGTAAAGAAGAGAGAGAGGTGGGAAAGCAAAAGATCAAGTCTTTCTCAAACACAGATCCCAACGTAATGCTGGAAGGATTCCCAACATTGTTTGCTGTAAACTCATTCTTTTTGTTTGAGTTTGAAGAAACTTGCTTTGTTCCCCTTTACCCATCTTTTCACGGAGAGAGATGGATAACGACGAGTTAATGCAATTGTTTTTCATTTACATTTGATGTATACAAGTCGTTCATGTACGTTATTTCAAGATCTACATAGATTCTGCTTACTTATGAGTCTGCAACTACACAACAACAAACATATTATATTGTTTATCATCCTCTCTCCCCACACCCCTATTCTTATTACTTTCAAAAAACAGTGCATAGTTTACCACTTCACCAATCATTGAGAATTATCAAACCTTGGTTTGGGTTACATACAATCTTTTTCTCTTTTTGAGTGAGTTTTAGCATACAACAATGACTAGCAACAACGTTAATGACAACAACAAAAACAGTGACAACTGGTTGGGTGTCTCTCTTTCTCCTCATGACTCTCATCCTTCTTCAAATCCCACAGCCTTTTTCACTCTCCCTTCTAACTTCAACTACCAAAACATCTACTATGGTGGAGTTGAGGGTGTAAATGGTGGTGGAATATACTCATCTTTTCCCACCATGCCACTCAAATCTGATGGTTCACTTGGTCAGTTCTGAACTTCTTTTCTTATATTTTTATTTGATTATTTTGGATTTTTGCTTGAAATGTTAGTAATGGTGAGTTTCTTTTTAGGGATGGTTGCTTCCACAACACCAAAACTTGAAAACTTTTTTGGTGGTGTAATAATGGGGACCTCAGGTTTGGATAATCATACTAGTACAATGTACTACAACCAAAATTACCATATTCAACCTCAACACTACCAAGATTACTCCGGGTTGTACCCAATAGTACAACAACATGAAGCCAAGATTGTTGCTAATACTACTTGTGGCCTTTATCTGCCATCTATTGGAGAAGGTTGGATTTCAAACAACTACCATTCTGGTGATGGTTTACAGTCCCTTAGGTTGTCAATGAGCCCTGGATGTTCACAATCAAGCTCATGTGTCACTGTTTCACAGCAACAAGTCACACCTGTTGCTACTAGTGTTACTGAAACTGTGGTTATGGATACAAAGAAAAGAGGGTCTGCTAAGGTGAACCAACATAAGCAGATTGTTCACAGAAAGTCTTTAGATACATTTGGTCAAAGAACCTCCCAGTATAGGGGTGTCACCAGGTTATTTTTTGTTTTTTTGAAGTATGTGCAGATTTTGTTGTAAATTTGAAATGGGAAATGATTCTGAATCTTTATCTACACCAGGCATAGATGGACAGGTAGATATGAAGCTCATTTATGGGACAACAGTTGCAAAAAAGAAGGGCAGACCAGGAAGGGAAGACAAGGTTAGAAGTGTTGACTTTTTACTTATTTTGCTTATTTTTAAATAATCATAACTCTTCAGTTTTTTTAACTATTTTCATGTTTTTTGGTTCCTGGACTGTAAACTTTGCTTGATCAGTTTATCTGGGTAAGCTTCCTTTTCTTGTTTTAGCTACAAAAAAAATTGACTTTATTGATATCAAGAATAACTAATAGTTAATGATTACTTCATGATGACTTTTAGGGGGTTATGATATGGAAGAGAAAGCTGCTAGAGCTTATGATCTAGCAGCACTCAAGTATTGGGGACCTTCTACTCATATTAATTTTCCGGTAGCTTTTTTTTACATTAAATATTGCAAATAATTGTATTTCTGAATGGTAATCAAGCCAATATTAACATCCAAAGTGTTGACTTAGTTGGAAAATTATGAACAAGAGCTTGAAGAAATGAAGAATATGTCTAGACAAGAATATGTTGCTCATTTAAGAAGGTAACTTCTCTTTCTTCCAATTTTCCCACTTTCAAACCACATATAACATATGACTAATTAATTTCCCCCCATATATTCTGTTCAGGAGAAGCAGTGGTTTTTCTAGGGGTGCTTCCATTTATAGAGGAGTAACAAGGTGCAACAATTAGTCATTTTTACATGATTTACAAGTCTTAACCGAGTTGTTTATTATTATTATTATTATTATTATTATTATTATTATTATTATTATTATTATTATTATTATTATTATTTATTTATTTATTTATTTGTTTGTTTGTTTGTTTGTTAGTCGTTATTCTATCTTCTTTGAATGTTAGGATAGTACCTTATTGACATTTTATCATTATCATTACTTGATTAGTTTTAACATTAGTTACTTAGTTATAACATTAAATTATCTTTTTCATTGTAATATCTCTTAATAAATGGATTTCATTAAATACCTAGAAAATATTATTCACTAATATTGTTTTGTTTTTCAGTTCTGACAATAAGTAAAGAAATTATATAGCTTTTAATGATATATAGATTTGCAAATTTTCAGACATCATCAACATGGCAGATGGCAAGCTCGAATCGGTCGTGTAGCCGGGAACAAGGATCTTTACCTAGGCACATTTAGTAAGTCGCGTTTGCACTAAACCTTATGCAAACCTTTAATCCATAACAAAAGAAACGTACATTCTAAAAGTGAATAATATTCAGGCACCCAAGAGGATGCTGCTGAGGCTTACGACGTGGCTGCAATCAAATTCCGTGGCACAAACGCCGTTACAAACTTCGACATGACTAGGTACAATGTCGAAAAGATCATTGAAAGCAACACCCTTTTAACCGGTGAACTAGCAAGGCGAACCAAAGACCTCGAACCCACGGACCAGCCTAAAACCATTGCGAGTGAACCCGTTTCAATGGTGAGTTCTATAGCTATGGATGCATGGATCCCAACAGCAACAACACATGAAGTGAGGTCTCAGATCCCCATATTTGGTGCATGGACGGATGCATAGTCGACAATGGAGTCAAGAAAGAATGTGTGGGTCCCGAGGACGTGACCCGTCCCTTAACTAGCTGACAACAGCTCTGAATTGCCACTGTGGTTGGGTTCTTTTTCTTTTTGAAATAGGAAGGGTAGTTTAGGTATTATGTAGGATATTGTAGGGTTTCTATTTCCAAAAGTATTCAAACCCATGAAAAACCATTTTAGTTTGTAATGAAAAAAAGCCAGAAAAAGGTTGAATGGAAAATGATGAAAGTAGGTTCATGACAGGTGATCTTTGACCATTTTTATGACTTAAAACTTATTTTTCGCGTTACATTATTTATCATTCAAATTTATCTATAACTCATTTCTTGCATAATCTTTTTGAGAAAAATCTTTTTTAATTATATATTTGTAATTTTATGTACGTGTGTATAAATGAAATATTGATAGAAGATTCCACATCAAAGTCATCATTTTCAGTATCTATACGAACTTTTTTTTAATAGCAGAATTGTTTTGTTTATCTTAATATCTCATCAAACAAATTTTATCTGTTTTATGTTAGAAAAACAACTTTATGTGTTCGGGACTAATGTATTAGTGTATAAACATAATTATCGTTATTTTATGTACTTATATTTAGGATTTATATGTTACAATATATGTGAAACGGTTTAATAAACGAACGGGTATGTTGGTTATCAAGATGACGGTTATTGCCGCCAAAATATTAACTGCCAACATAACTGTTCGATGTAATATGTATATATATAAATTGCCGGGAACATACTATTGGCACCAAGACATTTCCTATTTACATTCGATCTGTCCATTTGTTCTGCACATACTTGATTCATACAAAACTCAATCATGAATTCACAAATTCATCATCATAGTTCTGCTGCAAATCTGGATGAATCACTACAAAGTGGTATCAGAGCCAGTTCTTCAATCAGTGACAATCTTAGGCAAACATCGTCAATGATGCCTTGTGCCCATTGTTCAGAAGAGAGACGTGATCGGAGAAGGATGGAGCGCCGCTGTTATTATTGTAATATGCCTGGTCATGAAATATCCTCATGTCAAGAAAAAGAAAAGGATGAAGAGAATCAGTTATTACGTCAAGCGGCAAATGTTGGAATTCAAGAAGGATCAATGAAAGATGACAATCATCAAGACGAAGAACGACAAGAATTCATTCTGGATGGAACCGATGGAAGATATTGGTCCGATATGTGGTATGTTAGTAAATCTCTCAAACGTCACTTCTGTTATAACATAGACATGTTTAAAAGAATCAAAAATATGTCTCATGTTGAAACTAAGACTGGAGAAAATCATTTCTTCTTCGTTAGAGGCGTTGGAATAGTAGATGTTATGTCCGGATCAGAAAATATGCGTATTCAAAGTGTTTTATACACTACGGACATAGATAGAAATATATTAAGTTATGATCAGTTAATCACACAAGGGTTTACGGTGAAGTTCATGGGAGAAAGATGCAAAATTTACCCAACTTTTAGTGTACCTATAAACAATAAACGAAATAGTCATTCTGGAATGACAAAGGAAGAGGAGTTGGGTGAATCAGAAAAGCAATGTGTGTTAGCAAAGGGAAATGAACATGAGAAGTATAGGGCAGATTTTCTGAATGATTATTTTGAGAAATTAAACTTATCTGCAAGCGAACCGGATTGGAACATTCTAATCCTACAAGCAATGAAGTTTAATAACTTTGGTGATTGTAAGGCCCTGTTAGATATGCTTGATGATGTTGAGTATTTTCTTAAATACAAATATTATCTTGATGTTACATTTGAGAAGATGGTGGAATGGTTCCTCAAAGTCAAGTTAGAAGTGCAATCAAGACCATTGCCTGCAGTCATTTCAAACAATCGGAAGGTAGGGCTGTTGGATCTTTATATGGCAGTGAAACGAGAAGGCGGTCATAGGCGGGTTACAGAAAATGGTATATGGGCGATGATAGCAAAAGATATAGGGTTCGAGTTTGAAGATGGGGAGTACATGCGGCTGATTTATGCAATGTACTTAGATGTTCTGGTTTACTACTATAAGATCAAGATAACGCAAGAAACGGCATTAGAAATGAAGGAAGAAAAGGTAGAGGATCCCAGAGAATGCAAGAGTGATGGAGAGAAAGAGATTGCTGAATGTTCATCAGATGCAAGAGTAACAGAGAATGATATCAGCCATTATGCACTATATGCAGGAGATGTAGAATGGTCGCAAGGAGGATCTGGCAACATTCATAATGAAGCTAATGATCAGTATGTTTATTATGGTGGTAGCGACTGGCATGGCCTTAAGAAGCTTCAACGGAAAAGATTTGATTTCTCAAGAGCGGAGAAAGCTGTCACGGAAGCAAACAAAAGTGTGCTCAAGAACTCTCGTAAACAGAATTATGTTTAGGGGAGGGTATTAGTGTATAAACATAATTATCGTTATTTTATGTACTTATATTTAGGATTTATATGTTACAATATATGTGAAACGGTTTAATAAACGAACGGGTATGTTGGTTATCAAGATGACGGTTATTGCCGCCAAAATATTAACTGCCAACATAACTGTTCGATGTAATATGTATATATATGAATTGCCGGGAACATACTACTGGCACCAAGACATTTCCTATTTACATTCGATCTGTCCATTTGTTCTGCACATACTTGATTCATACAAAACTCAATCATGAATTCACAAATTCATCATCATAGTTCTGCTGCAAATCTGGATGAATCACTACATAATGAAGATTGAATGGTTTGAGTTAAGATTATGACATACTCACGAGACTAAGTTGTATTTTATTGTCATAAAAATAACAAAGATTCTTAAGCTATATTTATGTGTGAGTGTCACAGTGTCCTAGTGGTGGTTAAGATACTAGTATTACCATCACACCAGTATAGTGACTATGACCAAAATTGGAAGATTTATTTGATGAGTTATATGATCACTGTGACCAATCTTTATACGTATAAATCAAAATGATGATACACTTGGTTGGATATCGGCCCATTTCTTTAATTTTCTTCTAACTTGATGTATTTGCCACGTAGGACTTTTTGTACTGTGTTCTATTTTCTTCATGGTACGCGTTTTTGTCTTCTCCTCCGTTCTAATTAGGTTTTTAATTTAGACAATCCTCCCTACCCTTCTCCTACCTTCACCCGCCGATACGAATAAAACCCTCCCCACCGTATACTACCAATTGTATCGATCTCGATCTTCAACTATCAACGCCATTTGATCTTCAAACCTGTCTCAGGTTTGCAATTTTATTGCTTCTATTAATTAATTAGTTTTAATTTTCAAGAAACCCAATATTATTTTCGATCCCATTCTCTGTCCACCCTTCTCCTACCTTCAAAGACCCCTGAATCAAACTCCTTGAATCATATCAAGCTATTATTAAAATCTAAAATATGAAACAACGATTATCTTTTCTATACTATTCATATTGATTAATCACTGATGAGTTCACCGGCGTCGGTTCTATTGGCCAGGTTTGAAGGGTGACAGGTCTTGTTGATATGAGGTTCAGTGAGGGATTGCTGTTGATCCTTGTAGTTTTGGAGGTTTTGAAAATGATGAGTTCATATGTTTGTGTAGTATATTGTGAGAGGAGGAAGAGATATGTTTTATTTGTTGCCCGATGCTTTTAAAGGTATTAAGCAGAGTGGTGTCATTAGATGGAGTTCTCAGGTTTGTAATTTTATTCTTTTGATTAATTATTTTTATATTTTTTTGTGCCAAATTAGTCCTAATGTTAATGTAAATAATTATATATGGCACTACTAGAAAACTGCTAGTATTTCTACCAAAATTTCCTACACATTTCCTACAAACAAAAATGCCGACCCTTTTCCTACGAAATTCCGACAAATAAGAGAGGGTCTTAGTTTTATGACAAAAAAAACGACAAAAAATGACAAATTGGTTTGCGTAGGATAAGTTTCGAAAAATTCTGACGGATTTTCGACGGAATCCAATTTCATTTTAACCATTAGTCGGAAATTGACGTGGGAATGCTAGCAGTTTTCTAGTAGTATCGGATTCATTTTGTAGGCTCCTGTTCAAGCTCAAAACCTTAGGGATTCTCTTGTAGAAGCAAAATCTTTTTTGTAGTGAAGGTAGTTTTGAAGGCTTCTTTTTTTTTTGTAGTATTTTAGTATGTTAATGATAGGTGTAAAGTATAACTGTTGACTGTTTTTGTGTTTTGTTTTATGAAATATATTGGTTTACGAAAGGGTTCGATCCTTTAACGAGGATCCGGCCGCTGGCTTCTCTGAAGAAAGTGGAACCCTTGGAGATATTTACGAGACTATTTCTGGGAGTGACTTGGTTCTGCTCTTAATTTCTGATTCCACTCAGGATAGCTAGTCAGGCCGGCCTTGATCATTGTATATTACTTTTACATGTAGCAGTAGTATAATTAACTCTAATGCCTATCTGTCAAAAGACTGTATGTTCAAGGCAAATAGATTAATGGAGCCGGGTTTGTCATCTTCTTTATTCCTTATACATATATTGTGACAAAATACTTCTGATTAAACAGTTTATTTTTCATATTTTTTAATAGCTGATAGGCTATATGGTGCACTCGGGAATGAAGTTAATCTTAGTTTTTGTATCTTTTATATCTTCCTTGTATGGGTGTTTTAGAAACCTATTTTATTTGCTGATGCATCTTAATTTCTTGAATTGTGCTATTATTGTTTTAGGTATTAAGGGTAAATTACTTTTTGAGTCCATGTGTTTTAGTGGTTTTAACCACTTGAGTCAAAAATCAAAATGTTTCCCTATAGCCATTTTTCTTAACCATTTGAGTCCAAATTTCTAACTCTGTTTAAATTTTCTGTTAGTTTTTCATTAAAAGACTAAAATGCCCCTGTATATTATTATTATTATTATTATTGTTATTATTATTATTATTATTATTATTATTATTATTATTATTAATCTATACTATATTATAATGCATGAGGGAGTGGTATTTTAAGATACCCAAAAAATAAGAACTTTTCCCTCATTTATTTATAGATAGACCACTAAAATAAGGGTAATTTGGTCTTTTAAACACTATTTATTTTTTAGCCCATAAACTTATTAAACTTAAATCCCTGAGTTTTAACAAAATTATAGATAATTAGTTACATTTCCCCCCTCCACAACAAACTTATATATCTTTTATGTATTCTTGTCATATCTTATAAACTATAATGTTTTAAAAAAATCTAAAGGTACCGTGACAACCTACTCATTTTTGTCAACGTTTCAATAGTTGTCTTGGTCAGTATTGACGTACGGATTAAAATGTACAAATAGATGAAGCATTAGTGTACAAATGATTAAAGCAACGTGTCCTATCATTTATACAGTGTAAATAATACATTAGGGGGGACATTTTACGATTAAAAAAATATGATTTTTTTTCACCTTAATGCATAAGGTACAACCTTAAAATAAGAGTAAATTAATCTTTTAAACACTAATTACATTTTAACACCTCCATCTTAATTACATTTTTATCTCTTATTATCTTTAACAGATAAAGCTTTCATGTTAAGAAATATGTATCCAGAATCAAATTTGGCTCCAATCGTGACTTATAAATTTTGAAATAAGGTTTCGAAATTTAAGCCTAAATTTATGCTCTCTCTCACACCACCTCAATCCCTCTTGCAGGAGATAGAGAGATAAACAAAAAGGGAGAACACGCAAGAGCGAGATCGAGAGAGAAATATGAGGGTGGCAGCGGAGGTGCTACGACGGCGCCAACCATACCCCGGTGGTGAATACAGATGGAGCAGGTGAGTGATGGTGGTAATGATTCGGCGGTGAAGACAGATGGAGCAGGTGAGTGACGGTGGGAATGATTCGGTTACAGCCTTCCATAAGGCGGTGGTCTACAAGAGCCACATAAACATCGTCGACGGTTCCAATGTTAAAACGAAGAGGAAGACGATGACAAAAAAACCCTAGCCGTTTCTTCCGGCGATGGCATCCAGGGTTTCGGCGAAGACTCCGACGAAGATCTGGTAAGTCCTCCTTCAATTGTATGTTCCATCGGTTGTTAGATTGGTCTGCGTAATGACGATTCTGACCAATACTGGTTGTTACATGTTCCCGACAATGGTTCCGCCACATCTGATGCACTCCGGTGTCGGGGATTAGGGTTCCAACGGTGGTTAGTGGCTGAACCAACAGTGACCACAACGATCATCGCAAGTATGTTCATCATCTTCAAGACTTCCGATTAGCTCCTGATTGTTCGTAAGCTAATTTAGCATTTTGGGGCATAATGTAAATAAAAAGTTATATTATAATATTTTGAATTCGTTATGTATTTTGTTTAGATTTGAATCCACTCCACTGGTAGTTTTTTCTAGAAAACATTAAAGTAATAATGTTTTGGACCCTCTGGCAATTTTTTATTCTCTCTAATTGAAAATTTTCAAGATTTCGACCTTTAATGATTTTATTTTATTGCACTTATGTCTTTGAAAGTTGCTGCCACCGACGGATGATGAAATCTGATTCTTGGTGCTCGATTTCTATTTAAAGTCAAATTTGAAAATTTTGAAATGTTTAATAATTGATTCAAGATTATCTGAGTAAGATTATGGTGGTTGGGTATTGTTTTAAAGCGTTGATGTGCGTTAGGTGTAATATATTTTAGATGTATATTTTAAGCCCTTTTTACACTTGTAGCCAAGTTTTAAATTTATAAAACACGATATTTACTAACACTAAACACACATATGGGCAAGTGCACCCATCGTGGACGTAGTATAGTGTTGGTAAGATACCGAGGTCGTCCAAGGACACAAGAGCTTTTAGTACCGGTTTATCCTCAACGTCTAACCAAATCAAAATGTTAGAAAAGATTTTTAAACTAAGAAAATAAAATTAACTAAATGCTGAAAAATAAAAATAAAAATAAAAATAAAAACAGATAGACAAGATGAATCACTTGGATCCGACTCGTGTATTAGTATAACCTTTGATTATTTTCGCATTTTTGCACTTGTTTAAGAGATTATCTTAGTTATTGTAGTAGGCCCCTCTTTTGAAGGCGACGTTACCCTCAACCCAGTAGTTTAAGTCAGCAAGGATATAATCCTAAAAGGTCGAATTATTGAAAGATAATGAATTAAGTTATTAATGCAAATTATGGTAGGCCCCTCTTTTGGAGGTGACGTTACCCTCGACTAAGTAGTCTGAGTCAGCAGCGATATAGTCCTAAATTGCCGGGTTATAGTATTAATAGTAGTTAACTTATGAGGGGGTCAAAGAGTTTGGATCCCCGCTACCCAATACCTATGGGTATTGAAGGAGATCCTACTAAATTTGACCCATGTCCCTTGCAGGACCTCTAAACGCTGAACAAGGGCAAGACCCTTACCAAACCGTTCCCTTAACCCCCGACCAGGTAGCCAACATACCTCCATATAGACCGTGGAGATATGAATGGTGAAAATCTTTTATTTTATATAGACAGTAAAATAATGCCAAGACACCACGGACAAACGAGAAGGAAGAATCACCTTCAACATAAGCAACTAGTTATTAAAGTCATTAATACAAAACCAAATAAAAAGTGCAAAAGAATAAAAATAAAAAGTATTATACTAAACACTTGTCTTCACCAAGTGATGTAAGAGACTTAGGCAAACATGGCCTTGATTGTCAAGAACTCTTACGATCAATCTTGGATCCCGAGACGACTCACACACTCTATGATGGACAATGGATGATGGTGGTGGATAATGGTGTTGTGATGGTGGTGGGTGGTGGATGAAGTGTGAGAGAGGTGGTGTGCCAAGGGATGAGTTGCAATGAAACCAAGCACTCCTATTTATAGGCTGAACAGAAGCCTGGGCACGGCCCCGTGTCCGCTGCACACGGCCCCGTGCCCGTCTGACAATCTCTCTCCTCATTAATTGTAATTCGCAATTACAATTAATGCGCCTGCAGTACTTTCGCCACGCCCCCGTGTTCACTGAGCACGGCCCCGTGGTGGGCAATAGAAGCTTCTATAGGTTTGTCTTATCTGCTGCTTCTTGGGCACGGCCCCGTGCTGGCTGAGCACGGGGCGTGTTCAGTCTTCTACCTTCTCTGTTTTGCTTGGGAGGATGCTGTCGAGGGGTCGGGCAATCCACTTATGTTCCTTTTCTTGTATTTATGTTAGATTTAGCTGCCTTTTTGCTTCTTTTGTTAATTTGAGCTCATTTAATCCTGAAAATACAATAGGAAGACAAAAACACTCTTTTTCCAACATTAGTACTTAAAAAAAGTTAGTTTTATGCGTCATTTGATGTAATTTATATGTTGCATTTTACACACATCAAATATCCCCACACTTGAATTTTTGCTTGTCCTCAAGCAAAACTCTCTAATATGTGGCTTACACTCCCAAATGGAATGGGTATAAGAGAAGGTTTTGGCTTGTCATAGAGTGTCGGGAATCCAAGATCCTTGTTGGGTTTTATTTTTATTTATTTACAATCCTATTCGTTATGATTTATTTAGAATGTTTCATAAGAGAAATTACTTATTTGGGCATAACATGCCTTTTTAAATTTCCATTTATATACAAGTTCACATACCTCATTGGAGAAATCACTCACACTCGGCCGAAGGTGTATTTTTAGTGAATCACTCGAGAGCGGCATGGAACTTATTCCTACCATAAGCTTGCCATGCAATCAATCTTCCTCCTTTTTAACTTTATACCTTCGTAAATATCAAGAGGACTTTTTGGGTAAAGGCTTGGGCTAAAGGTGGGTAGTTGGGTTAGTGGTTAGTAGAAAAGGGCGAAAAGCGTAAAAAGCGTCGGTTTTCGTAAAAACATTTTGTTTTAGTGACTTTTTATTCTTAATAAAGTATTTCTTCAAACAAGCTTTTTAGGAGCTTTGTTTGTTTATTTCTAACTTTATTGTAAAATTCTATCTTTTTTTTTTCAGTCACACGAAAACCGAGCTTGTTACTAAAATAAAGGGTAAAAATAAAAAAGGTTTTTGGTGGGTAAAAAGGGTTTTGGGTTAAGAAATGAAAAGGTTTAGGCTCAAAGGGGTTAACTAGGGGGGGTTTTGGGGTAGGTGAAAAGAAAAATAAAAATAATGGTTTTGAAAGAAAAAGGGTTAGTCCTAATGCCTCCATCATTTACTTACTTGGGTTTAAGTTGGTAAGGACCGGGAAAGAATTGTCGTGGCAAGTTCTAGAGTCGTAAGAACCAAGCGGCTATTCACACAAGAAACGAAAAATGAGCATTTAGCATAAAGATGTATATTTGTATGCTCAATAAAGGCTCAAAACTCACTTTTGTGGGAATGGGTTTTTCTATGTGATCAAGTATATATAATCGAATTTTAACTAAGCTTGTCATGCCGTTTCATAATTTTCTTATGTTGGTTCTTTTTATCACGACGCTATCGGTTGTAAATTTGTAAAAATATAACCTTGTTAGTCTTAAAATTCCCAACTTAAACTTTAGACAAGTAAAAAAAATGAAAATTTTTTGAAAAAAGTTGGGGTGATTAGCGGTTCCAATATAGTTTTGTGTAAGGCTTGTTATTAGGACTTGCAAAATTCAAGGTTTTAACATCCCCCCACACTTAAATTATACATTGTCCTCAATGTGTCCCAAAAATAAATTTTTAGGTTGACTGAATGTGTAACATGGTGTTAAAAGCAAAAATTTATGTTACTGGTAGTCTGGACACGACCCCGTGTTCAGGTGCCAGTAACGATAATTAAAGAAAAGAAACAGAAGCCTGGACACGGGGGCGTGTCTGGTGAACACGGCCCGTGTCCAGTTACCTGAACTGGGCATTTTCCTGCAGGGTGTTCAGCACGGGGCCGTGTGGGCTGGGCACGGCCCGTGCTGAACCTACTGTAATGGATAAATTGATGTCGGATGGCCTTGTTCTTGTGCATGGGGCCATGTTTCTCGTTTCCCTTATCATCCTTTACCACCATGAGTGTGTTTTATTTATTATGAACCATTCAAACCTTAAAACCATCATTCCATTAAAACCATAGAGAGATACATAGCATTCCTAAAAAAAAAAACTTAACTAATTAGGTCAGGAGGTACACGAGGTTATCATAAGGAGTTCTACTTTTCAAGAAAATTTCGAGAATAGTTTCCCGATGTAGTAGGACTTTCGGCCGACGGTTTTCTCCCCTAGATGTTGTTAAAGCCATTCTTCTATCTCCCTCGGAAGGAAGAAGGCAGCTTCATTATCCTCAGCAACTTGTGGAAGAGGGGGAACACTCACCGGGACTCCTTGCACTATCCTTTGCGGAGGCTCAGGGTGCATGGCGTACCATTCGGCCGGTATGATGACTTTGGGCACCATGTTCCACGCCTTTTGGGTTATTATAGTTACCAAAGGCGGGGAGGCGAGAAGGTTTAACCTCTGGTACAAGAGGTTTACCTCTCGGAGACACCCCTCCAGTCCCATCGTTAGATGGTTGATACGGTCGACCAATGCTTCTTCCACTCCCGTCATTTCATCAATAGCCTCCCTTAGGGCGTAAACATAGTTTACAAGAGAGTCTTCCGCCGTTGATGATCTCCTCCCTTGTCGGTTATTCCTTGAAGATGTTCCGCTCGTTCTGCTTGCCATTTTTGGGAAATAAACCGAAGAAAGCTAAATTTTTAAGAAACAGAACCTCGGACACGGCCCCGTGCTCGATTAGCACGGCCTCGTGTCCACTTGTCTACGGGATTTTAGGCCAAGGAGTCCTGGAGTTTTAAATTATTTTTATGGTTTTCGGCTGGGTTTTAAGCACAAATAATTTAAAACAGAGTTATACAACTAATTTTAAACAAGATTCCTTAGCCAATAATCTTACAAACTTATCACTTAAAGGTTGGGATGATGGAGTTCCCAAGCTTTCATGGAGGAAATGTTTGAAAAAATTTGAAAGAAGAGGTAATGAATAAAAGTGAAAGGGACAAGAGGGTTCTTGGGAACCTTCTTTTAGAACTTACCTAGGATGGTATAAGTGAAGATCCCAGGAATCTCTGTCTTTTGAAGTGTCAAAAATGAGCAGGAATCAGGTTGCATTTAAACAAAATGACAGCGCACTGGACACGGCCCCGTGTTGGTTGGACACGGCCCCGTGTGCAGATGAAATCCTGACACATTTTGTCCGTATTCTGACAAAATCAGCAGAGAATCTTTTAGGTGAGCACGGGGGCGTGTTGACCTGGACACGGCCCCGTGTCTGGAAGCTGTCTTATGGAGTTTCTTTAATTCTAAGGAACTTATTGATATCGGGTGGTTCCTTACTGGTCGGGACAACCCCAAAGTGCCTAAGATAACTTAATTGTCCTAGACTAAGGCGAGAACGCAAGAGGTTGTCGGTGAGGGTAATTCCTATTTTTATTCTAGGTGGACAAGTCCAACCCTTTCCCGGGCTCTCGTTAAAGAAGGTATATGCCGAATCGCTCAGGTCTATGTATGCACCGAACGAAGTCGATGGAGAGTCCTTCACGGCACAATCGGCACAGGGACGACTATCGTCCAAGTCTTCGCTAGGTATGAAGGTATTTTTGGAAGCAACGAGGTTGTTGGAATGCGATCCCAACATTTCTTCATGGTCTTCGTCTTGGGGTGAATCAAGGAAATCCTTCCTAAGCTCTTTTGACCAATTTAGAATTAGATCTTCTAGTTGAAATAACTCGTCTAGGAGCATTTCTCCTAGAATATCTGGCTGGGCGCATTCGAGGGAGAGATAGTGATTATTTTTACTTTCGCCCCTCTTAAGGTTATAAGGAGTCGGTGGGTCTATGTAGTGGGGCTTATAATTTAGAAAGTAGCATTCTAATTCTTTATGTTCGCCTCCACATAATTGACACCACTTACCATAAGAGTGCCGAAAGTAAAAAGAATTACCATCACTCATGTTTGTGTCAGAAATTAGCAACCTCCGGGATCTAACGGTTCAGTTTTCAGTAAGTGAATCTTGGACACGGGGGCGTGTTGAGTGAGCACGGCCCCGTGTTCAGCTTACTGTCTGACTTAAAACAAGATTGCCAGTTCCAATGATTGAGCACGGGGGCGTGTTCAGCAGGCACGGCCCGTGCTGAGCTCTGCAGAAGCTGAAAAACTAAGAAAATCCTAGAAAATTAAAAAGAAAAATAAAAATATGATTAGGCCGTTGATTCCTAACTTTCTTAAAATTCTTGTGTCCCCGGCAACGGCGCCAAAAACTTGATGTGCGTTAGGTGTAATATATTTTAGATGTATATTTTAAGCCCTTTTTACACTTTTAGCCAAGTTTTAAATTTATAAAACACGATATTTACTAACACTAAATACACATATGGGCAAGTGCACCCATCGTGGACGTAGTATAGTGTTGGTAAGATACCGAGGTCGTCCAAGGACACAAGAGCTTTTAGTACCGGTTTATCCTCAACGTCTAACCAAATCAAAATGTTAGAAAAGATTTTTAAACTAAGAAAATAAAATTAACTAAATGCTGAAAAATAAAAATAAAAATAAAAACAGATAGATAAGATGAATCACTTGGATCCGACTCGTGTATTAGTATAAACTTTGATTATTTTCGCACTTTTGCACTTGTTTAAGAGATTATCTTAGTTATTGTAGTAGGCCCCTCTTTTGAAGGCGACATTACCCTCAACCCAGTAGTTTGCAAGGATACAATCCTAAAGGGTCGGATTATTGAAAGATAATGAATTAAGTTATTAATGCAAATTATGGTAGACCCCTCTTTTGGAGGTGACGTTACTCTTGACTAAGTAGTCTGAGTCAGCAGGGATACAGTCCTAAATAGCCGGGTTATAGTATTAATAGTAGTTAACTTATGAGGGGGTCAAAGAGTTTGGATCCCCGCCATCCAATACCTATGGGTATTGAAGGAGATCCTACTAAATTTGACCCAGGTCCCTTGCAGGACCTCTAAACGCTGAACAAGGGCAAGACCCTTACCAAACCGTTCCCTTAACCCCCGACCAGGTAGCCAACATACCTCCATATAGACCGTGGAGACATGAATGGTGAAAATCTTTTATTTTATATAGACAGTAAAATAATGGCAAGACACCACGGACAAACGACAAGGAAGAATCACCTTCAACATAAGCAACTAGTTATTAAAGTCATTAATACAAAACCAAATAGAAAGTGCAAAAGATTAAAAATAAAAAGTATTATACTAAACACTTGTCTTCACCAAGTGATGTAAGAGACTTAGGCAAACATCGCCTTGATTGTCAAGAACTCTTACGATCAATCTTGGATCCCGAGACGACTCACACACTCTATGATGGACAATGGATGATGGTGGTGGATGATGGTGTTGTAATGGTGGTGGGTGGTGGATGAAGTGTGAGAGAGGTGGTGTGCCAAGGGATGAGTTGCAATGAAACCAAGCACTCCTATTTATAGGCTAAACAGAAGCCTGGGCACGGCCCCGTGTCTGCTGCACACGGCCCCGTGCCCGTCTGATAATCTCTCTCCTCATTAATTGTAATTCGCAATTACAATTAATGCGCCTGCAGTACTTTCGCCACGCCCCCGTGTTCACTGAGCACGGCCCCGTGGTGGGCAATAGAAGCTTCTATAGGTTTGTCTTATCTGCTGCTTCTCGGGCACGGCCCCGTGCTGGCTGAGCACGGGGCGTGTTCAGTCTTCTGCCTTCTCTGTTTTGCTTGGGAGGATGCTGTCGAGGGGTCGGGCAATCCACTTATGTTCCTTTTCTTGTATTTATGTTAGATTTAGCTGCCTTTTTGCTTCTTTTGTTAATTTGAGCTCATTTAATCCTGAAAATACAAAAGGAAGACAAAAACACTCTTTTTCCAACATTAGTACTTAAAAAAGGTTAGTTTTATGCCTCATTTGATGTAATTTATATGTTGCATTTTACACACATCAGCGTTTGAGTCTTTGATTACTTCTCGTTTCATGACCCAGGTTGGCGTTGGATTCTACTCCTCAACTACAAATGTAATAAATTAGTCCGATTTGGGCTTCACTTGACTTCCACACCGTGTTTTAGTTTAATATGCTGCCAATATGATATGTGAATTCTATTTCTTTTTTTATTTGTTTAATTGAAGGTTATACATGGATTACCAATGACCCTATACACAATGTGTTTGGATTACAAGAATTAGAAGCTAAATGGTTAGTCTTTGTCTGGTTTATGGTAAGTAACATGCTAAGAATCATGTTAACCTCATTCAAATATCTCTTGGTGTAGGTAATTTCCAATTCCCAGTTCGTGGATCTTAGTAATAGCTATGTCATGCATGTAGGTTAGACGATATGTTGCTTGAAGCAAAGGGCTGTTGGACTACGGCTAAAAAACCTTATTCAAACATTCTAGAGTATAAATTATTCAATTCCAATTATACATCATCCTTTTTTACTAATCAGTTTGTGTTCAATAAATATTTTAAGTTGTTAAAGTATATGGTCAACGAGGTCAATATAGATGAATGCAAAGCTTCATAAATGAATGCTTAACTCTAAAGGGATTGTGGGACATCAATGGCTGGTCTTTGAGTATGACATAATCAATCTTTATTAAATCACTCATTCATTCATTATCATCTGAAACAAATTATAAAACCAACAATTGTTTCATTGTAGAGGCTTTCGGTTATGATTTCGACCAAGGTGACTACCACAGGTACCAACTCCTTCCATATTTTATGTTCCTGGAGAAACTTCAAAATATAATGTTATGAATTTGATAATCGACAGTTTTGTCCATGGGAGATTGACCTATGAATAGCTAAAACCCAACCTAGTTTTGAGAAGTTTGTTACATTCATAGCCTGCCTATAAGGAAAGTTGTAAGTTTTACTTTTTTTGACTGAATACAAACTTCTTGATTTTTGTCAAGTATCATTTGTATTAATATCACAGATTTTGTTGAATGCAAACAAGGCACATGTGGCTGAAGTTCTTATCGACTTGGACTCTAGGATTGTTTTAATGATGGTAATGACAGTAGAGGTGTTATACTACGTACCCAGGAGTCCTATTATTTGTAAACCCTTTGAAAATGTGTTCCAATAAGCTTTTAAGATGGCAAAGGTTAACCTTCGTAAAACCTTGCTGACATTAACAACATGCCACAAGGATTTACAGGTTTAAACCAAGGTCACAAGTTTGGGCCAAGTTCCAATGCTTTAAAAAGGCATATTGAGAGTTGGGATATTTGGATTTGGAGAGATGGCGGATGGTTGGTAGAATTTCTCTCTTTATTTGCTGGTAAGAATTCTCTTAATTATGGTTTTGTGGAATATCAGTTGTTTATAACTTGCCTTTCTTTGTGCAACAACTTATAATGTTGTTGTTTATCAGCTTGGAGCAGACTTCACAGAATATGGGAGGTAAGCAAGTACAGCTTATTATGTTGCCTCTGTGTTTGAAAGCATTTCTTCACTTTATATCGAAGATAACCAAAGTGATGGTATTATGAGCATGAACTTGAGGAAGCGTGGGAAGGAGAAAATTATAAATAAGACAAAGCTCTTAATGCTGATCGGACCTACCTTAAGTTCAAGAGACGGGTAGATGTACATCCATAGCAAACTAGCAATGTTTCTCGTACAATACATTATTTTTTATTTATCTTTTAAATAACTTATCATGCACCATTATTGTTTTTTAGATTTCAATGAGATAAATCTTAGCTAACCCTTATTGTGCTAGTTGGATAAGAATAGAAGTGGAAATTTGGTGAGTGGCACAGGTTGGGTGAGGTCAGCGCGTGTTTAGGTAGAAACATGTCTAATTTCTGTACAAACCCAAATGGGTCAGGTCAGGTTGGATCTACTTGCAGCACCCTTTGTCTACTTTTCATTTTTTATAAAAATAATGTGTTAAACAGTTGATTATGATTGCAAAAAATATAATATTACATTAATTTTACTACATAAATGCTACAATAAATATTATACGATAAGAAAACCACTAGAAACGAATACTGCAATGCAAAGTATCGTTCCCGCTGCATCGCGCGGACACCCTACTAGTTGTTAATAATACATAAGCTATCTCACACACACTCACACAACACACACTTACTCTCTATCTCTCTTCCTCATCTCTCTCAACCACACCACCACCACACCACCATGACCACCACCATCCTAACGCCGCCACCATCACCACCACCATCCTAATGCCGCCGCCACCACCACTATAACGTTGTCTCCACGACCTAACGTTGCCACCATCACACCCTAATGGGGCCACCATCACCGTCGCACCACCACACCACCACCACCCTAGGATGAGAAAAAGATGGCCGGCAGTGTGATGTTCTCCACTGTACCCCCAACCTAGGGTTCCAATTTCGGCACCCTTATTCAAAGCCACAACTCATCTTCCAACCGCCAATACATAACAGTTGTCTTCCATGATGACAATCAAAACCTATAGTTCGTACGGTGCACAACTTGAACAATCAGTTAAAGTATCCAATTTTCCGATCCCTTTTCCTAAATTCTTAACCCTAGGTGGATGAAATGATCGATCATGAAGATAATACGCACCTGAAGGCCTCCAGATCGGCTATCGAACAACAAAAATGTCAGTATAGATTAGGTTAAATGAGCAGACGGATATGTAAGAGGAATTAGGGCTTTCTGTGAGAGGAATTGAGGAAGAAGAATTGGATAAGAGGATAGAAATATAGATCTGTGTGTGTGAGGTGAGAGTGAATCGGAGGATAAGTGAGATTTGTTATGTTATTTGTGGCTGGGACAATTGTTGGTGGTTGAGGGTGGTGGCTAGGGTTGGTTGTTGGTGGTGGCTGGAGAAAAGTAGAGAGAGAGACGGTGGTGGTGGTGGTGGCTGGAGAAAGGTAGGTAATTTATTTATATATATATTATATATTAAAAATTAATGCATTAAAGACTTGTTCCTTGTACTCATGTGCATATAAGACTTGTACTTTGTGTGTAAATGACCAAATTACCCTCATAGTTAACAGATTTGGTGGATGGTGTTAGAAATTTGGACTCAAATTGTTAAGAAAAGTGGCTATAGGGACTCAGGGCGTTAAACATTTCGATTTTGGACTCAAGTGGTTAAACCCCTAAAACATAGAGACTCAAAAAGTAATTTACTCGACAATAAAGATCAGATGTACAACATATGACCGTCAAAGGGTTGTGTTTATGGGTTGTGGGTTGATATAGCTCCAAAAGTGTGGGCGTTGAGAAGGTATTATTCGTGGGGAGAAGTATGATGCATGTCTTCTTGGTGTATATCTGTTGTTCACCGAGTTAATTTGGAGAAAAGTCAACCAAATTTATTTTGCTAAGAATTAGAGAGAAGTTATACTTTTTAGATTTTTTTTTGCCGCCGTAAAAGACCAATCATTGCTAAGAATTGGAGAGAATTTATTCTTTTTAGATTTTTTTGCCACGGTAAAAGACCAGTCATATAGTTGATATAAGAGTGAGCTTTCAAGATTAATACAAACTGCCCGATAAAATGCTTCAACTATGCTTATTAAGTGTATATTTGGCAATTTATTTTTCGATGATACTTGTAATTTGCAAAATCCTTGATACTTGTCATCTACTCTTATTGTATTTTTCCATTTTTTTCGACCCAGGATACATAACTTGAGCCTAGGAATGAGGATAGCTATGCAACAGCAAAGATAAAATTTATATTATATATATTTCAATGAATTTTTAATGATTCTCAAAAGTAGTTATCATGGGTTCAAATGGTGTTACAGTTAGTTCTTTATATTAATACAAGCCTAAATGGAGTTAGAATTAGGTTAAAGATATGTTTGATTACAATCAGGTGCTGAAAAGCATGATGGGTCAAAATCTTACAATTTCTTTTATATAATTTAAGCTTATGTCATGATTGAAATGGTAGATTTTGTGAACTTATTTATAATTAGTTCAAATAAAATTAGTTAAAATGGGTAAAAAGAAGAAATTCTATCATAGGAAGAACTCATGTCCTGCTGAAGAATTTGTGAATAGAACTACTCTGCAACCGGTGAGCTTTTCATATCAAGTTTATGTTTTTATTACTTTTTATTTTATTTTGTGAGTTCTCCTATGATAGTTAATCAATTCTCTATAAACATCTCACTTTTAATACTTATACATTTCTAATGAATTATGTTTTGAATTCAGATTTCTATATCCCGAGATAGTGGGAGTAAAAAATATGCATCAGTATTATTAAACATCTGGAGTAAAAAATATTGGAAATCAGCGATGTGCAGGAGCACTTTTCCAATGAATTATGTTTTGAACATCTGGAGGAAAGATGATGAAAGCTTGGAAGATTTCAGTAAAAAATATGCGCAGTAAAAAATACATTTCTAATGAATTATGTTCAAAACATCTCTAATGAATTATGTTCAAAACATCTCACTTTTCCACCAACATCTGCTGAGTCTCTAATGGATCTGCGCTGTTGACTGAAATGGACCAGAAATTTTTCCTTCAGATCTACCCAGGATGTTAACTTTCCAACGGGTAGATTGTCAAACCATTGGCGTGCTGCGCCTGTCAAAGTTTGGACAAACAAATGGCACCACATGGGTAGTATCCATCCTCCGACTAATCCCGCGCTAGTGAACACACGCAGGTGATCATCAGGATCTGATAATGCGTTTAACTTCCCAACATTTGAAGGTAATTTTGCCCGCTCAAGGGGAGCTAGTGTGATTTCTTTGACAAACTTTGAGTTTTCAGCGGCTTCTGCTGGTCGGTAAATCAGATTGTAATCGTACTCCGCTTTTGGGTTGTAAACTGCGCGGATTTTTGGCTTATAGTTTGCATGATTTCTCTGAAATCGACTGAAAACGCTCGTGTTGTCGTCTTCATGATACGTCATGTCATACTTATCGGTTTGGGTGTCATGCTTCTGGTACGAACGCTGGCCCAACCGTGAATGAACTGACTGACGTTTGTGAGAATTTTGTTCATCATGGTGATCGCGTCTCCTGGATTCAGAGTGAGTAGATTCACATTTGGTGGGAGATTGTCACACCCCAACCGATGGCGGAATCATCGGGGCATGGCATTGAGCGAAACAGATTGTCCAGAAGTTTCCACAACAACTATCATTACTATTTAGTTTAACTAATACGTCCCATACCGTATCCCAAATAGTAAAACAAATTATTACAGATAACAACTAGTCAAATATTCCGTTCCGACAACTCAGATTCAAATATAAATATTGTTTAAATGCTTCTAGAGACTCGATCTGCAAGATCTACAGATAACTATGCTCTAGACGCTTATTCTAAGCTCGCCTTCCTAGCAGATAAGCATCCTAATTGCCTACCACATACGTTAAAATAATGTCAATACATAAAATGTAAAGGTAAGCATACAAGTTTGATAATAGCATATAGAGTTCGAAATAGTTTACGCATAACCAGCACGTACACAGAGGAAAACGATGCATGTTAATTATCGACATGGATCTATCGATACCAATGACTGCGGGTTGACTGTCCGAGACAGTTCACAATACATGATTACCACCGTAATCCATGCAAGTAATTGTCCTTAACAACCCCCGTGTGAACGGGTGCTGAGTCCAAACTATAGTACTACGTCGTTAAGGCAGGTAGACAGCATTGCACGTGTAAACATAACAACAAGCATTCATTTAGTCACGTAATACATGCAAAATGGTTAGCGTTTAAATAATTGAGTAGTGTGTTCGATTGTGATTTAGATAAGTAACGTATGTAACACCCAAAAGTGCTAAAGCAAAAAGGGTTCGAGTACACTCACAGCGATTGATTGATGGATTGAAGGGAGCGCTTGAGAGTAGGGTTAGCCTGAATAGTTTGATAGCATAACGATGAGTAACGCGTTAAATGGAAATAGGTGATGATGGGTCGAACAGCCTAGTCGATCGAACGGGCTGTTCGTTCGGTTGGACAATCCGTTCGGACAGCCTGTTCGATCGGCCGGCTTAACCGATCGGTTAGACACTTCAGTAGTAAGTCCTCAGCAGGATGTCACCTGATCGAACAACATGCTCGATCGGGTGGCACTCCAATACATCGAACGAGTTGAAAATCGATTAAGTGTTGAAGCATAGTATCTCATGATCCGAAGAGTAATTCAACCCAACTTGTAGTTCGGTCGATCAGCACTTCGTTCAATACTAGGCTTCATGAAATTGTCAAAGTGTGGGGCCATGTGCTAGCCGATCGGCTGGCCTGGTCGATCGGCTGACATGTCCGATCGGTTGGGCTGTTCGTTCGAACAGCCTGTTCGATCGGTCAGCATCCTGACCTGGTCGGCCTGTTCGTCTAACACTTGGCTGTTCTGATTGTTTGACGTTATATCGAGGTATTTTGACAACAAGCTGAACCATGGCAACTTCGTTCTTACTTGTTCCCCTGCTCGGACAGGAATCACCCAAGTCCTGCCGGTGATTGGTTCAGAACGGTAGTTTAACGTTTAACCCGAAATCGGCGAACCTCGTAGATAAAATCCGAATCTTGAATCACACATCCATTAGAATGTTTAGTGAGTTGGCTCAAGCTCCGTTTCTACCGGTTTGAAGGCATTGAGTGTAAAAGAGTTGAAAGAAAGTTGGAAATCCTTCTTTCAATCCTTCACAACATTTAAATGTTCAGATCTGTGATAGATCTTAGTTTGTTTATGTGGAAATCGGCTAGATCCAAGTGATTCTTGGTGGATTGAGGCCAAAACATGAAGTTCTTGAAGGACACCATGATGACATCATCCTAGAATACTTAGATCTTGATGATTTCACGGTTAGAAATCAAGATTTGAAAGATAGAAAGGTGTAAGAGTGTGCATAGATAAAAAAACGTACAAGATTTAGGATGAAATCTTACCAGGATCGAGAGAAATCTGAGAAATAGTGAAGAACACGAGCTGGTCGGTCAAAAGGTTTCCAAAAGTGGAAAGAATGACAATGACAAGCCTATTTATAGGCTTCCCAAAAAGGAAAGAGCTGGCCGATCGGCCAGGCATCCCGATCGGACAGCCTGCTCGATCGGACAGTCCGTACGATCGGCTGGGCTGTTCGATCGGCTAGGAGCCTGATCGATCCACAGCCTGCTTTGAGCGTTTGGTGCGACGATTTCTGATATTTCGATTTCGATTGAAGACGATACGAATACGATAGAGTTTCTTATTCAAATTACTTTTAGTCCCAACCACTATATCTACATACAAGCATCTATATTTCACACTCTCCTTTCGCTACCATTCATCAAAATTCGATTTCGATTGAGTTCGATTGAGTTTCGAGTTTCGATTCGATTGATCACCACACATAACATAAAGTAAACACGCACAGATAACACGTAAGGCACACACACACGTAATATAACACCAAATTCGCATAGTTCGAGTTTCGAGTTCGATTGATGATTCGATTAGGTTGATTATTTATTGATTAACTTTATCGCATTGTTACTTCCTACTATTCACAGTCGTAAAGCGTTTCGCGTCGATTAACATTCGATTCTTTGATTAACAACACTTACTCCACATAATACAAATAATAACATATCGAATAGACTAATTACAGTCAAAGAAGTCAAATTTGACTTGGACTTTGACTTTGACTTTGACTTTGACTTTGACATTCGGTAACACGGGGTGTTACAGCCTCCCCTTGTTTAGGGAATTTCGTCCCGAAATTAGGCTGAAAGCTGCACAGCACCGTGAATGATTTTACCAATTTCTCGCTTCAGATCTTCATTTAAACAACTGCGGGTACTTAGCCTTCATGTCGCTTTCGAGTTCCCAAGTAAACTCCACGCCTCGCTTGCCTTCCCATCGGACTTTCATGATAGGGATGCGTGAGCGTCTGAGTTGCTTGGTTTGGCGATCCATGATTTCGACAGGCTTTTCCACGAAATGCAGCGTTTCGTTGACTTGAAGGTCGTCGAGAGGTACAATCAGATCATGATCAGCTAGGCATTTTCGGAGGTTTGACACATGGAAAGTCGGGTGGACGTTACTAAGTTCCTCCGGTAGTTCGAGTCTGTAGGCGACTTTTCTGATCCTTTCCAGAATCTTAAAAGGTCCAACATATCGAGGCACTAGTTTCCCTTTCTTGCCGAATCTGACCACACCCTTCCAAGGTGATACCTTTAGGAGTACGTAGTCGCCAACGTCAAATTCAAGGGGCTTGCGTCTTCTATCGGCATAACTTTTCTGTCTATCCCTGGCTTTCAACAAGTTGTCTCGAATCTGGAGGATTTTGTCAGTCGTTTCTTGTAGTAACTCGGGACCGGTTAGTTGCGAATGACCGATCTCGTGCCACACAATCGGCGATCGACATCTTCTTCCATATAAGGCCTCGAATGGTGCCATTTGTATGCTGGCATGATAGCTGTTGTTGTACGAGAATTCGACTAACGGTAGGTATTTGTTCCAACTACCACCGAAGTCTATGACACACGCGCGGAGCATGTCTTCAAGAGTACGGATCGTTCTTTCAGTCTGTCCGTCGGTTTGAGGATGGAATGCGGTACTTAGGTTAAGCATTGTACCAAGAGCTGCTTGAAACGTTTCCCACAATCGCAAAGTAAACCGAGCATCACGGTCTGAAATGATGTCACGAGGCGTACCATGATTACAAATGATCTCGTTGGTGTAGATTCGGGCTAGTCGTTCTACCTTGTAGTCTTCCCGTATTGGCAAAAAGTGGGCTGATTTGGTCAGACGATCAACTTTGACCCAAATGCTGTCGTGACCTGATGGCGTGGGCGGAAGTTTGGTTATGAAATCCATAGCTATACTCTCCCACTTTCATATGGGGATTGGAGGTTGTTCGAGTAAGCCAGAAGATCGTTGATGTTTAGCCTTAACTCTCACACAAGTCAGGTAACTTCCAACATAAAGAGCGATATCCCGTTTCATGCCCGGCCACCAGTACTTGTAGCGAAGGTCCTGGTACATTTTATCGGCACCAGGATGAATAGAATATCGGGATTTGTGGGCTTCGTCCATTATAATCTTTCGCAATTCGGTCCGCTTAGGGATCCAAATTCGGTCCAGATAATAGAAGATCCCATTTGCTTTGCTTACCAGCTGAGCTCCATCGTGATAGATCCTTTCTTTCTTCAAAGTGCGTTTATTAAAACAAGCATGCTGGGCTTCGCGGATGAGGGTTTCGAGATCATGCTGGGCTTGAGTATTGCGAATACTGAGCAAATAACTCCGTCTGCTGAGCGCGTCGGCAACAACATTTGCTTTGTCTGGGTGATAACGAATCTCACAGTCGTAATCATTAAGAAGTTCTACCCATCGGCATTGACGCATGTTAAGTTCTTTCTGATTAAATATGTGTTGTAAACTCCTGTGATCGGTGAAGATCGTACACTTGGTACCATACAGGTAATGTCGCCAAATCTTCAATGCAAAAACAACTGTGCTTAGCTCGAGATCATGGGTTGTATAGTTCTTCTCGTGGATTTTGAGCTGACGAGATGCATAAGCTATAACCTTGTCCCGTTGCATGAGAACACAGCCAAGACCAAGGTTGGAAGCATCACAATAGACAACGAAATCGATGTTTCCGTCGGGCAATGTGAGAACATGAGCATTGCAAAGCATATGCTTGAGGGCTTGAAAAGCAGACTCCTGTTCAGTTCCCCAAACAAAAGGCTTGTCTTTATGAGTAAGGGCGGTAAGCGGCACAACGATCTTAGAGAATCCTTCGATAAATCGTCGATAATAGCCCGCTAGTCCGAGAAAAGAACGAACTTCAGACGGGTTCTTAGGCGTAATCCAGCTCTTAACTGCTTCAACCTTCGCGGGATCGACATGAATACCTTGACTATTAACGATGTGACCCAGAAATTGAACCTCCTCTAGCCAGAATTCGCACTTAGAGAACTTGGCGTAGAGTTGGTTCCCCTGGAGTAGTTCGAGAACCAAACGTAGATGTTGCGCGTGTTCGGTTTTCGACTTAGAATAGATCAAGACATCGTCGATGAACACGATGACGAAACGGTCTAGAAATGGCTTACACACGTGATTCATCAGATCCATGAAAACCGCGGGTGCGTTGGTTAAACCAAAAGGCATAACAACGAATTCATAGTGGCCGTATCGAGTTCGAAAAGAGGTTTTTGGGATGTCTTCCTCTTGAATACGCAATTGATGATAACCTGAACGTAGATCGATCTTCGAGAAACACTTGGCACCTTGCAGCTGATCAAATAAGTCATCGATTCGAGGTAGAGGATAACGGTTCTTGATGGTTAACTTATTCAACTCCCGATAATCGATACACATCCTGAACGACCCATCATTCTTTTTAACGAAAAGGACTGGTGCGCCCCAAGGAGAGGTGCTCGGGCGAATAAAGCCTTTTTCAAGTAACTCCTAGAGTTGGTTCGAAAGTTCCCTCATTTCGGATGGAGCGAGTCGATAAGGGGCTTTGGCTATAGGGTTAGCTCCAGGAATAAGGTCGATACGAAAGTCGATATCACAACTTGGCGGTAGTCCAGGAAGATCATCGGGGAATACAATTCTCGGACAACGGGAACGTCTTTGACTTCGGCCTTCCTTTTCTTTTCCTTCTCTGCTACTACAATGTTGGCCAAGAAAGCTTTGTATTCCTTGCGGAGATACTTGCTAGCTTGGATGCATGACATGAGCTTGAGATCTTTTGAAGCTGTTTCACCGTACACACATAATAGATCACCATTCGTGAGCGAGAATCGAATCATTTTATCAAAGCACACCACTTCAGCATGGTTTTCGCGAAGAAAGTCCATGCCTACTATGACATCGAAGCTTCCGAGTTGCATGGGAATAAGGTCGATAGGGAAGATATGATTGTTGAGCTCGAGGGTACAATCACGGAGAACAGAGTTAACGGCGATAGTTCTTCCGGTAGCAACTTCGACTTCGAATGACGAGGGGAGATAAGAGCGCTTACGACTAAGGAGCTTCTCGATTTCAAATGACACAAAGCAGTTATCGGCTCCAGTATCAAACAAACATGATGCATAAATACCATTCACAAGGAACGTACCATTAACCACGTTGTTGTCAGCCTGGGCTTGACGGGCATTGATGTTGAAAGTTCTGGCACGGGCTGCTTGTTGCTGCTGTTGAGGCTGCTGCTGCTGCTGGGGTTTTTGTTTCACCACCCTGTTCGGGCACATGTTTGCAAAGTGGTTAGGATCACCACATGCAAAGCAGACTCGAGCATTGACCGCGGGTGCTTGAGCTGCGGGTTGGCCTTGAGGGGCGGGGAGTAGAGCTTGATGAGCGGCGGCTTGAACTGGGGCTTGACGAGGACCATAGCAACAGTTCGCAGTGAAATGACCGTAGAGGTTGCAGTGAGCGCAGAAACGACAGGCGATTCCCACCGGATGATGATATGAGCATGTCGGGCAGAGCGGGTGGGGACCTGTGTAAGCACGCTTTGCTGGCGCTGCATTGGTCACTGAAGCTGGTCAGTGATGAGACTGCTGCTGAGCCTGTACGGCTTGCAGAGGAGCAACAGTTGTTGTGACAGCACAGTTCTTGCTGCTAGAGTTGCTGTTGTTGTGCTTCTTCTTTCGGCGTGATGACTTGGAGGGTTGAGCAATGGAGTCGACGGTCGGTGCAGTAGTGGCTTGATGCAGAGACTTGGATGGCTTATCCCAGAAACCAGACTTTACCCGCTTGTCATTGATCTCGGTGGCAAGCAAGTAGGTCTCCTCAATTGATCATGTCTTGGCGGCGTGAACAAAGTCGGCTACACAATCAGGTAGAGCTCGAATATACTTCTTGATAGCCAAGTCTGGCATCTTGACTTGATCGGGACAGATAATGCTAAGCTGCTTGAAGCGAGCAATTAGAGCAGCGTTGTCTCCGTCCTTCTGCTTGATGTTCCAAAACTCGTCCTCCAGCTTTTGGCGTTCATGGGGAGTGCAGAATTCGTCCATCTTAATGGCCTTCAGCTCTTCCCAAGTCAGCTCATAAGCTGCATCGTTCCCGTGTTTGTTTCGTTCGGCCGTCCACCAATCTAGAGCTCGGGACTGGAAGACGCCGGTCGCGTTTAGGGTACGGAGATTTTCAGGACAGCCGCTTTGGCGCAGAGTGACTTCAACCGAATCAAACCATTGAAACATGGCGGTAGGGCCATCTTCTCCGGTAAACTCTTTTTGTCCGCATGCCTTAAACTGTTTGAAGCTGAAAACGGCCTTGTTAGCATCTTTAGGAACATCGGTTTGCGACTCCTCAGACGATTTGCTGACTTTTTCATACACCTCACTTACAGCCTTTGCCACTTGCTTGGCGATGATAGCAGCAAGACGTTTGTCTCTCTTTTCTTGGCGGGTAAGAGGGGTTCGGTGTCCAGATGATGACATGGTCTGCAACAGACATTGTCGTGGGTCTCATACACAACAATTCGAATCCCACCTCACACGTCTACTACTTACTAAAGCTCAGGAACACGATAAGGCATGAATCACATAAACACATAGGCACAAAATCACAGATTCACGTAATCACAGAAGCACAGAAGCTCATAGAGCACAGAATCACAGAAGCACATAAACACCTACGCATTTAATCACAGATGCAGTCAGAATACAGAAACCTATCCTTCCAAGTTCGCGTGTCGTTCGATTATAGTGATCGCGAATAGTATATCGAGTAGTATCGTATAGCCGTATGGCGTGTCGAGTAGTATAGCATAATTGTAGCACAATATTGTCTAAAATTGCAGCGACTTGTTAGCGATGTGTAGTGTGTTGTGTGATTCGCGGGAGCAGAAGACGTTAGATCAAAACCCATAGTATCTCAAGACGCTAACAATTTAAACACATAAACAGGTAATTACATATAAAGCATATAAAATCGATGAATCATCAGAGTATGCATTTGCGGGCTCAGAATCAAAACACATAAAATCGAGAAATGGATTGTCTGCGGCTACTAGACATTGACTACCCAAAGCGATTCGACTATTCGCAGTAGACTTGTCGTCGCTTTTCGACTTTCGGGATCGCGTTTCTGCCTCGATTCTTGGGCATTCAGCACGTACTCCCTAGGTCATACTTGTGAGTTCAGGTCGTTGGAGTCCGTCGAGGCTTTGGTGAGATAAATAAAAATCCGGAACAAGTTGTCAAGGTTAGGGTTTCACCCCTAGCTTAGCAACTTCTTCCTCGTTTTAGTAAAATTTGAGGAGATTATTCATCAAAATATGGATTTCACTCCTGATTTGGTATAATTCTCCTCGTTTGTTATTGAAAACCATGAGGAAATCATTGATAAATTGATAATATCGGCATCGACCAAGCAATCTAGTCGAGAGTTTGCGGCTTTCACACCTAATCTCGACTAAATAGCTTGACTCTATTTGAAAATTCGAGTGCAGTGATAGCGAGAAATAGCTGGGTATAGCACATAAGTTGGTCTGTTGGTTCCTAACTATAGTCTAGGTCTCTAAGACAGCGACCCGGACTAGGTCGTGTCTAGCCTAATTCCCTATAGTTATGGCTCTGATACCAATCTGTCACACCCCAACCGATGGCGGAATCATCGGGGCATGGCACTGAGCGAAACAGATTGTCCAGAAGTTTCCACAACAACTATCATTACTATTTAGTTTAACTAATACGTCCCATACCGTATCCCAAATAGTAAAACAAATTATTACAGATAACAACTAGTCAAATATTCCGTTCCGACAACTCAGATTCAAATATAAATATTGTTTAAATGCTTCTAGAGACTCGATCTGCAAGATCTACAGACAACTATGCTCTAGACGCTTATTCTAAGCTCGCCTTCCTAGCAGATAAGCATCCTAATTGCCTACCACATACGTTAAAATAATGTCAATACATAAAATGTAAAGGTGAGCATACAAGTTTGATAATAGCATATAGAGTTCGAAATAGTTTACGCATAACCAGCACGTACACAGAGGAAAACGGTGCATGTTAATTATCGACATGGATCTATCGATACCAATGACTGCGGGTTGACTGTCCGAGACAGTTCGCAATACATGATTACCACCATAATCCATGCAAGTAATTGTCCTTAACAACCCCCGTGTGAACGGGTGCTGAGTCCAAACTATATTACTACGTCGTTAAGGTAGGTAAACAGCATTCCACGTGTAAACATAACAACAAGCATTCATTTAGTCACGTAATACATGCAGAACGGTTAGCGTTTAAATAATTGAGTAGTGTGTTCGATTGTGATTTAGATAAGTAACGTACGTAACACCCAAAAGTGCTAAAGCAAAAAGGGTTCGAGTACACTCACAGCGATTGATTGATGGATTGAAGGGAGCGCTTGAGAGTAGGGTTAGCCTGAATAGTTTGATAGCATAACGATGAGTAACGCGTTAAATGGAAACATGTGATGATGGGTCGAACAGCCTGGTTGATCGAACTGTAGGTTCGATCGAACGGGGTGTTCGTTCGGTTGGACAATCTGTTCGGACAGCCTGTTCGATCAGCCGGTAGGCTCGATCGGTTGGACAGTCCGTTCGGGCAGCCTGTTCGATCGGCCGGTAGGCTCGATCGGTTGGGCTGTTCGTTCGAACAGCCTGTTCGATCGGTCAGCATCCTGACCTGGTCGGCCTGTTCGTCTAACACTTGGTTGTTCTGATCGTTTGACGTTATATCGAGGTATTTTGACAACGAGCTGAACCATGGAAACTTCATTCTTACTTGTTCCCCTGCTCGGAGAGGAATCACCCAAGTCCGGCCGGTGAATGGTTCGGAACGGTAGTTTAACGTTTAACCCGAAATCGGCGAACCTCGTAGATAGAATCCGAATCTTGAATCACACATCCATTAGAATGTTTAGTGAGTTGGCTCAAGCTCCGTTTCTACCGGTTTGAAGGCATTGAGTGTAAAAGAGTTGAAAGAAAGTTGGAAATCCTTCTTTCAATCCTTCACACCATGTAAATGTTCAGATCTGTGATAGATCTTAGTTTGTTTATGTGGAAATCGGCTAGATCCAAGTGATTCTTGGTGGATTGAGGCCAAAACATGAAGTTCTTGAAGAACACCATGATGACATCATCCTAGAATACTTAGATCTTGATGATTTCACGGTTAGAAATCAAGATTTGAAAGATAGAAAGGTGTAAGAGTGTGCATAGATAAAAAACGTACAAGATTTAGGATGAAATCTTACCGGGATCGAGAGAAATCTGAGAAATAGTGAAGAACACGAGCTGGCCGGTTAGAAGGTTTCCAAAAGTGGAAAGAATGACAATGACAGGCCTATTTATAGGCTTCCCAAAGAGGAAAGAGCTGGCCGATCGGCCAGGCATCCCGATCGGACAGCCTGCTCGATCGGACAGTCCGTCCGATCGGCTGGGCTGTTCGATCGGCTAGGAGCCTGATCGATCCACAGCCTGCTTTGAGCGTTCGGTGCGACGATTTCTGATATTTCGATTTCGATTGAAGATGATACGAATACGATAGAGTTTCCTATTCAAATTACTTTTAGTCCCAACCACTATATCTACATACAAGCATCTATATCTCACACTTTCCTTTCACTACCATTCATCAAAATTCGATTTCGATTGAGTTTCGAGTTTCGATTCTATTAATCACCATACATAACATAAAGTAAACACGCATAGGTAAAACGTAAGGCACACACACACGTAATATAACACCAAATTTTTCATAGTTCGAGTTTCGAGTTCGATTGATGATTTGATTAGCTTGATTATTGATTGATTAACTTTATCGCATTGTTACTTCCTACTATTCACAGTCGTAAAGCGTTTCGCGTTGATTAACATTCGATTACTTCGATTCTTTGATTAATAACACTTATTCCACATAATACAAATAATAACATATCGAATAGACTAATTACAGTCAAAGAAGTCAAACTTGAGTTGGACTTTGACTTTGACATTCGGTAACACGGGGTGTTACAGAGATCTAGAATAAACTTCTGTATCATCTACTGACGTGTGCGACGGTGCATCGTAGTACAACACTCAAGGTGTAGAGGGGGCTCGCACCTGAGGTGCAGATATTCGTGATCGTGTTGCACGTTGAGCGGCTTGTGCACAGAGCTGTGCGTAAACTGCGTTTTTTGCACCTTGAGATTTCACATACCATGAGATTGGAGTTTCACCAGGAGGTAATATTGAGCTTATCGGGATTTCAGGTTGTGCTCCTGGTGTAATAGGATCATTCGGATGATTAACGTTGTGCTGGACCTCGTTATCATCGGATGCTTCTTCCACAATTCCCTCGACATGAAGATCATGAGCAAAGTTCTCCGGTCGAGGGCCTGATGGATGATCCGACGGAGCTTCTGCCATAGAAAACAGAAGAGAAGATGAATCGAACGAGAAGATGAAATAGAAATTGAAAAATCGGTGGGCGCCAATGAAGAAACAGTGGTTTGAATAACCGGAATCAATCAGACCAGGGGTTTAGTCTCTGCATAAAAAGGTTAATCCTCTCGCTTGATTCGGGGGTTTGACTGAGCTCCTTCTCCGGTGATCACTGCAAAACAGAAAGCCGTTAGACTCGCCACGGGGAGAATGGGGGTTCTCTCCGTGACCACCCTCCGGCGTAAGAATAAGTACAGTGATCTCGATGAAGAAGAAGTAGCAGTAAAAGTGAAGTGAGTGTAACTTGTGAGATCATACCTGCAATAGCTTATTTATAACCGGTTTTTGGCGGGAAATTGGTGTGACGGAGGAAGTAACGGAAAGCATTTTCCGTAGGCGGTTATTCTCTTTCCGTCGATCATTAATGTGACACCCGACTTTTCAGGCCGTACCGTACGATAGTAATATGTGTAGCGAACATATAAAAAGGTTGTATGTGACTGATTGTGATATCTATGTATGATATTAAATGTGTTGGTAAATTCAAACGTTTATAAAAATTATGTTGGCAACGGTAAAATAAACGCTTATCGCGTAACGATTAAAATGCGAAACGAACATCGGTGATCACCCGATCAGTGTTAAAATCCTAAAAATAGTCTGTTATGATTAGAATAGTAATTTTAATCATATCCGTGAGGAAAAATAAATTAAAACGCTAAGAAACTCTATTTTTCGAGTTTGAGCGCGTACCGCACGATACTGTGCGTATTAGACAAAATACTGTCAACGCAGCCAGTCAAGGCAACTGGTAATTATTTCAGTAATAATTTTATGTGATTATTTTTATAGAATGATGAAAATAATTTAAAACGCACTAAAACGGGATTAAAACGCTAGATAAAATACCCGGTATTCAATAAAATACCTGTTTTTAACACAAATTTACATATACAAGTGTATGTATATATATTGTGTGTGAGAGGGGGGAGATGTGGCGGCACTATAGGCTGCCAAAATGCCCTTGATTCTTGCAATTTGGACACATGTAATGCTTAGAGAATGATGGTGATGATTAACCCTTGAACATGCTTCCATAAACTTCACATTTTCAAGAAAACCCATTTCAAAAATCACTCACACTCTCTCTCCCTTAAACAATCTCGGCCGAACACCCCCTATTACACTACCATATTCATTTTCAAATCCAAATCTTGAAGAATCATGTCCATTTCAAAGTGAATTCAAGCATACAAGAAGGTTTAGAAGTGATTTCAAGGAGGTTTGAGAGAGAACAAGCTTCACATCATCATAAATCTTAAAACCCACTAAGAATCTTGAAGGTATAACACATTTTCTTCTAAATCTTGTTCTTGATTCATGGTGATGAAGATGATAGTGAAAGTTTCTCTTGTTCTTGAATCTAAACATTAACTTGAAAACTACAAACAAATGAGTTTTGAATGAAATAAAAATGGGTGTATGTATATGTGTATATATGGCCGAGAGTGTGTGTGTGTATGTATGTGTATAAGTTGTATTTTGATTTTTGATGAAAAATTTCTTGATTTATTTGATTTCTTGAAAAGTATGATGCATGAAGGAACTTTTAGGTGTCATACAAGAATGTTTTAAAATGATTTAAGATTTGAAAGTGATATGTTGAAAAGTAAATTTCTGGAAGTATATGTATGTATGTATTTCATATATATATATATATATGTATATATGTATGCATGCATATAAAAGTTGTCATATAATCTTAAATGTGAAAGATATAAGCATGAATAAATATGAATGATTTGAATGATCATGATGATATGTGTAATATTTGTAAGAACATGATGTTAGTGAGTTCTAGAGTATGATTAGATCATAAGTGATGATAATGATGTTGCATGAGTGCATTAGATGCACATATGTGAACCTATATGATGATGGGAAGGCATGAAATGATCATATGAGTATGATTTGATAAAAATCAGTTTTAATCAGATTATAAACACTAAAATAAAGTTATTTTAAAGTGTTTAGTGACATATAACTTTGTCATGATGTATACTAGTCTTGCATGTTGTACTTGGTGCTTTAGGAGTTGTAAAATACGTGAAATCGTATGATTTATGTGACTTACAGAAAACTACACTAATCTGATTATAACCACTATTTTAATCAGTAAATAACATGTATTGTGTTAAAATGTCAATTCATTCCGAGTTGGGATGATTATAGTAATGTTTAACGCAAAACTATGCGTTAAAACGGTCAAAATCGGGTTTTCGAATGATTTTTATAAAACTGATTTAGATCAGTAAGTAAACTGATATTTTTAGTTTAAAAACAAGTATTTTAACTAAATTTAAGTTTACTTGGTGTTTGGTTAGTCATACGTGACTTCCGACGCTCGAAAATGTTACCGAATCGCTAAAATACGCATTTTTCAGTGAACACTAATATGGGTAATTTTTGGGTGAACCTTATGTGTTAAGATGTGTTATGTGATTTAAACATGTGAATGTGAAAATATGTTAAGTTTTAACATGATATTGGAAATTTAGATTATGCATGTATACTTGTGCATTTTATGTAATAGAAACGGTAAAAATCGCGTTAAAATGTGTAACTTATTTGTCGAGCATGAAAATTGGTACATATAAGATATTTTATGTATACTGAAGAAGCAGAAACCTGAGCGGGTCGGAACTTCTACGGTGATGAACGGCCACACTTCGTCTTCTCCACTTCATCCTAGACCTGTGAACAAGAAGAGGGGAACGTGGGCAATGTAGAGACGACCGGTAGAGGAAAAATCCCCTATTTCCAGCTACAAAAGTGTTGCCCTATATCTCATGCCCTAATAAGGAGGTGGAGGCCTCCTTATATAGGAGATATGGGAAAAACCCTAACCTCAATGGGCCAGGCCCAGTTAGGGGTTGTCTCTACGAGCCCACAGCCTAGTGTAGCATAAACTACAACGCGCTGGGCTTCGCGGGTTAGTACACAATAATAACAATAATAATAATAATAATAATAATAATAATAATAATAATAATAATATAAAAGTGATAAATAGCAGGAAAGTCCGACCACTCGGGTCAGGTCCAGTACCATACCTCGTCATGTCCCCCAGTCTAGTGTTGCTCCCGCGTGCAAAGCGTGGGAGGAGCACTTAGACTTATTAGGAGCTCGGGAATGAAGATCACTAATTGTAGGCTTACATGTCGTCCGGGTGCGAGAAAGTCGTTGGCCACGTTTATTGTGGTTGTCGTCGGCTGCGAGCAGAGATATTGGAGCAATGAATAGTATACGATTGCTCATCGTGGAAATTGGTTGGGTAAACCTGACGCACGCTGATTAGTTATAGACAATTGTCGTTTGAATTACCATGATCTTCTTAAGGTTGTGCGTACGCGGTTAGGCCCCACGTATGAGCCTTGCAACAGGCTGAGTTTTGGTAGTTCAGTGTCTCGCCCATGGTTACTTTTTCGGGTGTGGCCCCGCCTTAGCGCTGCACACAGGGCTACTGTAGAATATCCACCCTGTGGTGTGACTTTTGTTGGTTAACATATGGTGCGCTAACGGCGTTCAACTCATTGAAAGAATTGTTGTTGATGTGACGACAATCCCTACCACGCGTCCGTGTCATCGGGGTCTCCGTTGTACTAATGTGCAACCATTGGTGGTCATAGATGCACATGCAGATGTTATGCCACCTTAGGAAAATGCAGAACTGCTGCCCGCCCCCGTTATTGATGATCCGACTGTAGCAATCATCGTTGCAGTCGGGAAGAATATTATACAATGCACCCCTGCAGAGGTGTTTGCTATGCTCAGTGACCTCGGGAGGGTCCTTAGAGCGTTATTTGTGTTCCCCACAATGTTTTTATAATTGTGGGACAAGTACTTGGTTTTTCATCAGTGGTTGTGCATCTATTACCAAGATACCCACTGGAATAGTAGTGGTTGAATACATCTATTACCAAGATGCCCACTCTTAGCGCTGTATAATTTGATCATCTGACTTTGTTATTATGAAAAATATTTCGTGTCAGAGTTGTTTTTTACCGTGATATGCAGTTCAAATGCGGCGGTATGTTGTGTTTTATAACCCGCGCGGCGTTAATGAACACTTGAACAACAAAGTGTTGTCTACGCGCATGGCGTGAGTGAACACTCATTGAGATAATAAAATGCTTTATACGCGTTAGGCGTGAGTGAGCACTTTATGTAAGCTACTACGTGCTTTTCCTGGATGCGCACTGGCGTGTGAAATGCTTATAGTAGGTGGCATGTCTGTTTACCTCGTCGACTGTGGCGTGAGGGTTTTCTTTTATCCATGTCGCAGACTGGTGTGGAGAATACATATCCAAATAAGTATTTTTCCTGTCGCATAGCGTGTGGAATACTTATTCGAATAATCAAGTATACTAGCTTTGTCGTGCGTTTGTCTCGACTACCAAATTGTATATGCGTGTCAAGTGGTAGTCGTAGGCCAAATGATGTGAGAAGTATAGATATTATCTGGCGTATTGAAACATCCACATTATATAAGAGACGATTCGGGTTAATGTGTAGTGGATATCACCTTAATGGGCAGCCTGAGGAAAACTGATCACTTTTAAGGCGTAATGGCGCTATACCCTGCTAGTCCCCCAGTTCAGTGCTGCTAAAGTATGTTAGTAGCTTTGAACTTGATAGGTAATAAAAGGAAATCGAAAAGTAATCATGAAGTATAACATGCTAAGAAGACTCTGATATGCTTTTTAATCGATTAAAATGTATTGCAGATAAGTGTGCGTAAAATAGAGGTGAAACCTTTACCGACACTTTTTGTTTAATGGGCAATTCTAATAGGTATTCTTGTAATACATGGAAGAATTGTCAGGTCATTTTGAAAAGCAAATATATAACTTGTGGAGAATTCCGTCAAGCTATCAGGTTATGTGAGAGTACCATATTTAAGGATGAGATTAAGAACCTGTCACCCGTGAATCTTGTGTGTAGATGTCTGACGCAACCGTTGCGCCGAGTTCAGTATTGTCTATCGGACGTGATAATTCAGCAATTGAGGCGTCATGGTGAGAAATTATCTAGCTAAGTCCGCGTGCTTGAATAAGCATTATTTGATGTATGGTTTAGCACGTGTAAATATTATGACCATGTCCGCTCATAGGACATGACTGATGGCCAATCGAGCGTGACCCAATGCACGTGTGGGCAATGCAATCCTCCATTTATACGTTTAGGATTTTTTATGTTTGAGGTAGTATCGTCACGTCAGGTTATATACGGACCATTATGTATATATATATATATATAGTCAAGTTACCCAAGGGCATGTAATGAGAAGCCAAGCGCGTTTGAATACATAAAAGTGTGTCGCGCTAAATAAAGCAATAAGAAAGGGTTGTACCTGGAATTAAGTTCCGAAATATGTAGCTCAAAATACTGAACTCCATCTTAGGTCTATCCTTACCAAAGTATAGCTTGGTGAAGGAGTAAACAGCGACAAGAAACACCTTATAAGTAGGAAAGTTTGACAAGAAGTTGTCCAACCGAAATCTCGTTGTTGAAGAAGGGTTTTCAGGTGTGCAAATCGAATGTCCGAACCAAGGCCTTTGGTCTTGATGACTACGCTCTGTAGTGTTACGTTGTCCCCGTCCCTTATTTTAATGTTGCTAGATAATGTTAGCAGGAGAATCATGCGCTCGATGTGTCCTGTTGGAGACGGCGAGAACATTATCAAGAAGACTGTCTAGCTCGAGGATGTCAATTCCTACCGATGTACCACTCGGTTTTACTAAGTGTCAGCTTTCAAGACTTAATTGTAGCTGGGGCGTGAGTGATTGGCCCGCTATGCTAGTCTCCTGTTCTATTGCAAAGCGCGTCCAACTTAGAGAAGGACTATTTTGTGTACAAGTCGAGATGATAGAGCTTAGTTGTTTTTTTTTTATTTTTTAGCACGTCTTGCCCATAGCGGTATTATACTGCGACAATAATATTTGTGCAGCTTCGATCATTTTGAATCATATGATTTACATATGCTCTTTTCAATGGTGGAGGTGATCTATGCCACCAAATTTCAAGTTCCGGCTTTGCGGATGTAAAGGATCTCATGTTAGTTAATATAAATGCGCGTCCATGATGTGGAAGGTGATGTGAATGTTGGGGGGTTACACGACACCCCATGAACATATGCTCATATGTGTTTAAAAGTAGTGCAACAACGGTTGTACGGTCTTGCGCTATAAAGCATCGGCACGTTTAAGATGTGGTGTAGTATAAAGAGGAAAGCATTGAACCATTACAAGTGACCTGGTTTCGTTAAAAGCTCTAGTAACATGATTAAAGCGACATGCCAGTGTATGTGCGACATACACGGGTGAACGAGTGGCGACGTAGGCGCGGTAGCGGTGGCGTGACTAAATGGGCCATGACCCCAATTATAAAGAATGATGGAAGGTATATCTTTATGCATGATAGCCGAGAACTTCCAACAAGTACTCTCGTGTTTTGTTGTATAGTAAAATAAATTTATAAGCGTGACTAAAGGCGCGACCTAGGATGGTGCTCACCGGAGATGCCGCGAGCAAGGAAAGCATCCGCCAGAGACGGTGGGAGTGAACTTGAAAGTCCGCCGAAGTGGCAGGTAGAATGAAAGCTCCCGCCAGCCGCGTTGGTGGATGAAAATGTCCGCCTGAGCTGCGGGGTGGATAAAAGCATTTGCTAAGGTAGCAGAGTGGATAAAAATGTTCGTCGGGAGTAACGTGGTGAACCGAAGCATCCGCCATAAGTGGCGGAGTGAATAAAACCGTTGGAAACGTTCCGGGGAGAATAAAAGCTTCCGCCAGTGGCAGAAAAGCTTCCGTCGGTAGTGGCGGGTTGAAGAAAACCACCTGCTAGAGGTGGTGCGAGCAAGAAAGTTGTCCGCCAAGGGTGGCGAGACGAATATAGTTGGCCGCTAGGGGTAGCGTGACGAATAAAGGTGTCCGTCATAGGTGGCACGGTGAAGAAAGTTCCCGTCAGGGGTGACGTGGCGAATAAAGTTGTCCGCTAGAGGTGGCGCGACGAATAAAGGTGTCCGCCGACATGGAACGCGTTAGACACCACATAAGAGGACATAGTCCTCTTAAAGTTTACTCATATTCGTTATACTAAAAAACATGGCGCATTTTCTTCTTAGTACCGATATTTATACAATATTGCGTATGTATTTTAAAACGACAAGGCCAAAGTAGGTTGTACCGCGCCCCATTTTTGCTACAACACTTGGTTAAAAAGAAGCTTCGTAGGTTTCACCATAAATGAAAAATAGGTTGTACCATGGGCACAAATGTGTTGTACCTGTGCCTTGCCATATACGCGTTCATAACTACACTTAAAAATGTTTTGATACGAAGTAGAGTATTAAGAGGATGCTATCACTCCTCGAATTAAAACTTGGTCAAAATAGGAATACACGTTGGGCACGCGAAAGACAAATGATGCAAAGTCAAATTGCGTGAAGACCGGTGGTACCTTGCCCCTGCCTGGTTGTTACCAGTTCTAACGGTAGTAGGATGTGTTGGTAACTTGTGTGAGGTGGCAAAAGGGAGATGGTCGTCCGCTAGAGGTGGACGGGATGACCCGGTCATCTGCTGGAGAAGAGCGGAGTGTGACGGTATCCCGCCTGAGGTAGCCGGGATGTGTTACGTGTGGCGGTGACAGAGGACACACGTCGGTGAAGAATGTAACAGGGTTGTCAAAGGCGGGAGCGTAAACACGCCAGTGATGCGAAGGCGGGTGGCACACACGGGTGTGGAACGAAAACGGTCAAGGCCCTAAATGGCGGAACAAGTTGGTTCACGCGGTCATGCACGTGCGAGCGGTCCACTGGTGTATTTAAAAAACTTCCTCGTAAAGGAAATGGTGTATCTTCGGGGTTTGCTCGCCTGGATGTGGCGGCGTGCAGCGCGCATGCCGGTGAAGCAAACTATTCGCACGGCGCATATGTTGGCGGCACGAAGCGAGTTGCGCGAAGGCGGAAAAAACTTCAACAAAGTTGCATCATAATGGTTTGCGGCACGGCCGTCTGCGGTGCGAAACAGGTTGCGCGGGCGGGCTCTAATGATGCTTCATTATTATGGTGGCCCGTTGCAGACGGCCGAATAAGGTGGTAGCCAAGAGTGTTGTAGGGGAGGCCTGTCCCGCTACGGGAGTATTATGGTGGTATACCGGAGGTGACGGCTGATATGCCAACGCATCGAAGAAAAGTCTGTTGTTGGTGGCGAATGGCTGATGCGCATGATGGAAGCGCCAATGGCTATGTGTCAGTAAACGCAAGCGAGTGTCGGTGCCAATGTAAACGGATGGCCTCTTGTTTTATTTTTATCTATTTGAGAGGAAAAAACAAGAAAACGGTAAGTTGTAAAAGTAAGACAAACCTCGCATCCCAACCATTCCCGTTCGTTTGAGTGTATTCACCTAAGATGGCGCGGTGTGGGAAATCATCCGTCGGAGCTGTATTCAGGCCCACCCCACGTGGATTTGAGGTTACGCTTCCGTAGGGCGTGTTCGTCCTGCGCTAGGTAGTGGAATGTGTCTAGGGTCGCGGGTGGTGGAGCTTGTTCGGCGGGTTTTATTCGTATGCGCGCGAGAAGTCAGGGTGGATGCCTCATTTGCGCGGTGGTTTTCTCACACCTTTTTTAGGGTGAAGTATGGACGTGCTGTTGCAGCAGACTTTGTAAAAAGGCCACTCTCATTCTTATCAAAAAGGCATGAAGGGTGCTCTCAATTCAGGGCGCATGAACATGTGTCGACAACCTTATTGGCTGTTTATTTTTGTAAAGGTACTCAAACTCTATAATGTTTGACTCCCTTTATTTATTTAATTCATCAGGGAAACGTGCTTTAGTGAGTTGTGCTTTTATGTAACACAAATTGTAATGCCTCACTGTGTTGGACACAAAAGTGTGAAACAGTTGTCACCATTCATCATTATTATATGAAGAATAATAAAATAATAAGAAAAAAGATGGTGTGTACCAGAGATTTGGAAAGACCTTTTTCTCAAACATTGTTTGTCGAACATGGGTAGATATTTGGTTGTTGGAGACAGAAGCCAAATACAGGTCCCAAGGTAAAAAGTTTTTGAACCGCAATAATCACGGATCCTTTAGTCTGAAAATCTTCTTTTTGAACCCTCATCAAATAGATCGCTGGAGTAGGATTCTGAAAAACATGTGTGAAGAATAATATCTGGAGACCGAGTAGAGAGAGACGAAGCGTGTTCCGTTGTCGGTCCCACGGATGGCGCCAATGAAGAAGCAGAAACCTGAGCGGGTCGGAACTTCTACGGTGATGAACGGCCACACTTCGTCTTCTCCACTTCATCCTAGACCTGTGAACAAGAAGAGAGGAACGTGGGCAATGTAGAGACGACCGGTAGAGGAAAAATCCCCTATTTCCAGCTACAAAAGTGTTGCCCTATATCTCATGCCCTAATAAGGAGGTGGAGGCCTCCTTATATAGGAGATATGGGAAAAACCCTAACCTCAATGGGACAGGCCCAGTTAGGGGTTGTCTCTACGAGCCCACAGCCTAGTGTAGCATAAACTACAACGCGCTGGGCTTCGCGGGTTAGTACACAATAATAACAATAATAATAATAATAATAATAATAATAATAATATAAAAGTGATAAATAGCAGGAAAGTCCGACCACTCGGGTCGGGTCCAGTACCATACCTCGTCATATACTTTTCGTGAAAATGAAAAAATAGATAAGTTAACGTAATTACGTGTATTTCGATAATAATATATGTGAACGTTTATGTATATATATATTACGACACGCAAATCATAGATATATTACGTATAAACGGGAGTGATAACGGATTTACATGATAACGGTCACCAATAAAATCGTTCAAGTCGCAAAATCTTAAAAATATATATATATGAGCTCATATATATATATATATATAGGGGAAGGTTAATTTGAGAACAAATTTAATGTGAGAAGAAAAAGAAGAAAGGGTATAATGGTAAAATATTAAATAGTTTATAACTCGTCCCATAAATTATGTTTTCTCTCATTAATAAAGCAAAAAAAAAACATTTTATCCTACACATTTTAAAATTTATCCTACATATATCTTACACTTACCGAAATTTACCCTACGCATATATAAACTTATCATACACATTTAAAAATTTATCCTACACATACTAAAATTTATCCTACACATGTCAAAAATTCTCCTTCACAATAAATTATTTTATCTTGAAAGAGTATATTTAAAAGTGAGTTACAAGTTTAATTAGTTAGCTAATTAATTATAGTTATAAATTTACCTATATGCCCTTATTAAAAACATTAAATACACATATTAAATGAAGTAAAATGGAGCATTTCTATTGGTTTAAAACTTATTCTTTTTATTCTTACAAATTTTTTCTTCTCATTTGAACCCTCCACTATATATATATATATATATATATATATATATATATATATATATATATATATATATATATATATATAAACGTGCCAACATAATAAAAAACGAGAACTTTTCGAGAAAATCTCAAAGTTATGTGACAATTGTAAGAAACGGAGAAACTTAGGATTTTTGTGATATATATTGATTTAAAAATCGTTCCTACTATAATAGGATGTGTAGAAATCAATCTTTGGGATTGCGCTATTTAAAAATACGCACCCAAAGGTGAGTGTCACTAAACCCCTCTTTTTACTGCTTTGTATATGTTTTGGGGGTAGAACACGCCAAAAAGGGTTTAATAATGTTTTTAGATTAAAACATACCTTTTAATATAAATTATATATTTTCGTTGAAAATATATGGAGTTGATAAATCATATGTTTCGAGATAAAACGTTTTTGATGAAAGTATGTTTGGCGGAAAACAATGGTGTGGTTGGAACGAATATCGCTTGGTCTCAAGAGAGTAAGTAACAGCATATGCTTACATTTTGGTGGGGGTTTCAGGGGATTCGTACAACATCGTATATTAAATTTGTCATATTAGTAGGATATATATATTGTACCTGAGGCAGACATCATATATGGTCTCAATATGGACCCTGCGCCAATGATGTCGTTTAATCGATTAAGTATTATACGCGATGAATTGTTGGTAGATCTATCGGGTTGACAACCCCCGTCGTGACCGGTTGCCCCGTATCAAGTCAAACGCCGAATTTAAATTCTGGTTATTGTCTAGCATTGATTATCCCTGCATGGTAAATATATAGTTCGTATTGTCTAGCTAACATACGAGTCCGAACATTGACGCTATGAATTTAATATACAAAACTTGGGAAAATGCCTTAATGTCAGGTTTTTAAACTTACGACGGATGACCCATGGATTTTATTAAGGAAATAAATGGACTTTCTAAAAAAATTATATGGATGTTTTACAATAAACACATAATTAGAAAGTTTTCCTTTGGATCAAATTGTTTAAATTTCAATATGTGAACTCACATTCCTTTGTGTTGACACTTGATTTTAAACGTGTTCTACAGGTACTTGAGTTCGGCTTCGGGAATCATGGCGTATCTTGTGTTTGATGATGCATGTTGTGTTACTTGAAAATGTTGGACTAACTTTTTAAACTTTCTGGGACGAATGTAATAAGATCCGCGAGGATCAAAGACAACTTAACTTATGTGGTTGTGTCGTGGTTTTTAAAATGTAATGTTTAAATAACTTATGTTTTAAAATAAGTCAATATGTCCAACAACCTTCTTGAAGATCTACAGTTGTAAACCTTTATGCCCTTGCCACGTGTCTTATTCTGTTGTAACAGAAAAAACACTTTTGTTCAAGTCTTGGTTCCAGGCGTGCGGAGATGTTTAGGATCTTGTCTTCAAGTCTAATTGTACCCTTGCGAGAGCCCGCGTAAGGGTGTTAGTTGAATGTTAGTTTTACCCTTTCTCCGACGCACGGTTATCGAAGATTGTTTTCTGCTATATCTTTGTTTAGAACCGTTGCGCAGCCACGCATGGTTCTGTTAAAGGTGTTCTTGGAATAGGACTATGGTATGGTCTCGTGATCTTGCGCGAGGTTTCCTAGACCATATTCCTTTGTCTTTGAACTGTTACTTCCCAAATCCTGTTTAGGACTACTGCGCGGCTGCGTAGAGTCTTTATTCAAGAGGTTTTTGGGATAAAGGTTGTGGTATTGTCCAATACGCCTACGCAAGGTTTTTGGGACCATACCCTTCATATATATATATATACTATATTACCTTAAACATAGAGTAAATTATAATCCATATCAATTTAGTGAGTGCAATGAACCAAATATTAGATTAAATAAAAACATTTTTTTACAAAAAGAAGATATGAAGCCAGAAGTGGAAAACTGTGATCGCATGAATTGCTATTTATTGCATTGTAACAACATATGTTAAGTAATAGTGTTGATAATTTCCAATCTTGTTGAAACCTTGTAACAAAACATGACAACAGAAAGAAAGATCACTTACGAATAAATACAGAAATCGTACCTAAATAAGCTCGGATAGATGCGATTAGAAGGTGACCGGAGTTGGAATTCCGGTGAATATGCGAGGTCGTAAAACAGGAAGAATTGTAGGTGTAATTGTGTTGGGAAGGTTGGAATGGCGTTGAGGAACTCTATTTATATAGATTTGAGGTCGGCTTAACGAGTAGAGTCGTATTTGTATTTGGAGGTTTATGTAGGTTATGGATATTCACCAAATCGAACGAATTTTGGGATAAATATTGCGGATCTGGTTAAGGGGGTGTTTGGGATTGCGTTTTCAACCTGATTATTTGATTATTGTGTTTTGAAATCACAAAAAATCTATTTTGAGTGTTTGGTAAAAAATTAATAAAAAATGATTTTTTACGTTTTGTAGAGTTCAAAACGTGATAATCCATAAGTATGTCACCCTTTGCTGCAGGAAAACGTGATAATCCAAAAACTGATTTTTTACGTTTTCACTTATTTATTTTTTTGAAATATATATACTTGCCAAACACTCAAATAGTTGATTATCTGATTATTGTAATATCAAACAACATAATCAAATCCAAACAATGTTGATTATCTGATTGTTGTGATATCAAACAACATAATCAAATCCAAACACTATCTTTCTGCAGCACGTTTTGTTACAGCTAATTATCTGATTCTGATTATTCAAAACGCATAATCTATTTTCAAAACTCAACCCCAAACACCCCCTAAGATAAAGGTGGAGATAAGAGATAACGCAAGAAAAACGAGGTTAAACGGCTGCGATTGGCGGTTCCGTGGTTGCCGGAATTGTCGCCGGGAAAGACGGGGAAGAAGACGCAGAAGATGAAGGCTTTGTTTTGTTTTTTAATGTTTTAAGATTTTACACAACTAGTCCCTGTAGTTTATATTTCAATTAAATGGTCTTTAAACTTCTAATGCCTTGTTTCTAAATTAAAAAAAAATGACAATTCCGGTCCCTATTGTTACAGTGCCCCCTACTTTAGAAAATTTCGTCCCGAAATTTAAATTGGAAAGGTGTAGGATATGATTGTAATTACTTGGAAAGGTTGACATGTAAGAGTTACAGTTTGTGTGGGTTACAAAAGATATAAGTAATGGAGTAGACTATTTGAGTGGGTATTCAAAGTCGAGGTAAAAGAGAATAGATAATCGGATTGTTGGATAAGGTTGTGATTACTTTGAAATGCAAAAGTTACGGTTTATATGATTATGATATACTGTTTCAAAAAGGATAAGTGGTGACCTTGGGGTTAAATGTGTGTGTTCAAGGTAAGGATCAATGAAATTAGAAGATTAAGTCGTTAGAAAGATTAGGGGAAAAGTCTCTTGAGTTATAGTTTGGGTTCCAAAGGTAATGATGAAAAGTTGTTATTTAAGATTAGTTTAGAATGTGATTGGACACAATGTAATAGTTAAAACTAGGGCTGGCAATTTTACACGAATACACGACACGAACCTACACGAATTAATAGGTATCGTGTATGGCCTTAACAGGTATCGTGTACCAAACAGGTAGACATGATATTACCTATTAATTTTTGTGTATAAACAGGTTAAATACATGTTTACCTGTTAGTACCTGTTAGTACACGATAATAAATTAAATCAAATAAAACTCATCAGCCATGTGCGTGTGGGTTCCTTAATTCCTTTCTATTTTCATTCCTCATTCAATTAAAAAAAATAAAACCCTAAACTCTCTCTGTAACTCTCAGATAGCATGTCATGTCCGTGTTTTTGTTTGTGTTAACATGTATTAACAGGTAGTTTTCGTGTATAACAGTCGAACAGTCGTGTTAACAGGTATTAGCAAGTAATTTTCGTGTATATCGTGTCATTTTCGTGTTCATGTTCGTGTTTGAAAAAAGGACACGATAAGTTATCGTGTCGTGTTCGTTTATGGGATTTCGTGTATCGTGTATGGGTATACATGATATGCCAGCCCTAGTCAAAACTAGATAACTGAATTTTAGTACAATGGTCAAGGTCTAAATAACACAGACTTCACGTGACAAGAAAACTCTACATATGACAATATGATAGGGACACTTATATATAGGAAGTACCAGCGGTGTATCCACCATGTCCTTATCATATCGCATATGCTTTGTTATTCCTATCACGATAAGTCTTATGCTATGGCACATGACAAAACTTACTATGATTTCCATGCGCCAAATTTTATAATTACGTGTGCACTCGTAATTACTCGATTCATCGCATAGTCCGCATAGTTCATCCTGTTGAATGCGGGTCAAAGGGAGACAAAATCATAGACAACGCAGCAAGTAAATCAATCATGATCGAATAAGCAAATCACGTTTCATTTATAAACATGTTCATAAAAGAAGTACCCAATTGTTTTACTAATTGAACGAAAGTACAAGTACGAGGGAAAATAAACTAAATAAAATGCAGCAGAGAAAAAAACTTGGTGGTACTAATTGTTCCGTACATCATTGTTAGCTTGAGCTTCAGTTGTGTTGACGTTTTAGGCACCTTGGTTCGCAATGGCAAGTCTTGGGCATTGATTACGATAATGGTTTGGATCTCCACACTTGAAGCACTGACCAATATTAAATCTAGCATTTTGGGTAGGAGCAGCAGCAGGCTGAATGGGTGCGGCTGGCTGGTTGGTATTAGGTCTAAGAGTCACACGACAAGTATTTGCTAGGTGTCCAAACTTACCACATTTGGTGCACAAGCGACAGAGTATATGGGCAGGGTGGTGATACCTACAGGTGTTGCATAGTGGTAAGTTTCCTACATATGGCCTTTTGGTAGAAGTAGGGGCTACTTGGGCAGTAGGTGCCGGTTGAGCTATAGGGGCTACTTGGGTTATAGGAGTGGCTGTAGTAATAGCAGCATAGTTTTGATTGGCTTTACGTTTCTTGTTGTTGCTAGATGTTGCAGCTTTAGCATTGTTGGTTGGCTCCTCATCAGCTTTACCTTGCTTTCTCCCTTCCTAAATAACTTTTCTGCTTTTACGTGATTGACAGTTAAAATAGCAGCTAGACAAACAGCTTCTTCAACAGTGGCGGGTCTGCTTCCCAATACATTGCCTTGAATCTCAAGAGGCAAACCACCAGTGTACTTTTCTATGGCTCTAGACACAGGTGTGACCATAGCAGGTATGATATACTAAGCTCGTGGAATCGCTTAGTATAAGCAAGGTTTTCTCCGCTATCTGCTTAAGATGATAGAACTCATCCTCGAGTTTCTTGAGTTCATTTCTATGGCAAAATTCGTCCTTCATCAGCTCCGTGAGCTCATTCCAAGTTAAAGCCAAGGCAGCTTCAGGGCCACGGGTTCGCTTCTCATTGTTCCACCACGTAAGTGCCCGTATCAAGAGGACACCAGTGGCGTATTGGACCATGAGGTTATTAGGACAGTTACTGTTCACAAAAGTGCTCTCCATACTTTCGAACCATTCCAAAAGTCCAGTGGCTCCTTCGCTACCAGTGAACCTCACTGGGTTGCAAGAGTTGAAATGTTTGTAGGTGCAGGGAACATTTCCATTATTGTTAGCGTTGGCAGCTTGATTGAGTTGGTTAACCAAATTAGGAAGGATAGCAGCCATTTGCTGAGCGATGAGAGCAACAAGTTCCTGGTTTGGTGGTTGTTGTTCTGAGGTTCACGACGAGGAGGCATTCTATAAGGAAGAGAGAAGGAAATTTATTAGGTTGAAGATAGGATAAATTGAAATGGAAGGCAATAGTGGAATGTAAAACAAGTAACCCGAAGGCCCATAATCATTTATCCATTATTTAAAACAAATGAATGAAAACATTGACTAATCAAAGTAATTAAGTTCAGATAACGTTTAGGAAGACATGCTTTAGCCTATAAGTGGACACTCACTCCAAGAATTCCCAGGTAAGTATAACTGGTTCCCCGAGTTGGAATTTATACGAAGTGCTTGCCTAGCCAGAAAACTCAGTGTACAGGCATCCACCCTTCCAGATTGCACGTGTTCTTAACCATCCTTCAGACTTGGATGAAATTTTGAAAATAAATTTAGGCTTTAAGCCTAGGAATTTTCCTACATTCTAGGGATAGAAAAGGGAAACCAGATATTGGGATGAGATGAGAAACTAATCAATAGATAAGGTAAACCTAGGGATAAGGACAAGGATGGTAGTTAGGAACACACAAAAAGCTAAGGCAATCCTAGGGGGTTATAGTCTAGGTTTTAGAAAGTCTAATAACCTAATTCCCTATAACCATGGCTCTGATACCAATCTGTAACACAACAATTTGTTTTTCTTGTTTGGATTATGATGATCTTTAAATTGATTAATGAAATATTTAAATTTTTAGTCGATCATGAGCTATTGAGCAATCTATTTACGTAATGCCTTGACGTGTCCGCCGTCATCGGTTCGGGTGTTACAACCAACGTGACACTCTTCAATCTTGTGTATGGGTTCAACCAATATATTATTTATGGGTTCACTCTAGATTTTTATATAGGCGTTTTTAAAATTCCGAAACTCAATGGGTTCGGGTGAACCCGGACCTACGTATGTAGATCCGCCCCTGGGTACATTGCGTGTTATGTTGAAAACTGTAACCACCGTCCTCTTCCTCCTCCATCATTGACGCATTGTCTTATTCTTATTCCATAGCTTCACCATTCATGCACATACAAATGTATGGAAATAATCTGTAACACCTCGAAAATTCCTGCCCAATAAAATAAAGACACGTGTCATGGGAGACAAATGTGTCAGGAACCCGGATCAAATAAAAAAGATGTATGGTAGGATTTTATAGAGGGTGTCATGTTATTAAAAAGTACCTCTGAATGACCCAAGGGCGACATGTTATTAAAACACATCTAAGCGTCCCAAATTTATAAATCCCAAGATCCTTAAATCGTTTGATAAACATCTTATATATTAACCGGTTGTTTCTAAATAAATAAAATTCCATCCTTTATATGGAAATTGGGTTATTAGGAATGTTATTACTAAAATTCTGATTTAAATCCCGGTCTAATGGGAGTTGGAAGTAGTTAATTAAACTTGTTCAACTATTATGAGAATCCAAGACTTGTTCTTGGTATTTCCGTCAACTTTAAACTCTCACATGAATCCAAAAGCATGTAAGGGACTTGCAAGCATGCATTGGCTGAGCAAAAGGACCCACAACTGAAAAGGATAGCATGTGAATTCGGACTTGTAAGTTGCATGGTCAAAGATTTGGAAGTTTGTAAAATTTTTGGCTTCTGGCCATCGGTTACGGACCGTATGGCTTTAAGCTTACGGTGCGTAAGGTCCATACCTGGGGGATTTCAGCAAAGGTCGGTTACGGACCGCAACCATCTCAGCATACGGTCCGCAAGAGCTGCATACGGACCGCAAGAGCTTAGGCTTACGGTCCGTAAGCCTGTCGCTGGCAGCAGAAAATGGACAGCTGCTTGTTCAGCCTGTTGCACCGACTTAATGTTATGGTTTTCGAAACCAGGGACTTGCTAGGCAGTATTTAGCCACATAGGGGCACCTGGAACCATATCACATCAATTGTAGAGTCACTTGGCATGATCTTGAGCTCCCTTGGTCACTATATAAAGGAGTGAAGGTTGTAACATTTGATCATTCATTTTGCAACTCACTTGGAGCATTCTTGGAGCTTCTCTAGACAGCAAACAAGTTCCTCTTAAGTCCCTAATCCTATTTAGGACCTTTTTAAGTGATCCTAATCATTCATAATTAAGTTTGGCTTAGTTAATTAGCTAAAAGTCAAACCATCGTAATTAAGGTTTGACTTCGAGATTAGTCAATAATTACTTGGTCAAATCTCGAATTAAAAATACCTAGAAGTAGGTAATTATGTGGGTAACAAACCCTTGAAAGGGTATTTCCAGATTCCCACTCTAACCATGTTGATTGTCGAGTCAAAGTATACTTTAAAAAGTCAACAGAATGCTTAAATCCAAATTAACTCATAATTAGCAATGTAGGATACATGCAACCTGTTTGATCATTAATATAACTTGGTAACTAATGTAAGAACATGTCCCAACATGTTCAACTCGACAAATTTTCTGTTTAGACCCATTTGGAACCGAAAGTCGTATAATTTGACTTTCGCTTTGACTTTCGGTTCTGACCCGTTTTAGTCAAGTTTAGGATTGCCTTAGAGCTTCTTTTGGACCTAATAACATGTTAGTATAACCCTCTGTGATTATACGGCTTGGTCCACTAGTTGTCTAATTATTATGCAAGTTTCCGTTAAATGCCCATATGTTGACCGTTATGCCCAAATGTCCATGAAATATGATTTTTGAAAATATAAAAGGGTAGACACCTTAATTACTGAATTAAAAACTTGTACCTAAAATTTGACCTCAGTTTGAGGTGTAGATTAAGAGATATGCTCATTAGCGTAATTAGAAGCTTTCTTAGTAATTAATTAGCATAATTTGCATATAGCCTATCTAAACCCAAATTTTTATACAAAACTTTATACCCATTGATATATAATAATATTGTGTGATTTTTAGAGATTTTTATTTATTTTTAGGCTGACCATAACTTAGAGTTTTAAGCTTAATTCGGTTATTGCCGGTTATGCCCTTTTAGGCTATAAAATGAGTTTTATAAATCCTTTTGACCTCAAACCTTTTTCTACTGATTTATTATGTTAAATATATTATTTTGAGCCTTCTGGAATTATAAAAAACATCAGCTTTTCTTTCAAAACCCGGAAATGGCTCCAAATCGCCTTTTAGGCATTTTTACGACATGGTATATATCAAAACTAGTTTATATATATATATATATATATATATGAGTTGATACCTACTGAAATATTTAGTAAAATTTTATATTATAACAGTAAACTAAGGTTTCAAACTCAGATTTCCAGTTTTGACCTTTTAGGCTTATATGAAATTACCAAAATACCCTTTCGGTGTATAAGATGGTTATAATTAATAAAATTCACATATATTTGATACTATACTGTTATAACACAGCGAACTAAGTATATTTTCTGATTTATTCAGATATGTAACTCAGGTTACTAGTTTAACTCTTTTATACCCTTTAAAATGACCAAAATCCCCTTATGAAGCATAAATCGAGTTTAAAATTATCTTGGGCATAATAGGACATATCTTACTGATATAACAACATATTTAGTGCATATAATCTCAGGAAACTTGTATATGATTTATATGGTTACCCGTTACGCACTTTCGCGTTCGGATCGGCTCATGTAACTAGTTTACACATATTAGCCGAAACGAGTCAAAACATATCATCCTTGTCTCAAAATCCAGAATGTGATTAGTTTACCCATCTTATACAAGTCTCCAAACTTGTTGGGTCTAAATCACATTCCTTCCCGGTTTTCGCCTTCCATGCGATTAAACCATATTTATCCCTGAAACTAACCGGTCTAAGCTTAGGCTAAATTAAAGACCCGTTAGGATTCTAATAGGTATTATAAACCTTCGTTTCAGAATAGGAGATCCAGTAAAAGAAACTTGCACTTGCTTGTTGTGGTTCATACTTGCTCAGGTAAATATTTTTAACTTATTTTCCCTTATACGGGCTTGGGGTACGGTATATAAAATACCGCTTGGTCGGGCAATTGACCTTAACTCATTAGTAGTTGAGTATTATCAATGTGACCCGTTTAAAAAATTTTGTTTTGTTTGTTTTACGCCTTTGGAAGTTTAATGACCATGTCCCGGATATCCTTGGCATCATTAATGAAATGGCCACGACCTTGGCACGCGGGTGTAGGCGTACACCCGACAATGTGTCCATATTTATTAAGGTATAACCGTTGGTTTCCCGCCGCGGATTCATATTATGTGGTGTGTCTATTAACCTTAAACCCGGCACGAACCGGGCGACTGAACGCATAACAAACATGTAATTCTTTTACAAGTTTAAATTTGATTAATTATCCCAAGTTATAAAAAGTTTTGTGCCATGTGCATTCAAATCAATTTTTAAAAACCTTTTCAAAATGAGTCAGTTAAATTGTATTTACAAGTGTAAACTGACGTATTTTCCCCAAAAAGATTAAGTGCAGGTTCTACACGAAATAGGCTGGCCTCTCCTTAGCATCGTTTAGAGTCTCGCAACTTGTGATACTTGGATATTACAATTTGTTGGTTGAAATAAATCTATCTTTTTGCTTCCGCTGTACATTATAATTTGTGTTGTTTGACTATGATGATATCAACTACATCACGATACTCCCCCACCGGGCCCACCGGTGACACGTAGAAATTAGGGGTGTGACATGATCACAAAGAGAAAAGAAGAAAAAGTACAAGAACTCACCTTAGAAAACTTGGATTAGACCCTCGTCTAATCCGTGCCCTAACAAAAATCATTCAAAAACCCAATTCCACTCATGACATTACATTGGGATCCCATTTTCTCACCTTTCTAATTCAAATTCTCCATACATTCAAGCTAGTATTTCTTTGGGAATATGTCACAGAATAGTAACCAAGTTTCAAAAGTGTTCTAATTAAGTCACTCGTATCGTTTTTGCCTCAATTAGATAACTTAACATTCAAATTGAGTCATGTCATTTTTTCTATGTTTCAAGAAAAAAATGAAGAATAAGATGTTGGGGTCGGATTATTTTAATATATGAAATTATATTTATTAAAAATAAAAACACGTTAATTACATTAAAAATTAAAAAAACAAGTTACAATTCACGTCATCGCTCAAAGTTAGCATCAAATAAAAGGGAAAAAAGAAACAAAAATCCACATCACCATGGTTACTTATGAAATGGATGAAAACACCCTTAATTTTAAAGAAAAATGAATGTTGAGTGACCTGATTGGAACACTTTTAAAACTTGAGTGACCTAATTGGAACACTTTTAAAACTTGGTTACTATTCTACAAAGTTACCCCTATTTCTTTTGAGTAAAATTTCAGGAGGGGAATGATGTATAGCAAAAACGGGGCCTAACAGAACATTTGCTTACTTGCTTCCATTGCTTCAAAAATTCTTATCGAGTAATACTCTTCCGTCCCCAAAAGACCTAGCTCCCACTACTATCATTCTTGTTCCCTCATGAGAGCTTTGCCATTTACCAACAAGAAACCCTAAAAGCTCTATATTTTTTATACGAATATCAATTAGGTTGGTTTTTTTTTTTTTTTTTAGGACTGTATCAAACTATATCAACTTATAGATTATAATCTAGGTTTCAATCATTATGGCAAATTACATAAGGATAGCAGGTAGACGAGCAACAAACTGCGCCGCCATCCCTTTCTGAATAGAAAACCCTAATCTACTAAAAACAAAGTCTCGCCCCTGAGGGGTCGAAAAGTTGCTAAGGACCACACGCTGAACTCTGGACAAGAAACGAACTGCCTCTGGCGCCAAAGAGTCAAATGTGTCAAACGCTAGGGGGACAAAAGCATGCTGATTATCCTCACAAGCTTTCGCGTGCTTTTCCACCTTCTTCGACTCTGCTTTTAGTACCGCTTGCCCCGCCACAAACCCATTTTCCCGGAACCCGGCTAGGGGGGATAGACCTGTGAGATCGACACAAGCATGTTTCCCGCCCTCCCAACCAAAAACTAGCACGTCAGCCGGGCGTAGGGTGGATCTCCCCTCCGACGGGTCTGTAAGAAAATTAACCGGTGCCTCTTTCTTTGCCGAGATCCCTGCTCGTCTGAGAATATCCATTAACGCATCTCGAACAACGTCATGGCGATACTTAAACCCCGGTTGCTTTTATAATCTTTTTAAGTAGGTTTATTTAGAGTTGATGTCACTAATTAAGTAATGCAGGGTGTAGTTGAAAGTAGTTCAGTTGACCAATGAACCAAGTTTTCCTGTTTGATTTATTTAAAATTTGACTATGTATTGAACCTATGCTGATCGTTGCTTGTATTTTGGTCAGGATCGGTGCCACGTAGGCGGCGGCGTCATCGGGTGTGGATATGAGCCATAAGGGATGGACGAAGGGTGTGGTGATGAGCCCTTTTACATATACATATGTATGTATGCATATGTGTGTGTGTGTGTTGGATAAGGAAAAGAGGGACGTCGCGAGCGACTTTGGGAGGATGAAGACGATGGGGACGGGCCCCAAGGGGGCGGTGTAGCAATTAACCATGTCAAATTTCTTAAAAGTTACCCTTAAACACTTTACCCTTGCCATAAATCCCCCTTTTTTTACCCCACCCACCAATCTCATACACACCATTAAAAAAAGGGACCCCACCCTAAAACCTTTATCTCCTGCCCTTGCACAGGTTCCCTACCGGCAAACAATACCCAGTTACCCATCTTACCTACTTTTGTGGGTGGCGGCAGTGTTGTGACACAAGGACGAACCCAGGAACAGTATCCGTGAAGATGCCCAGTCCCCCTTATAAAAAAATACTAGCTCAACTATACAAACCCAATACCCTTTTAAGACTTGGCCCATCTAAACCCATTTACCATTTAACCCAATTACCAAGTTAAATTTTTAAACCTAAAATTTACTAGTTAGCGGCAAACTTCCAAAAAAGGGGCATCGAACTATTCGACTTCCACAGTTCGACGATTAGGATTTCAGACCCATCAGGTTTGTTTCTTACTCCATACTTGTTTGATTAACTTTGACAATTTGTTGATAAAATGATAAGGTCTTGTTGACCAGACTCATCACTCATCAATAAGTGTTGTTGATGACTTTAATATTATCTATAGTAAATTGAATGTGTTATTGATTATCAATTTATCATATTGTTCACTTTGTTGTTATTGACTTTCTTAATGAGTTATAGGTATAATGCCTCGCAAACAACTATCCGGATGTCAAAAACGAAAAAAGAGAAAAAGAGATGAAGAATTAAGAAAGTCTCAAGCTGGGGCTATGCTTAAGTTTTTACAAAAACAACCTCAAGGTGCTAATGTTGTTGAAGAACATGTTCATGGAAAAGTCGATGAACATAATGTCCATGCTAACGTTGATGCTAATGTTGAAGAAAATGTTGTTGGTGCTAACGTTAAAGAAGATGATGTTGTTGCTAATGTTGAAAAAGATGTTGTTGGTGCTAATGTTAAAGAAGATGATGTTGACGTTGCGGTTAATGAAATTGATATATTTGATCCTAGAAATTGGGGTGGGCTTAAATCTAACATGATCAACGTTTTGGTAGAGGAAGGTCCAAAACGAGATTTGACTATTGATAAGGGTCCCAAGAATAAATCTGGAAGACGATTTTCTGCAACTTTGTATACTAGAACTCTAGCAAATAAGGAGACTTGTGATAGAAGTTGGCTAGTCTATTCGAAAGAGCTTGACAAAGTTTTTTGTTTTTGCTGTAAACTATTTAGAAAAGGGGTTTCGAAAGGTCAGTTGGATAATGAAGGTTATGGGGATTGGAAACACGTTACTTCTAGACTTAAAGAACATGAGACTGGCTTCGAACATCTGAAGAATATGACTACTTGGTATGAAATGCGTCAAAGGTTGAAAGCTAACAAAACAGGTGTTCAAGCAGCGAACGAGCAGTTTAAGAAGTAAAAAGATTATCGGATTCAAGTCATTTTGAGAATTATTGCACTCATGAAATTTCTTGATAAACATAATTTAGCATTTTGTGGATCAATTAGAAGTTGTATAAACTATAAAATATTGATGAAGAAGGTCTATTGTTATCCTAATGCATTAATTGTTTTGTTTATCACACCAACATATTGATGTAAGCTTCATAATCAGAAGGTCGTGATTCGAATGCTACTTCTCCAATATAATACATAGAAAAAGAGTTAGACTGCGAATTCGATAGACGATTAATGAGTAACTACAATTATACAGTTGCAAGTATATTAAGTTCTCTGCGTGTTAGTATAGCATAAGCGTAATCATTGCCATTTGCTTCTCACTCTTCATCCTTATAAGCATATGGCCTCTCTCTTCAACTGGTTATTCTTTAATGATGATCGGTTTCATCAAATATCTCATCCTACACGATATCAGAACACAAAAGAAAACAAGTTACGGCAAAAGAAATCTTGAAAATACGGTTATTAATCAAGAAATGAAAAGATTGGAGTTATCTTACATTTATGAGCTCTTCCATAACATCTTCCATTGTTATGATTCCTATGACTTCCCCTTCTTGTCTGAACGAAGAAAACGGTTTGTCTGTTATATTAACAACCTCCGGCAAGAATTTATCCGACCACCTTCTGCTCTTTGAGGATTCTGCGCGCGACACATTCCCACTTCCAGAAACCGACTTAAACCTATGAAACGTTCTCCTGCTGCTTAAACCTCCATTCCCATTGCTTTGATAGCTTTCATTCAAAATATCTAATCTCACGTCACTTGACCCTTTGCTTATTGACGGCTGCACTCGTTGACCTTGACTTGGATGTTGTATCACCACAGCTATGTGACTAAGACCCTTTTGGAACTCGTTTAATATATCGTATAACGGCATTGTATCTGAAACCCTGTATATGATACCGTCACAAAATATCATACAACTAAGGTTGATATTTTTTTTGGTACATTAATATAATAAACTTTATGTTATATTATACCTGGGAATCAGTCGAAGAGTGATGTTTTTTATCGGAACACAATCTGCTGGATTGATGGTCATTAGATTCTTCACCTGTTGTGTTTTTCACAATGAGTAAGAGTGTTTTCTAGATAAGAATAATTATTTTTTTTTTTTTTTAAATGTTTACCAGAAGAGCTCCGACTATGTTTCCGGGTTGATCATAGTATACCGGTACTCTGCTATAACCCTTTTCTATGATAAAATTCATCAAATTTTTATCTAGTTTGGCGTCAATATCGACTGAAAACGTTTCAGATAAAGGAGTCATGGCATCGCGTGCTGTTTTTGAGGTAAGTTCAAGTGCTCCTCCTATGATTGTTGTTTCATGAAGTGACAAGCTTCCACCTTTCCCAGCCTTCATCAAGTATATGATTTTATAAATCTTATTATTTAAATATTTTTATAAATGTTTGATTAATGGGTTAACACTTAACAAGGTTTATACTGTACCTTATTACCATGAAAATCAACTAATGTCTTTAACTCAGCTCGGCGAAAAAGACTAACATGCCCTTTCCCCAATATGAAATCTAGCACCTGATGGCAGTTAGTTCAAGAATCAAAGTATCAAACACCGTTGAAGGTTGTTTATGTTTTCTTTCTCTAAAAGTATAAAATAAAACTCACCTTGCTTATCGGGTAAGCTACGGGAAACCAAATCCAGACGAGCACACGAACAAGTGGAGTCACGGCTGCACCGATCGCAAGACCGTAACGTGTACAAATAGACTGTGGTATTATCTGGTCAAAGTTACATGTTCTGGTTCAGTTGCCTTTTTGTTTACATTTATTCTGTTGCATAATTTTATGTTAGAAACATAGGATTCTAACCTCGCCAAAGAGAAGTATTAGCGTCACTGAAATGATAATAGCACCCAATTCCGGGACCAATTTGTTCAAAAATATAGGAAGTGCCTAGAGCAACCAAAATTAACGCATTTTCAAGCACGCTTAAAGGTATATAACATGTTATTTAACTATGGTACTTATGCATAATATACCTCCATGGCAGTAGCATTGCTGATCAAGAGTGTGCATAGAACTAAATGATGCCTCTTCACAACTGATAAAATCTTTGCTGCATTCACAAAAGTTTTTTTTTTTTCTTTTTTTTTCTGATTAACTCAAGAAATCAAATAAGTTTGTAATTTAATGTGCAGAAAAATATTAAGCATACATGCACGAAGACGGTCAACGGGCTTTCCTGATGCGGCAAGCACTTCAAGGTCAACAAGACTCATTGACATGAGCCCAAGTGTGAGCCCAGACATCATTCCAGCAAACAACACAATCATGGTGACCACCGCGACGTGAAAGAAGAAGTCTAGACTGCAACATGATAAGTACTTCATTCCACTATCAAAATCTACAACCCTGATGATTCTTCATATTTATGTTACAAAGGGTTTAAAGGCTTTCCATGTAAGGCTGGAAACAAAGTGTTTGGATTTTTTTGAGCAAATTCCAATGAAAATCACTCTTTTTTATCAAAAACATAGTGCAGTTTTTGTCATTTGGTTTTGATTCTGTCGTTAGTACAGCCAAATGCAAAAAAATGGATCATTTGAATAACAAAAACTTTGTTGGCCGATTTTGAGTTGTGTGGACAAAAAGCAGGCTTAGGATTTTTTTTTTTTTTTTTTTTTTTTTTTTTTTTTGTGTTAAAATACTTTCAATTCAAACATTCAAAAGTTGTAGTGATATATCTATTAATTTGAAATGTTTTAATTTCTATGAAAAATGTTAATTATCAGAAGATTAGTGATAAAAGTGTTAGCTCAAAGAGTTAGAGGGTTGTTGTAGATATGTGCAAAGATGAAGGGTTGCAGTGTCATTTAAGTATTCTTCTCGGCAAAAAAGTGTGCTCTTTCATTCTATACTCTTCCGCTCTCTCTTTAGAACTGAAACATCTCCTTTGCATTCTCACAACAATGGCAACTTAATATGTTGTGACAGATTCAAGAATTTTCAATAGAGAAGATGATCGAAATGAATCGGGCCAGATGGGTGAGGTCAAAGATGGTCAGGTCGAAAATGAAAACAACTAGTTTTTTTACCCAAAAATGTTTGATAAATCTATACATATAATAAAGTAAACCGATGTATGACACGTGTCATTCATTAGAGGTCTCTATTTTGTTGTTTTCCCACCCCTTCCTCCACCGTAATTATCTCCTACTTAATTATAAATACATATTTTTTATATAATTAAAGATATTCATTATCTCCTCCTTAATTATCTCCTACTTAATTATAAATACTTATTTTTATAATTAAAATCTTTCTATACTAATAAACAAAAATTCTTTTTGGACACGTGTCATTCTCTGGTAATTTCTCTCCCTTTAATTTTTATTTATCTCTTTTATAAAATAATAATAATAATAATAATAATAATAATAATAATAATAATAATAATAATAATAACAATAATAATAATATCAATAAACATCAATTTAACTAAATCTATTTATCTCTTTTGTTTTCTTAATTTGAAATTGATTTCTTTTTTAACTCAAAAGTTTCAATCTTTGCAAATTTAAATCTAAAGTTTCAATCTTTTGCAATTTAACACCTTTAATATTTTTTACTTTTCACCCAAAACTTTTCATCTTTTGCAATTTAATCTCAACATTTTTTTTACTTTCAACTTTAGTCTCTTATATACTTTTCAACTTTCATACGTTCTCCGTTTAACGTGTCGTTCTAAATTTCCGAGTTAACATGCCGCGACGTGCGTGTGTGGTTCAACGGTTTTTCATCTATTTTTTTCCTGTTTGAAATGTCCGTCGCAGCGCGTCTATTTTTCCCCGTTTGATAGGTCTGTCGCAACGTGCGAGTCAGAGATCAACTTAGCTAATTTTTTCTCGGTTTTACACACAGGCTCGTGATCATGTGAGAAACATTTGTCTTTCATCTAACATGATATATAACTAACGAATCCCCCCGCCGCAAAAGAAACCACTTTGGGGACACATGTCGCTTTATGAGGTGTTCTCAATTAAAATTTATAGAAGAGATTTTAATAATAAAGATAAAGATAACCGATAACCATATATTAATTATTAAAATTAAAAGATTTTGATGATAATAATAAGGATAAATGATAACCATATATTAATTAATAAAATTAAAAACTTATATTAACGTTTTTATTATTTATAAAGATAAAGATAGTTTTAATTGTTTATATAAAGTTTATAATCTTTATCTTTATTTACTATCTAATAACCTATGGATAATGAAACTGATGAAGAACCGGACTTAGTTAAGAATTATTTCCAAATTCTAATTAATCACAAGTAGTTCAAAAGGAGCAAAAAAAATATTTGTTGTTAATTCCTTTGCTACTACTATACTAACCTAATCAAATATGAAAATAAAACTATAACATCATATTAGGGTTAACTTCCAATCAATCACAAGTAGTTCAAAAGGAGCAAAAAAATTATTTGTTGTTAATTCCTCTGCTATTACTATACTAACCTAATCAAATATGAAAGTAAAACTATAACATCATATTTGGGTTATCTCCCAATCAATCACAAGTAGTTCAAAAGGAACAAAAAAATTATTTGTTGTTAATTCCTCTGCTACTACTATACTAACCTAATCAAATATGAAAGTAAAACTATAACATCATACATGAAAATTAAAAAAAAATAACATTTTTTTCTTTTAGCGTTTTCTTTTACTTTTTCCGCTTATTAATAACTATTTAATTGAAAATTTAATCGATTTAACCATGCGTAATACTTAAGTTTCTAACCTATTAATAAATAAATAAAAAATAAAGTAAAAATGTTAACTTGTGTAATACACAATTTTCTAACCTAACAATAAATAAATAAAAAACAAAGTAAAATGTTACAATACATCAAAGTTCATTTTTTTTTTCAAAAACATATCTTGAAGACCATATGTGTTAAAAAATTATATAATATTCAATCAACCCATGTAATACACGTGTTTATTTAACCCATGCAGTACACGTTTTTAAAGATGTAATTTTTTTATAAAGTTATATTTATTCAACCCGTGTAATACACGGGGTTCTAACCTAGTTACTTTTAAATCAAAACTACTTGAATTTTTTACTTTTAACTCAAAACTATTCATATTTTGCAATTTAACCTCACAACATTTTTACTTTCAACTTTGGTCCCCTATATTTTTTATCTTTCGCAGATTTTTGTTTTACGCTTCGTTCTAAATTTTACGAGTTAACACTACGCAACGTGCGTGTTTGGTTCAACATTTTTACGTTTTGTTTTACGCTACGTTCTAAATTTTGTGAGTTAACACGACGCAACGTGCGTGTGTGGTCCAACATTTTTACGTCGTCTATTTTTTTCCGTTGGCAGGTTCGTCATAACGTTCGGGTCCTAGATCGACTTAGTTATTATTTTCTATGTTTTACGTTTCGATCTAATTTTTTCGCATTAGCACGCCACTAATTCAGTGTTGATAGTCCTTGCGGTGGTGCAACATTGATACTATGTTGCACGGTTTTACTTTTACGTCCCCACTGCAACATTGGGTGCTTAATACTAGTTTGTAACCAATTAGCATCCAAATTGATTTTTTTTCTAGAAAATGAAAAAATCTAAATCAATATGACAAACACTTACCCTAAACTTTAATGTCTACATTTCTCAACTTAAACATCACAATTAAAAATCAGAGAGCTAATGTAATTGAAACCTCAAATTATGAAAACTTTTATCTCTATCTTAAAAATAAATATCAGGTGCCTTTTATGCTACCGACTCTCCACTTTTCATAAAAACACAAGGACACCTCTAACATTGTGAAATGATATCTTTAACCCTTGCTCCATTTTACCGGCATTCCCAATACTTTCAAAGTTTGCATTTTTAAATCCCTTTGCTCTTCCTTTGCGTTTTTACCCAAAGTTTCACCACATTGCAATTTTAGTCTCTCGGCTTAGCGAATGTCAACATTTAATCCTTCAAGTTTCTAATATTCCAACTTTACCCATATACCATATATAATATGCGTTTTTAACATATTATTTTCTTTAATGATTTTTGTTCGCTAATGTTGATCTACGTTTAGATGTAATTTTCTTTAATGATTTTTGTTCGTTAATTCCTTTCTGAGTAAACTGTCAAAATGGTCCCTGAGATTTGGTCGCTTTTATCACTTTAGTCCAAAACCCAAAACTTTTGAATCTGGGTCCTTGTGGTTTGAATTATGTTCCCATTTTCATCCAAAATCAAAACCTGATCAGAGTTTTCTGTTAACACCCAATTTTTTTGTCTTTTTCCTCCGTTTTAATGAAGGGCAAAATGGTCTTTTAACATTTTATTGTAACAAATTAAAAAAAATCTAACCATTTTGTCTTTCATTAAAAGGGAGGAAAAAGACAAAAAAAAAAGTTGGATGTTAACTGAAAAATCTAATCAGATTTTGCTTTTGGATGAAAATGGCAACAAAAATGAAACCACAGGGACCCAGATTTAAAAGTTTTGAGTTTTGGACTAAAGTAGCAAAAGTGAACAAACCTCAGGGACCATTTTGGCAGTTTACTCTTTCTTTTTTAAATAATTAATTTGTCGTCAACCTTCTTGAGTTTCAAAAGTTTCGACGTTGCCCCTTTTGTTCCTTTGCTTGAAAAAAATAACTTTATATGTGTTGATTCTTGTACATGTCGGTATAATATATATTCATTCAACGGTATAAATTCAAGTTACCCTGCTCTGCGTTTCGTGTGTTTTCTATTTTTTTAAGCATAATAAGCCTCTTTTGATTGTTGCGCATCGGTCGCGAGTTACAAATAACACTTACACTAATTCGTTCGATGTTTGTAATGTATTAACGCCACAACGTGCGCAGGTCTATTTACTAGTTAAAATAACTATAAAACATTTTTTTACAGGTAAACTAAATACAAATAATAAGTAAGGTGCTGTTTGTTTTTTCTGCGGGAAAATGTATGCAGTCTACGGACCACATCTGCAGGCATCTGCAGGAGAAGAGGTGGACTAAATGTCTGCAGTCTGCAAGGAGAAGAGGATTTGTTTTTTTTTTTCTTCTACAAAATCACTTTTCACACACACAACCACACACTTCTCTGCCTCAACTCTCTCTCTCTCTCTACAATCTGCCATCACACCACCTCCGACCATAACACCACCACCACCGCACCACCTCCGCCATCACACCACAGCCATCATCTTCGCCGTTCAGCCGCACCACCGCCTTTGTCTTTCAACCACCACCTCCACCACCGCCTTCGTCTTTCAACCACCACCACCGCACCACCTCCGCCATCTCACCGCCGCCATCATCTTCGTCGGTCAACCGCACCACCGCACCACCTCCGCCATCATCTCCGATCTGGGTTCGATTTGGGGTTTTTGGTTCGATTTGGGGGTTTGGGTTCAAGCACCACCACCGATCTCCGATCTGGTAGCACCACCACCGATCTCTCTCTCTCTCTCTCCCTACGGTATCTCTCTCACTCTCTCTCTCTCTACGGTATCTCTCTCACCGATATTGATTTGGAGGTTTTGGTTCGATTTGGGGTTTTTGGGCAGGGATGTGGTGGTGGAGGCAAGGCCGGTTTTGGGCCTGTGCGAGAGGTGCAAACGCACAGGGCCCAAAACATCTAGGGGCCCAAAGTTGTTTTAAATCAAGTATTATATCTTACTAATATAATAAAAGAAACTCTATTTGAGACACGTGGCAGATTCTCAAGCCATTTACTTGGTGGGTCCGCCCATTTTGACGGATCAAATTTATTTCTTTAATCGGGTTTTCTTGACCCGTTTTTATCCAACAAAGATTAAGCCCATAATACAAAACCCATTCGCTTTCTACTTTACCTTTTTCTTTCCAAAACCCTAATGTCGATCAATTGAGCTTTAAATGATTTGTTGAGCTTTTTTGTACGCCGATCTACAAATTCAAAGGATTCAACTAATCAGGTACCAAAATCGTATTCCAATAATTGTTATTCCTTTCATTAATCTATTATATGTTATTATGTTCTTTCAGATCTTTGTTTACGAAGTTTCACTTTTGTTTTGCATATCATCGACGGATGCATCTGCTTCTCACTTTTGTTGTTCTTTGAATACGTATTATTTTTTAAGTGTTTATTATGGATGCTATTCATATACAGCTGGCAAAGACAGATGATGAGTTTAAAGTATTTTGATTGCCCTGGTGATTGGAACGAAAGAATTGATTTTACTGAAAAAAAATTAATATATTCTTACTGATTGTTATATTTATTAGCACATACATCACAATATAATTTCTTATTATAAATTTGATGAATCAGGCATCTTTAATATCTGGAATCTGGATCATCTTCTAATTGCTAGCACTTGCAAGGTGTTTTATTCCAGAAGACAACAGGTCAAGATCAAGTGAACAGATACATTTAAGATCAGAACTTGCTTGACCATTACAACAACTTCAACTCTTCAAGATATTAACAATCTAAATATATCAAAATATTAACAATCTAAATATGACTTGTGAGAGAAAACATATCTTAAAACTATTTATCAGTTTGGGCCTAAGCCCATGCTTTCTAATATGGACCTAAAGTCAAACTATGATATGAGTTCATTATGGTTGTGTTTATTTTGAGTGTGCAGGATTGGTTATAGCCATTAGCAAGATCTCATATGTTGAAGCAAAGGGGTTCATTACAGTAACAAAGGTTTCTTAGCCTCATCTTATTGTTGTTTTTTTTTTATTTATTAAAAATTTTTGCTTTTTTAATACCGGAGAATAGTTTTTCTTGATCTCATTATGGGCTTTCTTTTTATATAATTTACATACAATTTTTCTGATATGTTTTGTGTTTGAATAAAAGATTATGTTGTTGTATATGACTCTTATGGCATTGACAACATACCAAAATGAAGACTTAGTGGTGTTTGAAGTGGAATGTGAATTTAGTTAAGGATATTCTTGCTGGGAAATTTCAGGATGGTGCATCTGAGATTAAAAGACATTTTTTTTAAAGACATTATTGTAAGTACATTTTATCATTACAATATGTTTTCATTTTAATAAGGAGATGCTAATATACAAATGGAATATTTTTATTATTATTTTAATTTTGGTTATTACCTTTTTTTACATTATTATATAAAAAATATGGCACATGAATTGTTGTATAATTTGTTGCCATCAGGTAGTCATGTGACAATGGGCAAATAGGCAATTCTAATTTTGATTAATGGGCATTCCAAAATGAAATATTATAATATTGTTTTTTTAAATAGTTGGAGTGATATTTTCTTTACAAAATTTGTAAAACCTTTAGACAATCTTCAAATTATGTGTTTGTATATTATGGGCAGTTACCCACGTATTATTATTGGCAACTTTAACTCATTTGCTTATGAATATTGAATGAGTTGATTAGGGTCAAACGAGATAAATAAATCCAATGTTTTTGGTTGCACTAATGCCATAAATATTTTTTTTTTATTATTATGCTTCATCTGTCTAACTATGTTAATTGTTTAAATTTTATTGAAAAGTAATCTACAAAAATAAAAGAATGATTTTTTGCTCATTTTTATGTTAGTTATTCAAACACATCGAAACACCATCTCTTGCAGTCTGCTCTAATACTAAACAACACATATGAACAAAAAATTTCTCTAAAAGACGAGTCTCACTTTTGTGTGTAACTGTTGTTTGCAGAACCCTCAAATAATTGGGGAGCATAGTGACGGTACTAAAGGAAACAACAAACAATAAAAGAAGCTGATTTTATTACATAGTTTAGATTTGCTTAAGAAGACGCATAGAAAAGGATAACAATGTACAAATAGAAAATTACAATCCCCAAAAGATTGAATTTTGTGTTGGCCGTTTCACGATATGTTGGGAGCATCACCCGAATAGTTTAAGTGTCCCATTTCTCTCGATGCAATGTATGATCCCGTGATTATTAGTTATACTTTAAACGTGGATAGATAATTGGTTTTATGAAGGTCAAGATGTATGTCCGAAAACCAAAATGGGATGAATTATATTAAGAGTAAGAAGCAAAGCCGATGTTAATTTATTATACTATATATGGGAAAATATTTAGAAATTTATGAAGTGTTTTTATATTCATGAATTTTAATACATATTTCCTTTTTTTCACTAATGCTTAATTTCAATTATTTACACTTTTAAGTTTTATATAATTCTCATTCTTTGTAGTTTTTTATTTCTTATTAAAATTAAATTGTTTTAACCCGTGTATCACACACGGGTAGATAATCTAGTATTTTATATATAGACTTTTTTGTAGTTTAAAATACACAAACGAAACTTTAGCTCAGTGGATGCAAAAATTGGCTGACACTTCTCAATTCCAAGTTCGAATCCTCTCTACTGTTGTTATTTTGGCTTCTTCACATTCAATTTTTTGTTTGGGCCTTTGGGCCTCAAGTGCTAATTTCAACTTGAGCTGTGATTTTGACTTCTTCACTCACATCAATATTGCAACTTTTGCTACCTTATTTTTTAGTTTAATTTCTAATTTTAACATCTAAATTTGGGCGTTCATAAATTTGTAAGTTCTTTCATTTTTTTCTTCTTATTTAACTTTTTACATACTTTACATGTTTTCTTGTTTAAATTTTTAGGTTTTTTATTTTTCTTACAACCATTTACAAAATAAACTTAGAAGAACTCATGAATATTTAGTTCTATTAATTTTATTTGTATGAAAATGTTCATATTTTCAAACTAATTTGGATATGTTTACACATATTACACTTCTTTTTGCTACACTACTTTTGTTTTGTTTATTTTCCTTTAACAATTATCGTCGGCCTATGGTTTTTTGATATATGATTGATGAGTTTATATTATAGGGAGAGGCCCAATTTTTTTTTGTCTCGCACGGGGCCCAAAAGTTTTTTATCATTCTCGGGGACGGCCTTGGGTGGAGGTTTGGGCAGGGATGTGGTGGTGGAGGTGGTGGCAGGGATGTGGTGGTGGTGGCGAGATGTGGTGGTGGAGGTGGTGGCAGGGATGTGGTGGTGGAGGTGGTGGCGGGATGTGGTGGTGGAGGTGGTGGCAGGGATGTGGAAGAAGAGGTCTGCCAAGAAGAGGTTCCAAGAAGACATGGAATCATGTCTGTGTGGTGAAGAGGTCTCGCAGACAAGGTCTGCGACAAAACAAACAAGCTGCGGACTCCAAACCTCTGCACGCGTCTACGCGGCGCAGACATAAGTGGCCAGAAGTGCTTCTGGCCAAAAAAACAAACACCACCTAAGTTTCTAAGCAGTTGGAAATAAAAAGTGAGTTCTCTAATCACCAAGCAATCCACAAACAACTAAAGAAACAAAAGGGCCTATTTAATGTGGGCTAGATCATGAAACGATTGGGCTAGTAATCACCGAGTTCGACTGTACGAGGTGAGTTATATGATAGAAATTGGGCTGTTGACGGTACCTAATGATGTGGGCCGGGGGCCTATTTGAATGCTCAAATCTCATATTTTAGTTGAAGAATAAAGTTATGGACATTGAGGATATATATATATATATAAGCTGGGTGTAACGGGCTAACGTCATACTGAGTAGACGCAAATGATACGTTATACACTGCCCCAAAGGGGTGTTAGCCCCTTTGGGCGTGAACGGGCTCACGATGGGAAGTGAGTGTTACCACCTTTTTCACTTTTCTTTTAAAATTTTTAGCCAAGCTAGATGTAACATCATCCTTTTTTTAATCGAATTTATTTAATTTGACTATTATTTTAATTAATAGTGGAAAGTGAAACTGTTACACACAAAACTGGAAAAAAAAAGTGAGTGAGAACCCCTTGCCTATGCTAGTAACGTGACAATCATTTTTTCACTTTTTAGTGTAAAAAGTGAACTCATTACACATGGTTGAAGAAGTTAACCTTGAACTAAGGAGATAAGGATCAAAGACGGGTTATAGATAATTTTTGATGAATTATTTATTAAGGGTCTGTTTGGTTTGGGATAATGGAATAGACGAAGGAATGGAATGGACGAGGGAATGCAATGGATCATTACCATTCCATGTTTTGTTTAGTTACCATGTGTGAATGGAATGAGTTATTATTGTGTATTGTTCGGTAGGCAAGAAAAACGGAGTAATAAAATCAGTGGTGAGTGGTGGTGGTGGTGGTCCGTGGTAGTGATTGTGGGTGGTTATAGGTGGCGGTGGTGGGTGTCGGCGGCGGCGATGGGTGGTGGTGGTGGCGGCGAGTGGCGGTACGGCGGCGATGACGAGTGGTGGTGCTGGTAAGGTGGTCGTTGGTGGTGGGTGGCAGCAGAGGTGGCGGTGCCGGCGGTTGGTGGCGGCGACGGCGGTTGGTGGCGGCGGTGGTGGGCGGCGGCGGTGGCAAGTGTCGTTAGCGGTTGGTCGCAGCTGTGGGTGATAACGGTGGCGGCGGCGGTGATGGCTGTCGAGGTGAGGTGGTGGCGGTGGCGTCGGTGGTGGGTGGTGGTGGTGGTGGGTTGTGGCGAATGTGGTGGGTTGTGGTGTTGTTGATGAATGGTGCAAGAAGGGATGGAATGGAAAAAAAAAAATGGGGGGTGGAAGGAATGATTTTGCGGGAATGAAATGCATTTTGGAATGGGTGATTACATTCCATTGACCAACCAAACACCCTTTTCTTCATTACCCTCGTAATCATCTATTCCATTCCACCTCTCATTTCTGCATACCAAACACTACCTAAGTCTTTTATATTTTATTTAGAGATAATCATTAGTTTAAACTAATAAGGTTTATCTAGGAGTTTATTTATTTATTTAAAAGAGTTTGAATCAGTTTAGGACAAGAATGAGTTTTAGTATAAATAAAGGGTTAGGGATTATGTATTGATGTGCTTTGATTGATAAAAAAAAAAAAAGAGTTAGAAAGTTCATATATGGTGTTTGTGTGTTCGATAACAATGATCTTATCAACCTAAACAACCAATATTTTACCCACAGATCATACATTAAATTAATCAACCTAACAATGATTTATTGCTAAAGTTTTCAATAAAAAAAGTTTGGTAGAAATTCACCTCAGAATTAAGGTAAAAGTTGGAATATGGATGGTTATACAAGCTGCAAATATGAGAAAGAAGGCAAGTGGTTTCAAACCTACTTTAAGAAATAATTATGTTCTAGAGTCTAGATAAAGGTAATTTTAGGTCCTCGTCATTTTTCTGTTAAGACGGAATGGTGATGGTCCTTCCTTGAAGGATGGTTCGTCACGTAAGCGACATGTAGGATGGGCATGAGGATAGGACAAAAAAGATGGAGGTGTGGAAATGGAAGGATGGACCTAAGGCTACTGGGTATGGGGACCGTCCCCAGATAGTCCCGGAACGGCGCCGCCCCAAACACCGTGCCGCCCGGACCGTCCCCGTCTTGACCGTCCTCCTCTAGACGTTTGAGACGGGCCATGTAAAGACAAAAAAGCACGACTTTTAATACATGTTACCGTTTAAAAATAAATAAATAAATTTCCAAATTCAAATTAAAAACTAACAGTAATATTTTAAATTTTCACCAAAATATCACTTAAAACTATATAAAACCCCTATTTTTTACACCATTTTTCTCATTTTTCATCTACCACAACCCATCTCTCTCTCTCTCTCTCTCTCATTTTTTATAAACATCTTCCCCTTTTATAAAGTTATATTCTACCATGGATTCCTTCAACAACCCGAACAACCCGAACGTTCCCAACAACCCGAACAACCCGACCCAACCGAACATCCCGAATGTTTTCTCGGTTCCGGGATACTATCCGACGATAGAACCGAACCAATTCTCTCAATATTCCTCAAATGCCTTTCCCACATTCCAACACTCACCCAACGTTTTTGCTCAACCGCAACAAAGTCAAGCCATACAACAACTGATGATGCGGGGTGCTTTTAATATCCAACCCTTTCAACCCGACGCAACCCGAACGATCCGAACCCGACGAGGATGTGGAAGTTGTTCCCGAGACCCAACCGCAAAAAGGCAAACAAAGAAAAGGCAAGCAAGTGGTGGGTGAGCAACCATCCAAACCAAAGGCGAAACCGTGGACGCAAATCGAGGAAGAAGCCTTAGCGAAGGTTTACGTAGGCACGTCTACACACCCAATAAAATGTTCGTAAAAATAACTTTCTTTTTAAGTTTATATTTTGTAGTATTAGTTTTTTTTATTTTTTGTTACATATTTTTTGTAACATATATTTTTGTAACATATTTTATAGGTAATAATCAAACGAGTGAGGGGTTTTGGAAGGCGGTTTTGGCGAAGTTCCTTGAGCTAATGGACCAAGGCCCGTATCGAGATATCGACTCGGTGTCATCTAAGTGGCGAAAAATGAGCGGGTTCGTCTGTAACACCCCAGTGTTTCGAAAGTCAAAGTCAAAGTCAAGATTGAAGTTAAAGGAGGAAAAGATTGCTAATTGCGATCTGTCTCTCCTTGCTCAATCCCTGTTTTGACTTCTTTGACTGTAGATAGTATATTTTATATTTTACGTTAGTTGTATTATGTGGAGTAATTAATTACAATCGCAGTAATCGAATATTATCGCTACGAACCGCTTTACGACTGTGAATAATAGGAAGTAACAATGCGATAAAGTCAATTAAACGCTAATCGAACTAATCTAATCAACATCGCGCTCGCAACTCGAATTACGCATTTTTGGTGTTTGTTATACGTGTGTGTGCGCCTTATGTGTTACTTGTGAATGTTTATTTACGCTATGTGTGGTAATCAATCGAATCGCAATCGAACTCAATCGCAATCGAATCGCAAAACGAATACGAAACAGGGATGATTATATGTTGATATAGTATGATAATTAGTGAAGAAGAGACAGCGCGCGATATGAGTAGTTGGGATTAAAAGTAATTTGAATAAGTAAACTCTATCGCATTCGCATCGCCCGTAATCGAAATCGAAACAACAAAACTCGTTGCACCTAATACCCGACAAAGGCGACCGATCGATCAGGCGACCAGCCGATCGACCAGCCGTCCGATCGGCCAGACCTTTCCCCTTTTGGAACTCTATAAATACCCCTGTCATTGTCATCATTTCCACTTTTGGAAACCCTCTGACCGACCAGCTCGTGCACTTCACCTTTTCTCAGATTCCTCTCGATTCCGGTAAGATTTCATCCTAAATCTTGTACTTTCTTGATCTACACGCACTCCTACACATTTCTATCTTTTAAATCTTAACTTTTAACCGTGAAATCATCAAGAATCAAGTGTTCTAGGATGATGTCATCATGGTGTTCTTGAAGAACTTCATGTTTTGGCCTCAATGCACCAAGAACAACTTAGATCTAACAGATTTCCACATGAGCAACAAAGATCTTTCATAGATCTAAACATATTCACGGTGAAAAAGGATTGAGAGAATGTTTTCTAACTTTCTTTCAACTCTTTTACACTCAATACCCTCAAAATCGATAGAAACGGAGCTTGCGCCGACTTATTAATTATTCTAGTGGTTGTGTGGCCAAGATCCGGATTCTATCCACGAGGTTCACCGATTTCGGGTTGAACGAGAACCACCGTCCCGAACCGTTCACTAAAACCGGATTGGGTGATTCCTGTCCGATCAAGAGAACCACGTAATGACAAGGTTCCTGTCGTTTAACTCGTTATCAAAATACCTCGATAAAACGACAAACAAACGAAACAACCAAGTGTGAGACGAACAGGACGAGGTGTTGTCCGATCGGACTGCTGTCCGAACGGACAACCAGCCGAACGGACAGTCAGCCGAACGACTGGTCAGCCGAACGGCTAGCACTTGGGTTCCGCACTTAACCAATTATTAACTAAAGTTTGAGTATTGAAAGAACTGCTAACCGATCGGACTGCCATCCGATCGGATTACTCTTCGGATCATGAGATACTTGACTTTAACACTTAATCGATTTTTCAACATGTTCAATGCACTAGGAATGCCACCTGATCGAACTGCTGTCCGATCGAGTGACATCCTGCTGAGAACTTGTTCTCACTAAAGTACCAGCCGAACGGGATGCCGGCCGATCGAACGACCGTCCGATCGACCGACCTGAAAGGCAAAGACACTTCAGTGTTTTCAAATGCTACAACGAAAACTTCAAAAGTCAAGCCATCATACACAAACACATCCTTCTCAAAGGAAGAAACAATCCACTCGAACAGTCATCCGACCGGACTACCGTCCGACCGGACAACTGTCCGACTAGATTGTCACTGTCCGATCGGACTGCCGTATGATCGACCAGCTGTTCGACCCACCAACACTTGTTTCCATTTTACGTGCCACTCATCATTACGCTATCGAACTATTCAGGCTAACCCTACTCTCAAGCGCTCCCTTCAATCCATCAACCGCTGTGAGTATACTCGAACCCTTTTTGCTTTAGCACTTTTGGGTGTTACATATGTTACATATTCTAAACCACAATCGAACACACTACGCAATACTTTAAACGCTAACCGCTACCGCATGTATTACGTGACTAAATGAATGCTTGTTTGTTATGTTTACACATGGAATGCTGTCTACCCGCCTTATCGACGATAGTACTATAGTTTGGACTCAGCACCCGTTCACTCGGGGGTTGTTAAGGACAATTACTTGCATGGATTACAGTATTGATCATGTATTACGAACTGGCTCGGGCAGTCAACCCGCAGTCATTGGTATCGATAGATCCATCTCGATAATTAACATGCTTCGTTTTCCCCTGTGTACGTGCTGGTTATGCTTAAACTATTTCGAACTCTATTATGCTATTATCAAACTTGTATGCTCACCTTTACATTATGTATTGACTTTATTTTAACGTATGTGACAGGTGTTTAAGATGCTTATCTGCTAAGAAGGTGAAGCTAGAATAAAAGTCTAGAGTATAGTTGTCTGTAGATCTTGCAACTTGAGTCTCTAGACATAGATAAACAATTTTTATATTTAAATCTGAGTTGTCGGAACAGAATATTTGACTAGATGTTATCTGTAATAATTTGTTTGCTATTTGAGGTACGGTATGGGACGTATTATATAAATTGAATAGTAATGATAGTTGTTGTAGAAACTTCTGGACAATCTGTTTTGCTCAGTGCCATGCCCCGATGATTCCGCCATCGGTTGGGGTGTGACAGTTTCGTCATCGTATTCATCGACGATGTCTTGATTTATTCCAAGTCGAAAGCCAAACACGCGCAACATCTACGTTTGGTTCTTGAGCTACTCCAGGGGAACCAACTCTATGCCAAGTTCTCCAAGTGCGAATTCTGGCTAGAGGAGGTTCAGTTTCTGGGTCACATTGTCAATAGTCAAGGTATACATGTCGATCCCGCGAAGATTGAAGCAGTCAAGAGTTGGATTACGCCAAAGAACCCGTCTGAAGTCCGTTCTTTTCTCGGACTAGCGGGCTATTATCGACGATTTATTGAAGGATTCTCAAAGATCGTTGTGCCGCTTACCGCTCTTATGCATAAAGACAAGCCTTTTGTTTGGGGAACCGAACAAGAGTCTGCTTTCCAAACCCTCAAACACATGCTCTGCAATGCTCATGTTCTCACATTGCCCGACGGAAATGATGGTTTCATTGTCTACTGTGATGCTTCCAACCTTGGTCTTGGCTGTGTTCTTATGCAACGGGACAAGGTTATAGCTTACGCATCTCGTCAGCTCAAAATCCACGAGAAGAACTATACAACCCATGATCTCGAGCTAGGCGCAGTTGTTTTTGCATTAAAGATTTGGCGACACTACCTATATGGCACCATGATGTGTGTAAAATGCAACATATAAATCACATCAATTAAGGCATAAAACTAACCCTTTTTAAGTACTAATGTTGGAAAAAGAGTGTTTTTGTCTTCCTTTTGTATTTTCAGGATGAAATGAGCTCAAAATCACAAAAGAAGCAAAAAGACAACTAATTCTAGCATAAATACAAGAAAAGGAACAAAAGTAGACTGCCCGGACCCTCAACGGCACCTCCCAAGGCAAAGAAGAGAAAACAGAGACTGAACACGCCCCGTGTCCAGCGAACACGGGGGCATGCCCAGGAAACAGCAGAAAAGACAAACCAGTAGAAGCTTCCATTGCCCACCACGGGGCCGTGTCCAGCGGGCACGGGGGCGTGGTGAAAGTACAGCAGGCGCATTAATTGTAATTGCGAATTACAATTAATGAAGAGAGAGAATGTCAGACGGGCACGGGGGCGTGTCCAGCGGACACGGGGCCGTGCCCAGCCTTCTGTTCAGCCTATAAATAGGGGTGCTTGGTTTCATTCCATCTCATCCCTTGGCACACCACCTCTCTCACACTTCATCCACCACCCACCACCACCATAACACCATCATCCACCACCATCATCCATTGTCCATCATAGAGTGTGTGAGTCGTCTCGGGATCCAAGATTGATCGTAAGAGTTCTTGACAATCAAGGCCATGTTTGCCTAAATCTCTTACATCACTTGGTGAAGACAAGTGTTTAGTATAATACTTTTTATTTTTAATCTTTTGCACTTTTTATTTGGTTTTGTATTAATGACTTTAATAACTAGTTACTTATGTTGAAGGTGATCTTTCCTTATCGTTTGTCCGTGGTGTCTTATCATTATTTTACTGTCTATATAAAATAAAAGATTTTCATCATTCATATCTCCACGGTCTATATGGAGGTATGTTGGCTACCTGGTCGGGGGTTAAGGGAACGGTTTGGTAAGGGTCTTGCCCTTGTTCAGCGTTTAGAGGTCCTGCTTGGGACCTGGGTCAAATTTAGTAGGATCTCCTTCAATGCCCATAGGTATTGGATGGCGGGGATCCAAACTCTTTGACCCCCTCATAAGTTAACTACTATTAATACCATAACCCGGCTATTTAGGACTGTATCCCTGCTGACTCAGACTACTTAGCTGAGGGTAACGTCACCGCCGAAAGCGGGGCCTACCACAATTTGCATTAATAACTTAATTCATTATCTTTTAATAATCCGACCCTTTAGGATTGTATCCTTGCTGACTCAAACTACTGGGTTGAGGGTAACGTCGCCTTCAAAAGAGGGGCCTACTACAATAACTAAGATAATCTCTTAAACAAGTGCAAAAGTGCGAAAATAATCAAAGGTTATACTAATACACGTGTCGGATCCAAGTGATTCATCTTGTCTAGCTGTTTTTATTTTATTTTTCAGCATTTAGTTAGTTTTTATTTTTCTTAGTTTAAAACATTTTTCTCACTTTTTGATTTGATTAGACGTTGAGGATAAACCGGTATTAAAAGCTCTTGTGTCCTTGGACGACCTCGGTATCTTACCAACACTATACTACGTCCACGATGGGTGCACTTGCCCATATGTGTGTTTAGTGTTAGTAAATATCGTGTTTTATAAATTTAAAACTTGGCTAAAAGTGTAAAAAGGGGCTTAAATATATATCAAAATTATAACACACTTCACGCACATCAAGTTTTTGGCGCCGCTGCCGGGGACACAAGGATTTTAAGAAAGTTAGGAATCAACGGCCTAATCATATTTTTATTTTTCTTTAATTTTTAGGATTTTTTTCTTAGATTTTCAGCTTCTGCAGAGCTCAACACGGGGCCGTGCCTGCTGAACACGCCCCCGTGCTCAATCATTGGAACTGGCAATCCTGTTTTAAGTCAGACAGTAAGCTGAACACGGGGCCGTGTCCACTCAACACGCCCCCGTGCCCAAGATTCAGTTACTGAAAACAGAACCGTTAGATCCCGGCGGTTGGTAATTTCTGACACAAACATGAGTGATAGTAATTCTTTTTACTTTCGGCACTCTTATGGTTTGTGGTGTCGATTATGTGGAGGCGAACATGAGGAATTAAAATGTTATGTTCTCAATTATAGGCCCCACTATATAGACCCACCGATTCCTTGTAACCTTAAGAGGGGCGAAAGTAAAAATAAGCACTATCTCTCCCTCGAATGCGCCCAGCCAGATATTCTAGGAGAAATGCTCCTTGACGAGTTATTTCAACTAGAAGAACTAATTCTCAATTGGTCAAAAGAACTTAGGAAGGATTTTATAGATCCATCCCAAGATGATGACCATGAGGAAATGTTGGAACCGCATTCCGACAACCTCGTTGCTCCCGAAAATACCTTCATACCTAGAAAAGACGTGGACGATAGTCGTCCCTGTGCCGATTGTGCCGTGAAGGACTCCCCATCGACTTCGTTCGGTGCATACATAGACCTGAGCGATTCGGCATACACCTTCTTTAACGAGAGCCCGGAAAAGGGTTGGACTTGTCCACCTAGAATGAAAATAGGAATTACCCTCACCGATAACCTCTTGCGTTCTCGCCTTAGTATAGGACAATTAAGGTATCTTAGGCACTTTGGGGTTGTTCCAACAAATCAAGAACCACCCGATATAAATAAACTCCTTAGTAGCAACAAAACTCCATGAAACAGCCTGCCGACACGGGGCCGTGCCCGGTCAACACGCCCCCGTGTTCACTCAGAAGATTCTCTGCTGATTCTGTCAGAATACGGACAAAATGTGTCAGGATTTTCTCTGCACACGGGGCCGTGTCCAGCGAACACGGGGCCGTGTCCAGTGTGCTGTCGTTTTCTTTAAATGCAGCCTGAATCCTGCTCATTTTTGACCACTTCACCAAGCAGAGATTCCTGGGATCTTCACATATACCATCCTAGGTAAGTGCTAAAAGAAGGTACCTAAGGACCATCTTGTCTTTTCCACTTTTGTTCATTTCTCCTTTTTCCAAAAATTTTTCAAACATCCCCTCCATGGAAGCTTGGAAACCCATGATTCCAATCTTCTATGTAAGGTTTGTAGGATTTTTGGCTGCAGATTCTTGTCTAAAGTTAGTTCTATAACTTTGTTTTAAATTATCTGAGCTTAGAACACAGTAAAAGTGTATTGAAATAATTTAAAAACCTAGAATCGTTAGACAAAAATCCTGCAGACAGCTGAACACGGGGCCGTGCTCACTGAGCACGGGGCCGTGTTCGAGGTACTGTCCTGCAAAAGTTTAGTTATCTTCGGCTTCTTTCGCAGAAAATGGCCAGCAGAAATAGCGGAACATCTTCGAGAAATAACCGAAATGGAAGGAGGTCGTCCACGGCGGAGGATTCCCTAGTAAACTACGTTTACGCTTTGAGGGAAGCCATAGACGAGATGACGGGAGTGGAAGAAGCATTGGTGGACCGTATTAATCATCTGACGGTAGGTTTGGAGGGCTGCCTGCGAGAAGTAAACCTCCTGCACCAGAGGTTAAACCTTCTCGCTTCCCCGCCTTTGGTTCCGGTGATAACCCAAAGAGCGTGGAATGTAGTACCCGAGGTCATCATTCCAGCCGAATGGCACGCCATGCACCAAGTGCCTCAACCAAGGGTGGTGCAAGGAGTCCCGGTGAGCATTCCTCCTCAAGACACAGAAGAGAATGAAGCTACCTTCTACCTCCCAAGGGAGATAGAAGAATGGCTTTGAATGACAACCGAGGAGCCATCGGCTAGAGAGTGTTACTACATCGGGAAGCTATTCCCGAAATTTTCCTAAATAAGTAGAACCCTTATGATAACCTCATGTATCCCCTAGTTATTTAGCTAACTTTATGTAATGTCTCTCTATGTTTGCAATATTATGATGGTTTTTAAGATTGATGGTTGTTTTGCGAATAAAACACACTCATGGTGGTAATGGATTAAAAAGGGAACGAGAAAAATGGAACCATGCACGAAGAACAGAGAAACCCGACACAAATCTCCATCACAGAAGGCTCAACACGGGCCGTGCCCAACCAACACGCCCCCGTGCTGAGCCACCTGCAGAAAAACACCCAGTTCAGGTAACTGGACACGGGCCGTGTTCAGCGGACACGCCCCCGTGTCCAGGCTTCTGTTTCAAATCTCTAATTTTTGTTACTGGTACTTGACCACGGGGCCGTGCCCGGTCACCACGGGGCCGTGTCCAGGATGCCAGTAACATAAATCTTTGCATTTTAACTTACTTTTACACATCCTAATCAACCAAAAACTTTATTTTTGGACACATTGAGGACAATGTGTAATTTAAGTGTGGGGGGGATGCTAAAACCTTGAATTTTGCAAATCCTAAACACAAGCCTTACACAAAACTCTATTGGAACCGCTAAACACCCCAAATTTTTTCAAAAAACTTTTTCATTTTTTTTATTTTTATTTACTTGTCTTAGTTTAAGTTGGGAATAACAAGTTCTAAAAAGGTTATATTTTTATAAGTTTACAACCGATAGCGTCGTGATAACAAAGAACCAACATAAGAAAATTATGAAACGGCATAACAAGTCTAGTTAAAAATTCGATTATATATACTTGATCACATTAAAAACCCATTCCCACAAAAGTGAGTTTTGAGCCTTTATTGAGCATAAAAATATACATATTTAGACTAAATGCTCATTTTTCGTTTCTTGTGTGAATAGCCGCTTGGTTCTTACAATTCTAGAACTTGCCACGACGATACATTCCCGGTCCTTACCAACTTAAACCCAAGTAAGTAAGTGATGGAGGCATTAGGACTAACCATTTTTTTCTTTCAAAACCATTATTTTTCATTTTTTTTATCACCTACCCAAAATCCCCCTAGATAGCCCCTTTGAGCCTAAACCTTTCATTTCATTACCCCCAAAACCCTTTTTACCCACCAAAAACCCTTTTTATTTTTCACCCTTTATTTTAGTAACAAGCTCGTTTTTCGTAAACTCGCCTTTTTATGTGATGAAAAAAAAAACAATGATGAAGTCAAAAACAAACAAAAGCTATATAAAAGCTTGTTTGGAGAAATACTTCAAAATAAAAAGTCGACAAAGACAAGGTATTTTACGAAAACCGACGCTTTTACGATTTTCGCCCTTTTACTAACCACTAACCCAAACCACCCACCTTTAACCCAAGCCTAACCCTTCACCCCAAAAGTCCTCTTGATATTTACAAAGGTAAAAAGTTAAAAAGGAGGAGGGTTGATTGCTTGGCAAGCCTATGGAAGGCGTAAGTTCCATGCCGCTCTCGAGTGATTCACTAAAAATATACACCTTCGGCCGAGTGTTGAGTGATCTCCCGTGAGGTATGTGAACTTGTATATAAATGGAATTTTAATAAGGCATGCTATGCCCAAATAAGTAATTTATCTTATGAAAAGTTCAAAATAAATCATAACGAATAGGATTGTAAATAAATAAAAATAAAACTTATAAAGACCTTGGATTCCCGACACTCTAGGACAAGCTAAAAAAAAAAAAAAAAAACTTCTCTTCTACCTATTCCATTTGGGAGTGTAAGCCACATTTAAAGAGTTTTGCTTGAGGACAAGCAAAAGTTCAAGTGTGGGGGTATTTGATGTGTGTAAAATGCAACATATAAATCACATCAATTAAGGCATAAAACTAACCCTTTTTAAGTACTAATGTTGGAAAAAAGAGTGTTTTTGTCTTCCTTTTGTATTTTCAGGATGAAATGAGCTCAAAATCACAAAAGAAGCAAAAAGACAACTAATTCTACCATAAATACAAGAAAAGGAACAAAAGTGGACTGCCCGGACCCTCAACGGCACCTCCCAAGGCAAAGGAGAAGAAACAGAGTCTGAACACGCCCCGTGTCCAGCGAACACGAGGGCGTGCCCAGGAAGCAGCAGAAAAGACAAACCAGTAGAAGCTTCCATTGCCCACCACGGGGCCGTGTCCAGCGGGCACGGGGGCGTGGTGAAAGTACAGCAGGCGCATTAATTGTAATTGCGAATTACAATTAATGAAGAGAAAGAATGTCAGACGGGCACGGGGCCGTGTCCAGCGGACACGGGGCCGTGTCCAGCCTTCTGTTCAGCCTATAAATAGAGGAGCTTGGTTTCATTCTCTCTCATCCCTTGGCACACCACCTCTCTCACACTTCATCCACCACCCACCACCACCATAACACCATCATCCATCATCCACCACCATCATCCATTGTCCATCATAGAGTGTGTGAGTCGTCTCGGGATCCAAGATTGATCGTAAGAGTTCTTGACAATCAAGGCCATGTTTGCCTAAGTCTCTTACATCACTTGGTGAAGACAAGTGTTTAGTATAATACTTTTTATTTTTAATCTTTTGCACTTTTTATTTGGTTTTGTATTAATGACTTTAATAACTAGTTACTTATGTTGAAGGTGATCTTTCCTTATCGTTTGTCCGTGGTGTCTTGGCATTATTTTACTGTCTATATAAAATAAAAGATTTTCACCATTCATATCTCCACGGTCTATATGGAGGTATGTTGGCTACCTGGTCGGGGGTTAAGGGAACGGTTTGGTAAGGGTCTTGCCCTTGTTCAGCGTTTAGAGGTCCTGCTTGGGACCTGGGTCAAATTTAGTAGGATCTCCTTCAATGCCCATAGGTATTGGATGGCGGGGATCCAAACTCTTTGACCCCCTCATAAGTTAACTACTATTAATACCATAACCCGGCTATTTAGGACTGTATCCCTGCTGACTCAGACTACTTAGCCGAGGGTAACGTCAACGCCGAAAGCGGGGCCTACCACAATAACTAAGATAATCTCTTAAACAAGTGCAAAAGTGCGAAAATAATCAAAGGTTATACTAATACACGTGTCGGATCCAAGTGATTCATCTTGTCTATCTGTTTTTATTTTATTTTTCAGCATTTAATTAGTTTTTATTTTTCTTAGTTTAAAACATTTTTCTCACTTTTTGATTTGATTAGACGTTGAGGATAAACCGGTATTAAAAGCTCTTGTGTCCTTGGACGACCTCGGTATCTTACCAACACTATACTACGTCCACGATGGGTGCACTTGCCCATATGTGTGTTTAGTGTTAGTAAATATCGTGTTTTATAAATTTAAAACTTGGCTAAAAGTGTAAAAAGGGGCTTAAATATATATCAAAATTTTAACACACTTCACGCACATCACACCAAGTGTACGATCTTCACCGATCATAGGAGCCTACAACATATCTTTGATCAGAAAGAACTTAATATGCGTCAACGCTGATGGGTAGAACTCCTCAACGATTATGACTGTGAGATTCGTTATCACCCAGGCAAAGCAAATGTCGTTGCCGACGCTCTCAGCAGACGGAGTTATTTGCTCAGCATTCGCAATACCCAAGCCCAACATGATCTCGAAACTCTCATTCGCGAAGCCCAGCATGCCTGTTTTAATGAACGCACCTTGAAGAAGGAAAGAAGCTATCACGATGGAGCTCAGCTAGTAAGTAAATCCAATGGGATTTTCCATTTTCTGGACCGAATTTGGATCCCTAAGCGTACCGAATTGCGAAAGATTTTGATGGACGAAGCCCATAAATCCCGGTATTCTATTCATCCCGGTGCCGATAAAATGTACCAGGATCTTCGCTACAAGTACTGGTTGCTGGGCATGAAAAGGGATATTGCTCTCTATGTTGGGAAATGCCTGACTTGTGCAAGGGTCAAGGCTGAACATCAAAGGCCCTCTGGCTTACTCGAACAACCCCCAATCCCCACGTGGAAGTGGGAGAGTATAGCTATGGACTTCATAACCAAACTTCCGCACACGTCATCAGGTCACGACAGCATTTGGGTTGTTGTTGATCGTCTGACCAAATCTGCCCACTTTCTGCCAATACAGGAAGACTACAAGGTAGAACGATTAGCCCGAATCTACACCGACGAGATCATTTGTAATCATGGTACGCCTCGCGACATCATCTCTGACCGTGATGCTCGGTTTACCTCGCAATTGTGGGAAACGTTTCAAGCTGCTCTTGGCACTACACTTAATCTGAGTATCGCATTCCATCCTCAAACCGACGGACAGACTGAGAGAACGAACCGTACTCTTGAAGACATGCTCCGTTCGTGTGTCATAGACTTCGGTGGTAATTGGGATAAATATCTGCCGTTAGTCGAATTCTCTTATAACAACAGTTATCATACCAGCATACAAATGGCACCATTCGAGGCTTTATATGGAAGAAGATGTCGATCGCCTATTGTATGGCACGAGATCGGTCACTCGCAATTAACCGGTCCTGAGCTATTGCAAGAAACGACTGACAAAGCCCTCCAAATTCGAGACAACTTGTTGAAAGCTCGAAACAGACAGAAAAGTTACGCCGATAGACGACGCAAGCCCCTTGAATTTGACGTTGGTGACTACGTACTCCTAAAGGTATCACCTTGGAAGGGTGTGGTCAGATTCGGCAAGAAAGGGAAACTCACGCCTCGATACGTTGGACCTTTTAAGATTCTGGAAATGATCGGAAAAGTCGCCTACAGACTCGATCTACCGGAGGAACTTAGTAATGTCCACCCGACCTTCCATGTGTCAAACCTCCGAAAGTGCCTGGCTGAGCATGATTTAGTTATACCTCTCGATGACCTCCAAATAAATGAAACACTACACTTCGTGGAGAAGCCTGTCGAAATCATGGATCGCCAAACCAAGCAGCTCAGACGCTCGCGCATTCCTATTGGGAAAGTCCGATGGGAAGGCAAACAAGGCGCAGAGTTCACTTGGGAACTCGAAAGCGACATGAAGGCGAAGTACCCGAAGTTGTTTGCTACGGCTTCGGCCTAATTTCGGGACAAAATTCCCTAAACAAGGGGAGGCTGTAACACCCCAGTGTTTCGAAAGTCAAAGTCAAAGTCAAGATTGAAGTCAAAGGAGGAAAAGTGATGTGTGTAAAATGCAACATATAAATCACATCAATTAAGGCATAAAACTAACCCTTTTTAAGTACTAATGTTGGAAAAAGAGTGTTTTTGTCTTCCTTTTGTATTTTCAGGATGAAATGAGCTCAAAATCACAAAAGAAGCAAAAAGACAACTAATTCTACCATAAATACAAGAAAAGGAACAAAAGTGGACTGCCCGGACCCTCAACGGCACCTCCCAAGGCAAAGGAGAAGAAACAGAGTCTGAACACGCCCCGTGTCCAGCGAACACGAGGGCGTGCCCAGGAAGCAGCAGAAAAGACAAACCAGTAGAAGCTTCCATTGCCCACCACGGGGCCGTGTCCAGCGGGCACGGGGGCGTGGTGAAAGTACAGCAGGCGCATTAATTGTAATTGCGAATTACAATTAATGAAGAGAGAGAATGTCAGACGGGCACGGGGCCGTGTCCAGCGGACACGGGGCCGTGTCCAGCCTTCTGTTCAGCCTATAAATAGAGGAGCTTGGTTTCATTCTCTCTCATCCCTTGGCACACCACCTCTCTCACACTTCATCCACCACCCACCACCACCATAACACCATCATCCACCACCATCATCCATTGTCCATCGTAGAGTGTGTGAGTCGTCTCGGGATCCAAGATTAATAGTAAGAGTTCTTGACAATCAAGGCCATGTTTGCCTAAGTCTCTTACATCACTTGGTGAAGACAAGTGTTTAGTATAATACTTTTTATTTTTAATCTTTTGCACTTTTTATTTGGTTTTGTATTAGTGACTTTAATAACTAGTTACTTATGTTGAAGGTGATCTTTCCTTATCGTTTGTCCGTGGTGTCTTGGCATTATTTTACTGTCTATATAAAATAAAAGATTTTCACCATTCATATCTCCACGGTTTATATGGAGGTATGTTGGCTACCTTGTCGGGGGTTAAGGGAACGGTTTGGTAAGGGTCTTGCCCTTGTTCAGCGTTTAGAGGTCCTGCTTGGGACCTGGGTCAAATTTAGTAGGATCTCCTTCAATGCCCATAGGTATTGGATGGCGGGGATCCAAACTCTTTGACCCCCTCATAAGTTAACTACTATTAATACTATAACCCGGCTATTTAGGACTGTATCCCTGCTGACTCAGACTACTTAGCCGAGGGTAACGTCACCGCCAAAAGCGGGGCCTACCACAATTTGCATTAATAACTTAATTCATTATCTTTCAATAATCCGACCCTTTAGGATTGTATCCTTGCTGACTCAAACTACTGGGTTGAGGGTAACGTCGCCTTCAAAAGAGGGGCCTACTACAATAACTAAGATAATCTCTTAAACAAGTGCAAAAGTGCAAAAATAATCAAAGGTTATACTAATACACGTGTCGGATCCAAGTGATTCATCTTGTCTATCTGTTTTTACTTTATTTTTATTTTCAGCATTTAGTTAGTTTTTATTTTTCTTAGTTTAAAACATTTTTCTAACTTTTGATTTGATTAGACGTTGAGGATAAACCGGTATTAAAAGCTCTTGTGTCCTTGGACGACCTCGGTATCTTACCAACACTATACTACGTCCACGATGGGTGCACTTGCCCATATGTGTGTTTAGTGTTAGTAAATATCGTGTTTTATAAATTTAAAACTTGGTTAAAAGTGTAAAAAGGGGCTTAAATATACATCAAAAATAATATCGCACCGACACACATCAAGTTTTTGGCGTCGTTGCCGGGGACACAAGGATTTTAAGAAAGTTAGGAATCAACGGCCTAATCATATTTTTATTTTTCTTTAATTTTTTAGGATTTTTTCTTAGATTTTTAGCTTCTGCAGAGCTCAACACGGGGCCGTGCCCGCCGAACACGCCCCGTGCTCAATCATTGGAACTGGTAATCCTGTTTTAAGTCAGACAGTAGGCTGAACACGGGGCCGTGTCCACTCAACACGCCCCCGTGCCCAAGATTCAGTTGCTGAAAACAGAACCGTTAGATCCCGGCGGTTGGTAATTTTTGACACAAACATGAGTGATAGTAATTCTTTTTACTTTCGGCACTCTTATGGTTTGTGGTGTCGAATATGTGGAGGCGAACATGAGGAATTAAAATGTTTTTTTCTCACTTATAGGCCCCACTATATAGACCCACCGATTCCTTGTAACCTTAAGAGGGGCGAAAGTAAAAATAAGCACTATTTCTCCCTCGAATGCGCCCAGCCAGATACTCTAGGAGAAATGCTCCTTGACGAGTTATTTCAACAAGAAGAACTACTTCTCAATTGGTCAAAAGAACTTAGGAAGGATTTTTTAGATCCATCCCAAGACGATGACCATGAGGAAATGTTGGAACCGCATTCCGACAACCTCGTTGCTCCCGAAAATACCTTCTTACCTAGAAAAGACGTGGACGATAGTCGTCCCTGTGCCGATTGTGCCGTGAAGGACTCCCCATCGACTTCGTTCGGTGCATACATAGACTTGAGCGATTCGGCATACACCTTCTTTAACGAGAGCCCGGGAAAGGGTTGGACTTGTCCACCTAGAATGAAAATAGGAATTACCCTCACCGACAACCTCTTGCGTTCTCGCCTTAGTATAGGACAATTAAGGTATCTTAGGCACTTTGGGGTTGTTCCAACAAGTCAAGAGCCACCCGATATAGATTAGCTCCTTAGTAGAGACAAAACTTCATAAAACAGCTTTCCGACACGGGGCCGTGCCCGGCCAACACGCCCCCGTGTCCACCACAAGATTCCCTTCTGATCAGAACGTCAGAATACGGACAAACTGTGTCAGAATTTTATCTGCACACGGGGCCGTGTCCAGCAGGCTGTCGTTTTCTATAAATGCAGCCAAAAATCCTGCACATTTGGACCAACTTGGGACAGAGATTTGAAGGAATCTTCTCTCAAACAATCCTAGGTAAGTCTAAAAGAAGTTTCCAACAACCCATCTTGTCCTTTCCTCTTCTAGACATTTCCTTCTTCTTCATCTTTCTTCAAGAACTACCATGAAAAGTTTGAATTTTCAATCTTTGTGGTAGGGAACAATGAGTTTTGATCATGGAATCTTGGTAAAAACATGTTATGTAACATTGTTTAGAGTTATTTACTGTCAAAAAGCTTGCATAAACTCAGGAAATAACTTAAAAACCCAAGATTCCTTGCTCCAAAATTCTGCAGAAAGATGAACACGGGGCCGTGCTCAATGAGCACGGGGCCGTGTCCAGAAACTGTTTCGTCATATAAACTGCTTTTGGTTTATTTTTCGTAGAATGGCGAGTGAAAACAGCGAAACATCATCCGTTCATTCCTCAAACAGCCGAAGGGGAAGGAGACCCTCCGTTGAAGCTACACTTGTGCACTACGTGATAGCACTGAGGGAAGCTCTAGACGAAATGACGTCAGTAGAGGAGGTCCTCATTGACCGTATTAACGATCTTACAATGGGACTTGAAAGCAGCTTCCAAGAGATTAACCTTTTGCACCAAAGGTTAAATATTTTGGTGGCACCTCCTGTGGAACCAGTCCTTCCACAACAAGACTGGAACCTAGCACTCGGGGTTCACAACCCCACCGGGTGGGAAGACTTTCCCGCGGAACCTCCCATGGAAAACCCACAAGAAATTCCAGCGGAAGTTGAAACTCCTCAAACTAATGCAAATGAGCCCTCTTTTCTCCTTCCAAGGGAGGTAGAGGAGTGGCTCGCCGACATATGAGGAAAACCACACCCGGAAGAAGGAGTTCTAAAAAGCCTTATCTAAACCAAGATTAGTAGCTTCTTGGAAATTTTGCTAAATTAAAATAAAACATAGGGCTAGAACTCCATAGTTTAATATTTATGTACTTTTATCTTTATCTTTATGTAATGTCTCTCTATGATTAGCAATGTTATGATGATTTTTAAGATTGATGGTTGTTTTGAGAATAAAACACACTCATGGTGGTAATGGATGAAAAAGGGAACGAGAAAAATGGAACCATGCAAGAAGAACAGAGCAACCCGACAAAAATCTCTATCACAGAAGGCTCAACACGGGCCGTGCCCAACCAACACGGCCCCGTGCTGAGCCCCCTGCAGAAAATCACCCAGTTCAGGTAACTGGACACGGGTCGTGTTCAGCGGACACGCCCCCATGTCCAGGCTTCTGTTTCAATTCTCTAATTTTTGTTACTGGCACTTGACCACGGGGCCGTGCCCGGTCAACACGGGGCCGTGTCCAGGATGCCAGTAACACAAAACTTTGCTTTTAAACCCACTTTTACACATTCTAATCAACCAAAAACTTTATTTTTGGACACATTGAGGACAATGTGTAATTTAAGTGTGGGGGGATGCTAAAACCTTGAAATTTTGCAAAATCCTAAACATAAGCCTTACACAAAACTCTATTGGAACCGCTAAACACCCCAAATTTTTTCAAAAACTTTTTCATTTTTTTTTATTTACTTGTCTTAGTTTAAGTTGGGAATAACAAGTTCTAAAAAGGTTATATTTCTACAAGTTTACAACCGATAGCGTCGTGATAAAAAAAGAACCAAAATAAGAAAATTATGAAAGGGCATAACAAGTCTAGTTAAAAATTCGATTATATATACTTGATCACATTAAAAACCCATTCCCACAAAAGTGAGTTTTGAGCCTTTATTGAGCATAAAAATATACATATTTAGATTAAATGCTCATTTTTCGTTTCTTGTGTGAATAGCCGCTTGGTTCTTACAAATCTAGAACTTGCCACGACAATACATTCCCGGTCCTTACCAACTTAAACCCAAGTAAGTAAATGATGGAGGCATTAGGACTAACTATTTTCTTTCAAAACCATTATTTTTCATTTTTATCACCTACCCAAAATCCCCCCTAGATAGCCCCTTTGAGCCTAAACCTTTCATTTCATTACCCCAAAACCCTTTTTACCCACCAAAAACCTTTTTATTTTTTTTCACCCTTTATTTTAGTAACAAGCTCGCTTTTTGGTAAACTCACCTTTTTATGTGACGATCAAAAAAAAATGATGATGAAGTCAAAAACAAACAAAAGCTATATAAAAGCTTGTTTGGAGAAATACTTCAAAAATAAAAAGTCACTAAAAATAAGGTACTTCACGAAAACCAACGCTTGTTACGATTTTCACCCTTTTTACTAACCACTAACCCAACCACCCACCTTTTACCCAAGCCTAACCCTTCACCCCAAAAGTCTCTTGATATTTACAAAGGTAAAAAGTTAAAAAGGAGGAGGATTGATTGCTTGGCAAGCCTATGGAAGGCGTAAGTTCCATGCCGCTCTCGAGTGATTCACTAAAAATATACACCTTCGGCCGAGTGTTGAGTGATCTCCCGTGAGGTATGTGAACTTGTATATAAATGGAATTTTAATAAGGCATGCTATGCCCAAATAAGTAATTTATCTTATGAAAAGTTCAAAATAAATCATAACGAATAGGATTGTAAATAAATAAAAATAAAACTTATAAAGACCTTGGATTCCCGACACTCTAGGACAAGCTAAAAAAAAAAAAAAAAAACTTCTCTTCTACCTATTCCATTTGGGAGTGTAAGCCACATTTAAAGAGTTTTGCTTGAGGACAAGCAAAAGTTCAAGTGTGGGGGTATTTGATGTGTGTAAAATGCAACATATAAATCACATCAATTAAGGCATAAAACTAACCCTTTTTAAGTACTAATGTTGGAAAAAAGAGTGTTTTTGTCTTCCTTTTGTATTTTCAGGATGAAATGAGCTCAAAATCACAAAAGAAGCAAAAAGACAACTAATTCTACCATAAATACAAGAAAAGGAACAAAAGTGGACTGCCCGGACCCTCAACGGCACCTCCCAAGGCAAAGGAGAAGAAACAGAGTCTGAACACGCCCCGTGTCCAGCGAACACGAGGGCGTGCCCAGGAAGCAGCAGAAAAGACAAACCAGTAGAAGCTTCCATTGCCCACCACGGGGCCGTGTCCAGCGGGCACGGGGGCGTGGTGAAAGTACAGCAGGCGCATTAATTGTAATTGCGAATTACAATTAATGAAGAGAAAGAATGTCAGACGGGCACGGGGCCGTGTCCAGCGGACACGGGGCCGTGTCCAGCCTTCTGTTCAGCCTATAAATAGAGGAGCTTGGTTTCATTCTCTCTCATCCCTTGGCACACCACCTCTCTCACACTTCATCCACCACCCACCACCACCATAACACCATCATCCACCACCATCATCCATTGTCCATCGTAGAGTGTGTGAGTCGTCTCGGGATCCAAGATTGATAGTAAGAGTTCTTGACAATCAAGGCCATGTTTGCCTAAGTCTCTTACATCACTTGGTGAAGACAAGTGTTTAGTATAATACTTTTTATTTTTAATCTTTTGCACTTTTTATTTGGTTTTGTATTAATGACTTTAATAACTAGTTACTTATGTTGAAGGTGATCTTTCCTTATCGTTTGTCCGTGGTGTCTTGGCATTATTTTACTGTCTATATAAAATAAAAGATTTTCACCATTCATATCTCCACGGTTTATATGGAGGTATGTTGGCTACCTTGTCGGGGGTTAAGGGAACGGTTTGGTAAGGGTCTTGCCCTTGTTCAGCGTTTAGAGGTCCTGCTTGGGACCTGGGTCAAATTTAGTAGGATCTCCTTCAATGCCCATAGGTATTGGATGGCGGGGATCCAAACTCTTTGACCCCCTCATAAGTTAACTACTATTAATACTATAACCCGGCTATTTAGGACTGTATCCCTGCTGACTCAGACTACTTAGCCGAGGGTAACGTCACCGCCAAAAGCGGGGCCTACCACAATTTGCATTAATAACTTAATTCATTATCTTTCAATAATCCGACCCTTTAGGATTGTATCCTTGCTGACTTAAACTACTGGGTTGAGGGTAACGTCGCCTTCAAAAGAGGGGCCTACTACAATAACTAAGATAATCTCTTAAACAAGTGCAAAAGTGCAAAAATAATCAAAGGTTATACTAATACACGTGTCGGATCCAAGTGATTCATCTTGTCTATCTGTTTTTACTTTATTTTTATTTTCAGCATTTAGTTAGTTTTTATTTTTCTTAGTTTAAAACATTTTTCTAACTTTTGATTTGATTAGACGTTGAGGATAAACCGGTATTAAAAGCTCTTGTGTCCTTGGACGACCTCGGTATCTTACCAACACTATACTACGTCCACGATGGGTGCACTTGCCCATATGTGTGTTTAGTGTTAGTAAATATCGTGTTTTATAAATTTAAAACTTGGTTAAAAGTGTAAAAAGGGGCTTAAATATACATCAAAAATAATATCGCACCGACACACATCAAAAAGATTGCTAATTGCGATCTATCTCTCCTTGCTCAATCCCTGTTTTGACTTCTTTGACTGTAGATAGTCTATTTTATGTTTTACGTTAGTTGTATTATGTGGAGTAATTAATTACAATCGCAGTAATCGAATATTATCGCTACGAACCGCTTTACGATTGTGAATAATAGAAAGTAACAATGCGATAAAGTCAATTAAACGCTAATCGAACTAATCTAATCAACATCGCGCTCGCAACTCGTATTACGCATTTTTGGTGTTTGTTATACGTGTGTGTGTGCCTTATGTGTTTCTTGTGCATGTTTATTTACGCTATGTGAGGTAATCAATCGAATCGCAATCGAACTCAATCGCAATCGAATCGCAATCGCAAAATGAATACGAAACAAGGATGATTATATGTTGATATAGTATGACAATTAGTGAAGAAGAGACAGCGCGCGATATGAGTAGTTGGGATTAAAAGTAATTTGAATAAGTAAACTCTATCGCATTCGCATCGCCCGCAATCAAAATCGAAACAACAAAACTCGTTGCACCGAATACCCGACAAAGGCGACCGATCGACCAGGCGACCAACCGATCGACCAGCCGTCCGACCGGACTGCCGTCCGATCGGACAGGCTGTCCGATCGAGCTGCCGTCCGATCGGCCAGACCTTTCCTCTTTTGGAACTCTATAAATACCCCTGTCATTGTCATCATTTCCACTTTTGGAAACCCTCTGACCGACCAGCTCGTGCACTTCACCTTTTCTCAGATTTTTCTCGATTCCGGTAAGATTTCATCCTAAATCTTGTAATTTCTTGATCTACACGCACTCCTACACGGTTCTATCTTTTAAATCTTAACTTTTAACCGTGAAATCATCAAGATTCAAGTGTTCTAGGATGATGTCATCATGGTGTTCTTGAAGAACTTCATGTTTTGGCCTCAATCCACCAAGAACAACTTAGATCTAACCGATTTCCACATGAACAACAAAGATCTTTCATAGATCTAAACATATTCACGGTGAAAAAGGATTGAGAGAATGTTTTCTAACTTTCTTTCAACTCTTTTACACTCAATACCCTCAAAACCGATAGAAACGGAGCTTGTGCCGACTTACTAATTATTCTGGTGGTTGTGTGGCCAAGATCCGGATTCTATCCACGAGGTTCACCGATTTCGGGTTGAACGAGAACCACCGTCCCGAACCTTTCACTAACCGGATTGGGTGATTCCTGTCCGATCAAGAGAACCACGTAATGACAAGGTTCCTGCCGTTTAACTCGTTATCAAAATACCTCGATAAAACAACAAACAAACGAAACAACCAAGTGTGAGACGAACAGGACGATCAAGACGAGGTGTTGTCCGAACGGACAGCCAGCCGAACGGATAGTCAGCCGAACGACTGGTCAGCCGAACGGCTAGCACTTGGGTTCCTCACTTAACCAATAATTAACTAAAGTTTGAGTATTTAACGAACTGCTAACCGATCGGACTGCCATCCGATCGGATTACTATTTGGATCATGAGATACTTGACATTAACACTTCATCGATTTTTCAACATGTTCAATGCACTAGGAATGCCACCCGATCGAACTGCTGTCTGATCGAGTGACAACCTGCTGAGAACTTGTTCTCACTGAAGTACCAGCCGAACGGGTTGCCGGCCGATCGAATGACCGTCCGATCGACCAACCTGAAAGGCAAAGACACTTCAATGTTTTCAAATGCTACAACGAAAACTTCAAAAGTCAAGCCATCATACACAAACACATCCTTCTCAAAGGAAGAAACAATCCACTCGAACAGTCATCCGACCGGACTACCGTCCGACCGGACAACTGTCCGACTAGATTGTCACTGTCCGGTCGGACTGCCGTCTGATCGACCAGCTGTTCGACCCACCAACACTTGTTTCATTTTACGCGTCACTCATCATTATGCTATCGAACTATTCAGGCTAACCCTACTCTCAAGCGCTCCCTTCAATCCATCAACCGCTGTGAGTATACTCGATCCCTTTTTGCTTTATGCACTTTTGGGTGTTACATACGTTACTTATACAAAATCACAATCGAACACACTACGCAATACTTTAAACGTTAACTGCTATCGCATGTATTACGTGACTTATTGAATGCTTGTTTGTTATGTTTACACATGGAATGCTGTCTATCTGCCTTAACGACGATAGTACTATAGTTTGGACTTAGCACCCGTTCACTCGGGGGTTGTTAAGGACAATTATTTGCATGGATTACAGTGGTGATCATGTATTACGAACTGCCTCGGGCAGTCAACCCGCAGTCATTGGTATCGATAGGTTCATGTCGATAACTAACATGCTTCGTTTTCCGCTGTGTACGTGCTGGTTATGCGTAATTTCGAACCCTATATGCTATTATCAAACTTATATACTCGCCTTTACACTATGTGTATTGACTTTATTTTAACGTATGTGACAGGTGTTTAGGATGCTTATCTGCTAGGAAAGCGAGGCTAGAATAAGGCTCTTGAGGCCAACAAATAGTTGTCTGTACAAATGAAATCAAGGGTCTCTAGAAGCAGATAAACAATTGGGCTATTTGAAAAATCTGAGTTGTCGGAATAGAACTATTTGCCTAGATTTTGTCTGTAATAATTTGTTTACTGTTTGAGACACGGTATGGGACATGTTATTTTAAATTGAATGGTAATGAAATTGTTATGGAAACTTCTGGACAATCTGTTTCGCTCAGTGTCATGCCCCGATGATTCTGCCATCGGTTGGGGTGTGACAAAAGGGTAGGTCCGCCCCTGAATAATAACAGTGTGTTTTATGGCCAGTGAGTAGAAATAACAGTGTGTTTTATGGCCAGCGAGTAGAAATTGTTAAGTTTGTCATCATAATAAAAGAAAGATTGTTGATGACAATAAAAATATAAGTCAAATACTACTACTAAAGACAGTTGTAACATTGCATACACCTTAATTCATTCCCCATGGAACCATGGTCAAGATATTACTAGTTATGGTAGTAGCATTGGCACATTATGTCACACCCCAACCAATGGCGGAAACATCGGGATGAGACGAAGTGTGAAGATTGCTCGAGACATCATAACGCTAATAATTGTGACAAGTATTTAAATAATCGTTTCATTTCATTTCTAAAGAATCAAGTACAAGGTTTTGAAACAAAATAAAACAACATAAATAATAAAATGATACAATACAAATACAATTCTTTCTAAGTGTGTATCTAAGCATCCTACTAGATTCCATGCATCGTCAACATCCACCTGTAACATGTTAAAATAAAGTTCAATGCAAAAGCAAAGGCGAGTATACAAGTTTGATACGTACATAGCAAAAGATAAGTTTGAACAATTCCTCATAGCAAGCATGTGATTCAAGATGAACATTTAAATATGGTATGTGTCTAACATATCAATCCAAGGAAACGCAATATGCTCATGACATAACCGAAGATAAAGAGGCGGGTCGTTAATCCTATAGCGCTACATATGTCACGGTTTGGCTCGTACGAAGTTAATGATAAATTCGACACATAAGATAAATCCAAGTTTAAAGCATCAAGCCATCACGTATACAAGCATGTTATAGGAATGTTCATGTGTTTAAGCAAAATGTTCATGTGTTTATTTGTTGATAGATAAACATGTTACACCCCAAAAGTGGTAAAGTAAAAAGGGGGAATACGAGTATACTCACAAAGTTTGCATATGTTTTCCGATTATCCAATTGTTGACGAGTAGAGATTTAGAGTCCGAATGTATAAGGGTTAAAGTTCAAGTATGCTTGGAGTCGAGATTCGGTATTTAAACAACATAAAAGTAAGATATGAGAATAGCATGTGAAAATAATCATCTTGTACACATAACCCTTGTTCTTGACACTATTAGAACTCAAGAGAGTTGGTATGATTTCATGGATTCAAAGGTCCATTAGAGTCGTAACAAGAGCATGGTCATAGATGATGTAACATATTCTTGACAAGTAACTATTAAGTTACCATCAAGTTTAGTTACTTAGGTATATATGTATGTACATAGAATAGCTTATATATTATATAGATTACAAGTCTTATGATTCAAGCATGAGGTAGGAGATTAATGTCTCCATTTAGGCACCTCTTTGTGTCATAGAGTTCATACATGAGGTAGGAAGATCAAGCTTCCATTTAGGCACCTCTATTGTTCACCACTACACTTGTTGTTATAAACAACAAGGAGGGTCATGAACATACAAGTATTAAGGAAATAACAATAACTAATCTATAGAAAACATCAAGTAATGAGTGGATTCTTATGAAGGATAGCCCAAGCTTGTCCAACCATCACACATTCATCAAGCTTCATACTTGAACACTACTTGTGGGTAAAACCCTAACTAAAACAGAAAGTTTATGAGGTTTTGACCTCTGAATTAGATGTCTCAACCATGTTTTTAAGCTTAACCAACCATAAGAGAGGTTGTAAGCATTAGGACATGGGTTTGAGTTGTGCTAAACACAAGTTGGATGAAGTTTGCATAAGATGTAACAAAACAGAAAGTTTTTGGTCAATTTCGGAGCAATTCCAGGTCTGATTTCTCCAAGGAGAAGTCAAGAAATCAAACTCCATGATTAACCAAGCAAATAGGAAGAAGAATCAAGTGTTTTCATCAAGAAAAGAGCAAGTTATACCAAGTTTAGTGTAGAGGTATGAATCTGTCCGAAAATGCAGATTCTTGCTTGAATTTGGGAGTGTTTTGGTGAGATTTGAGAGTGGTGAAAGTGTCCAAGTGCTTGGGGAAGCTTGGGTACTTATAGGGAGGTGTTTAGGGTTGTTTAGAGGGGTTAACAAGTGCCAAAACTCGGTTTAAACTTGAAATCCCGCTCAAAAATGGAAGCTGGTCGCGACTGTTGGGACTTCTGCCGACCAGGGACCTCACGCGGGCCGCGTAAGGGAATGGGGCAAGTTCACGCGGGCCGCGAGCCACTTGTGGTTCTGAATAAGTTTCATTTTTTTACAATTTGGCCCCTGAAGTTGTGTATTTGATGCATTTTAGGGGTTTTAAGGGCCATTCTTGTCACAAAAGCATAGTTTGAGGTACCTTTGAGTATGAGGAACATAATCAAGTATAATTAAGCGTACGAAGGTCGTATTCAAGTATCGTTTATGACCGAAATACGTTTTATGCGTAAGTTTCATGTATTTACAAGTTTAGCACCTAGTTTCCAAGAATTATGAATAAGCATAATTTGTTCCACGAAATTGAACGTATGAGCATATATAAAGTATGTATAACATGTGATTAACAAAATACGAGTTTTATTCATGATCCAAGTCTCGGATTTTACATCGCTTTTAATGAGAGAACGATTTCAAGACTACGAAGTTTCCAAAAATAGTTTTACAAACGATGGTTTCTAATTTTAGGAAGTATGAAAACGCGGGGCGTTACAGTCTCCCCTCCTTTAGGAAATTTCGTCCCGAAATTTATTCAAGAGGTAGACTTGAAGAGTTTTAGTAAAAATTTGAGACTTGAAAATTTTTAAATATTTTGAAAGGCACAAAACTTTGGAGAACGATAAGGTAAATTTGTGAGTTAGTTTATTGCCTAAAATAATTTGAGGTGTCTGACATAGTTGAAAATATGTAAGTGCGTATACAGGTGAAGTGAGTTTAACCGCTTTGAGTAGCTTAAATTGGCGATGTATTTAAAAAGGTGACGTATTAAGAGAGAAGATGATGACAAATGGTTTGTATTTTGATGGAACGTGGTAACGGAAACACATTTGTAGAAGATTGTTTATTGAGTGAAACGAGAAGGTTTGGCACCTTAAATAAAGCTTTAAAGGCATACTAAGTACAGTTACACAAAAATCCAGAATAGGAAGACTATTTTATAGGTAAGTTAGGACTCGAATGTTTAAACAAGCTTAATTGCGAATACGGTTTGTATGAACTAAAAGGATAAGGAGAATAATACGAGTATAGAATGAACGAATGACTCTTAAAGAGTACAAGTATAAGAAAAGCATAAATGTTGGATAGATGAACGTAGTGTGTTAAGGATGAAGTCTCGTCATGGATAATCGGATATAATGCGTTTGTGAGTTGCGTGAAGTTGTATTATGTCCAAAAGGTCTGCAAAACACTGAATTTCTCATGGCACGTTCCTACGAAATTTTGGGTAACATGGTGAAAACACTTATATATAGGAAGTACCAGCGGCGTATCCACCATGTTTTGACCACGTTACGTCCGTTTCGTATTCGGTGTCATGTTACGTTCCGTGTCTTACCATACACAGTAGTACACTCTATGGTTCTCATACGCTTATCACTATAATCCCGTGTGCACCCGCGATTATATTGATCATCGCATGGTCCGCATAGCTTGTACTAGTTTTGTATGAATTAGGGTATACATAAAAAAAAATTTTAGAATGTGTACGTGTAAGTAAGCAAGTCCATGATTAAGTATGTATGGGACCCACATAAGCGAATCCCTCGGATTACGCTTGCGTACGGGTACGAATGTATGAATCATGAGTATGAATGAAAGTATGAGCATAAGTTTAAGTATGGATACGCGTGTATGTATAAGCATAACCGTAAAACGTACATGTAGTATGTGTATAAGCATAAGCATAATACGTATAAATATAAATGTAGGTACGAATAATAAAAATTACGTATATAGTGCATGTTGGGTCATCACGGATTTAAGTGTATAAAAGCATTCAAAAGGTCGAGTATGTAAATACGAATGATATAAATGATGTTATCGCGAGGTAACGACCAAAATGTGTACGATGATATGCATGTATAGTTGTTTAAATGAAACAGTGAGTTTATCCTATCAAAATTAGATTGAGCTTGGTCTGAAACGTAGAATATAGTTGCGTGTGTAAAAAGGATATAAGGTACTCATTGGTTAAGCATAATGCATTTTGTAAAGAATGGAAATGCTACTTTTGTTTTAAAAGAGTTTACGTAATCCAAGGATGGTCGGTCTCCAAGAAGTCTTCTTGCCCACGAGTTTTGTAAATTGGTGTAAGAAAAAGGTTTTCAATCAAAAGTAAGTTCATTTCATCAAACAAGAAATTATGAATTTAAGAGGTTCTTGTGAAAACGAGGATCCTTCGAAAAGAATTTTTTTTTTCTTTTTAGCAAAGAACTTAGTGATTGTTAATAGTGCTATCAAATGATGTGTCGATGTTTGAAAAGAGTATTTGGTAAAACGATCATATAACATCTAAAAGGTCTTATAAGTAATTGAGAAAGGTTGGTTCGATTTCGATTAAGAATGGAAGTCTCTAGTATGATGATATAACGTGAGTGCGTTTTAGTGATTAAGTCGAATATGAAGTTCATGGGCAAGAGATTCATTAGACCGGTTAAATTGATAGGTAGCATTTCGTAAGCTTTGGAAATTCGTGTAGTAAAACGTTTAAGACATGATTAAGAGTCTCGTGTATATGAGTTAAGTGAAAATAGGTTGTAGGATAAGGAGTACGCTTGATGAAACAATGTATTTTGAAATTATATAAGTAGGTATGTTGATAAATGATAAATGATCTAGGTATAAAATATGATCGAGTTTGCATAATAAGATATCTTGAAGAGACGTTTTGGTAACGATCACCTAGGCAAGGGAAACCACCCCTAACTCGTTGGTGAGGTCGTTTTTAAGAAAAAGAGGAGTGGAGTTAATCGTCGAGGTAAGGAAATCACTCCTATCTCGATGATATGTCCCCACTCGTTGTTACAAGGAATGCAAATTTAAATTATAGGAAATTATGCATATGTGTAAATGTGTGAAAAAGATTAAATAGGTTGTATGTGTGTGGAGAAAATACCGAGAGTAAATTCATATTTGAAAGGTTGCATCGTATGAATAAATAATATAACATATGTTTGATCAAAGTTGGGATGGTTCCAAAACGGAACGTTGACTAACCAAAGCGGTCGAAAAGTCTTTCGAATTTGAGGAGCATGCTTTGGCCTAATAGGTGAAATACTCTCGCCAACAAGTCGGTTAACGGTATTTACCCTTTCGGTTACTACATGTCCCAAATCAATCAAAATTTCGAGACTTGGTGGGATTAAAAAAATCAAGGAGTGGAACTAGTCGACAAGGTGCGGGTTTCACCCCTAACTTGACGATTTTGTATCCTAAGTGTGGTTGGTACTCGTCGGGTCAAAATTTAATTTCAACACTTTGACGAGGGTCCACTAGAATTTGAAATTTGAACTTCTCCATCAAGGTGAGGATTTCACTCCTAACTTGATGGTGAATTTCGTGTAAAAAGAAAAGGAAAGTGGATGGATTGAGAGTTGTTCACCAAATTATGGGTTTCACGCCTATTTTGGTGAACTCGTCTCGTTTGTGTAATATGTGTGTTGTCGGATTTAGAATACTCGAGTAAAACGCGTGAGGAAAAGTGTATATTAAAGATTTAAACAAACAAGTATAACATGTCAAGAATATCACAATAAAAGTGAAATGATGAAACGAATATTAACGCATAAAAAGTATGTCAAGAACACGCATAAAGGATAAAATGATGAAACAAGTATTAACACATAATAAAAACAAGTATAGCATGTTAAGTGTTAACACATAAGTGACACATATGCTTACAAGATCAAAAGAGAATAAATAAAAGCAAATAAGATAGCATGCTAGTAATTTCAAGTAAAACATATGAATAAAGCTCTAGAACTATAGACTAGGTTAAAGCATTCCTACTTTTCCTAATTCCCTATAGTTATGGCTCTGATACCAATCTGTCACACCCCAACCAATGGCGGAAACATCGGGATGAGACGAAGTGTGAAGATTGCTCGAGACATCATAACGCTAATAATTGTGACAAGTATTTAAATAATTGTTTCATTTCATTTCTAAAGAATCAAGTACAAGGTTTTGAAACAAAATACAACAACATAAATAATAAAATGATACAATACAAATACAATTCTTTCTAAGTGTGTATCTAAGCATCCTACTAGATTCCATGCATCGTCAACATCCACCTGTAACATGTTAAAATAAAGTTCAATGCAAAAGCAAAGGCGAGTATACAAGTTTGATACGTACATAGCAAAAGATAAGTTTGAACAATTCCTCATAGCAAGCATGTGATTCAAGATGAACATTTAAATATGGTATGTGTCTAACATATCAAACCAAGGAAACGCAATATGCTCATGACATAACCGAAGATAAAGAGGCGGGTCGTTAATCCTATAGCGCTACATATGTCACGGTTTGGCTCGTACGAAGTTAATGATAAATTCGACACATAAGATAAATCCAAGTTTAAAGCATCAAGCCATCACGTATACAAGCATGTTATAGGAATGTTCATGTGTTTAAGCAAAATGTTCATGTGTTTATTTGTTGATAGATAAACATGTTACACCCCAAAAGTGGTAAAGTAAAAAGGGGGAATACGAGTATACTCACAAAGTTTGCATATGTTTTCCGATTATCCAATTGTTGACGAGTAGATATTTAGAGTCCGAATGTATAAGGGTTAAAGTTCAAGTATGCTTGGAGTCGAGATTCGGTATTTAAACAACATAAAAGTAAGATATGAGAATAGCATGTGAAAATAATCATCTTGTACACATAACCCTTGTTCTTGACACTATTAGAACTCAAGAGAGTTGGTATGATTTCATGGATTCAAAGGTCCATTAGAGTCGTAACAAGAGCATGGTCATAGATGATGTAGCATATTCTTGACAAGTAACTATTAAGTTACCATCAAGTTTAGTTACTTAGGTATATATGTATGTACATAGAATAGCTTATATATTATATAGATTACAAGTCTTATGATTCAAGCATGAGGTAGGAGATTAACGTCTCCATTTAGGCACCTCTTTGTGTCATAGAGTTCATACATGAGGTAGGAAGATCAAGCTTCCATTTAGGCACCTCTATTGTTCACCACTACACTTGTTGTTATAAACAACAAGGAGGGTCATGAACATACAAGTATTAAGGAAATAACAATAACTAATCTATAGAAAACATCAAGTAATGAGTGGATTCTTATGAAGGATAGCCCAAGCTTGTCCAACCATCACACATTCATCAAGCTTCATACTTGAACACTACTTGTGGGTAAAACCCTAACTAAAACAGAAAGTTTATGAGGTTTTGACCTCTGAATTAGATGTCTCAACCATGTTTTTAAGCTTAACCAACCATAAGAGAGGTTGTAAGCATTAGGACATGGGTTTGAGTTGTGCTAAACACAAGTTGGATGAAGTTTGCATAAGATGTAACAAAACAGAAAGTTTTTGGTCAATTTCGGAGCAATTCCAGGTCTGATTTCTCCAAGGAGAAGTCAAGAAATCAAACTCCATGATTAACCAAGCAAATAGGAAGAAGAATCAAGTGTTTTCATCAAGAAAAGAGCAAGTTATACCAAGTTTAGTGTAGAGGTATGAATCTGTCCGAAAATGCAGATTCTTGCTTGAATTTGGGAGTGTTTTGGTGAGATTTGAGAGTGGTGAAAGTGTCCAAGTGCTTGGGGAAGCTTGGGTACTTATAGGGAGGTGTTTAGGGTTGTTTAGAGGGGTTAACAAGTGCCAAAACTCGGTTTAAACTTGAAATCCCGCTCAAAAATGGAAGCTGGTCGCGACTGTTGGGACTTCTGCCGACCAGGGACCTCACGCGGGCCGCGTAAGGGAATGGGGCAAGTTCACGCGGGCCGCGAGCCACTTGTGTTCTGAATAAGTTTCATTTTTTTACAATTTGGCCCCTGAAGTTGTGTATTTGATGCATTTTAGGGGTTTTAAGGGCCATTCTTGTCACAAAAGCATAGTTTGAGGTACCTTTGAGTATGAGGAACATAATCAAGTATAATTAAGCGTACGAAGGTCGTATTCAAGTATCGTTTATGACCGAAATACGTTTTATGCGTAAGTTTCATGTATTTACAAGTTTAGCACCTAGTTTCCAAGAATTATGAATAAGCATAATTTGTTCCACGAAATTGAACGTATGAGCATATATAAAGTATGTATAACATGTGATTAACAAAATACGAGTTTTATTCATGATCCAAGTCTCGGATTTTACATCGCTTTTAATGAGAGAACGATTTCAAGACTACGAAGTTTCCAAAAATAGTTTTACAAACGATGGTTTCTAATTTTAGGAAGTATGAAAACGCGGGGCGTTACACATTATAACAGCATCAATCGTGCGATACTATTTATGACAATGTAATTAGTTTACGTTCTTTTTTAGTGTGCGCTCACATAGAACTATAGCCAACTTGATATTTGATTTGGAAGAGGTGGATGAGACTATGAGTCCTAGACTCCCAGTATACTTGATTTGTATGTATCCTAAATGGGCATGAGATGCTACCACCTCATCACACATAAGCAAGATTAAATACAAATAGATTTTAGCCTAAAAACATAGGAAACTGGGTCAAACGAACTCCGATCGAAATATTTCCAACGACGTTAGAACCGGCTCATCGAACCTTAATCAAATATATCTAGAGTTTAGCTTTTAGGGTTTAGAGTCTAATTCTAGAGTGTAGCTTTAGGATTTGAAGTCTAGTGTTTAGGGTGTAGCTTTAGAGTTTAGCTTCAGTAGTTAGCATTATGGTTTAGATTGTAGCTTAAGGGTTTAGCCTAAGGGGTTGGCTTTAGGGTTTAGAATTTGTTACATACTAAATAGTAGAGGGACTGGATATCTAATATTTTAATAGCAGAAGGTTGTCACTGTATGTTGTAACAAGTGTTCGTTTAAGTAACAAACTAATGACCCTTAATAAGTTATCAGTTTGAGATAATTCTCTTTTCTTCTCTTTATTTCTTCTTCTTCTTCTTCTTCTTCAATCTTTAGCTATTATCTCTTGAATACCAGTTTGATACGTAACAATGGTATCAGAGCAATCAATCCTCTTGACTGTGGGTTAGGGAAAAAATGATTTTTTATAACGGATTCCTTACAGCAACAATTTGAAGCAACGATCAAGAAATATCAACAGCAATAATAGGCGATTCAAGGTGGTGATTTCAATTGACAATTCAAGGATCGTATTTGGGAAATTAGAGCAACAACAACAAATCCAAGATTGGTAATCAATAGCAATCAAGAAATCGTTGAGTTAGTAGCAACAACAGATCATGATCAGGAGACTACAAATCAAATTCAATCAACGCATACCATGGAAATTGCAATGGAAAATATTATGTCAATAAGTCAAGAAGTTACAGTTCAAGACTATCGTGATGAAGTCAAATTTTTGTTCGATCAGGTTAAAAATTCTAAAGAAATTAGTGAATATTATGCTATATACCTCTTTATGGATGGTCTTGAACTAGAAACTAGAGATAGTTTTATAACATAGCATCAATACAGTCTTCACACATTGAAAGACATCATTTCTTTAGCTTTGAATTGGATGTAAATGCGTTGAAAGATTCATTTTTTCCTTATGATCCAAATGCTTCTTTATACAATGTTTTCAAGGTATTTGGTGTTAATGATTAAAGGGAAAATGGAAGGGTAATTGATAATGATGTTTTAAGAGAAAATGGATGTGATAATAAAATGTCAACGAAGGTGTTTGATGAAATGTGTAACATGTTTTTGAATAAGATTCAAGAACCAATTATTGATTATGAAAATGGGGAGGAAGCTCAAGGATTAGTTATGATAATAAGTCAAGAATACATGAGGATGATATTAGTGGATTTCAAAATGAAATTGATTCTCTAAATCAAGGATTGAATGAATTAAATCATAATGATGCCTTCAATATATCTTCAAATGTCTTGAAACATGAGAGTTGTGAAAAACCTTTTAATAGCTTAGTTGTGATTAGTTTTCCAAAATTGAAGGTGGATGATCATGATTATGTTCCTATTTGGGTTAAGCAAAATGAGAGTTAAATACAAACAAGAAATCCTCGAAAGTTGGCTATATAAGTGGAAATATAAATTCAAGCAAGGTATGGAAGTTTATACTAGTATAGCTACATGCCACGACACTGAGCAAAAATTGAGTTTCTCGTAAATGCCCAAAATAGATACACTCATTTCCAGATGATCTCTAGTGAAAAACACCCTATGGCATATAAAAACAATCAATGTGGCCTAAAGTGTGTATAAGTTGGATGTCTACGTGGTGCATTTTTATGCCATGGAGATGGTTCCAACAGGGTAGTATTGTGGTGTTTGCGTGTATATCACTAGAACCAGGTTGGCATCACTAAAATTGGATCATACAATAGTACTTAAAAACCCTGTTTGGTCATAAAGTCATGAAATGGAATGTGAGATTTTATAAATTGGGAAGTAAGGATGTTGAATCCGACTAGTAATGCAAACATATATGGTGCATTTTTATGTCATGGAGATGGTTCCATTTGATGACAATTTGTTGGTGTATCAGTTGATGCTTATGGTTGATATGGTGGTTTTTAACAATAACTTGTTGACTTGACTTGAGAATAAACCAATTTCACATGCCCATGGCAGTTGGAAGATGCAGGCTGACTTGGAGTTGCAAAGTAAAGCATATGAATTTTTAAGTTTAATTTTGATAGTTTGATTAGATTTCTTTTACATTTATTCTCTGTGTTCTGATTTTTGGGACAAAAATCTTTTGAAGGGGAAGTATTGTTATATACTGAATAGTAGAGGCACTGAATATGTAATAGTTCAGTAGCGTAATGTAACTGTATGTTGTAACAAGTGTTTATTTAAGTAACAAACTAATGACCCTTAATGAGTAGCTATTGATTTGAGATAATTCTCTCTTCTTCTCTAGATTTCTTCTTCTTCAATCTTTAGCTCGTATCTCTTGAATACTAGTTTGTTGCATAACAGAATTACGGTTTAGGGTTAAGTGTTCGATGGGCCGGTTTCAACGTCGCTGGAATGAGTTCAATCGAATTTTATTTGACCCGATTTCCTACGTTTCTTGGGTTAAGAATATTGTGTACCAAAACAACCCCTTACCACACATTATTTAATGCATGTGGTATATACATGCATGTGTACATGCGTATGGAGTAAGTTTTTAAGTTTATTTTGTTACTTTGTATCTAAACATGTCAATGCATATATGTGAGCACATTGGCTATTTTAATATTTCCTTTGGTAAGTTATTTTGCATGAACTTTTAAGCTAGATTTTTGACATTTCAATTCAAAATAAGACATGTTATTTCCTACTCACGACAAGTATAAAAAAAATCAAACTGTGAATATTTAAGAGTTGAAATGGTACCATATATACTTCGTTAAAAGCATCAAAATTGGACAAACAATTACTTAAATAATAAATTAAAGAAGCCTTTTTATAGTGAAAGACGGTTTTCTTATTTCTTTATCATTATAAATTATTTTGGGACCAAAACCTTTAAGATGTAGACATTTATTTCGAAGTTCATAGTTTTATGTTAAGTTCCAACTTCCAACTAAAATACTATGGCTATGTGGTCTCAATACAACTATATTATTTAAACTCAACTGATCAATAAATACCTATAAAGGATGAATTAAGATATAGACAGTAAATTTTAATAGCTTTTCAAAATATTAATTAACTTTTTAAACTAAAAATACAAATATAAATTTTAACAAATACAATACATATACTTTCATAGTCAACCGGTTGTTAAGAAGTAGAGTGTATTTTGAAATTGAATTAATATTAACTACTGATATTCTCGCCTCGCGCTTTACGGCGGGATTAAGTCGGTATCAATTTGTATTGTTGCGGTACCGGCACTCGCTATAGTATTTGAAAGGGAAAACACTACATCGATCGAAACAAAAAAACATATATCGATACGGTACCTATGTTGTTCAATTGATATCGGTTTGGTTCATTTGCATTTCAATTCATGTTTATTTTATTTCAACATTACGATTTATTTTTATTTTATTTTTTGAAAATGGGTATTGTGCCGCTTTCGTACCAAACCCAATCAAAACTGACTGAACAACATATGTATAATGTATCGATACCAGTAGTTATTGTTAATGTTTTTGCTTTCGCTAACTTGATACTGTATCGCCACCATACCGCATCGAACAACATTGGTACCGATATACATTCATTGTTATGATTTCCTATTTGATAATTGGTACTTTAATCATATCTTATAAGTTATATGAAAAAAATATGTTTAAATCAATTAAATTAAAGTAATAAAAAATAACAAAAACTTAGAAAAAAACAATATTAAAAAGAATAATAGAACACTATTCATCCCCTCTTTCTATTAAAATGTAATGTAATGTAATGTAATAATAATAAAAAAAAGTTATATAAACTCTGATATTTTTAATTAAAAATATGTATATATGACTTAGTCTTGGTGTAGCGGGGTGTAAATGTGCCTCTAAATCACGACCAAGCTTCATTAAATCATTACTAACAATGTATGAGCAGCGTCTATGGCCTCGTGCCCTCCCTTTCATTAACCGGTTAATGGGCGTGAGGGCTTGGATATTGGCCCAAATCACAATCCAAATGATTGAAGCTTAGTTAAAACTAGGGGTGTTCAAGATCGGATTATCCGGTTTTCGGATATCCGAAAACCGGATATCCGAAAATTTCGGATAGCGAATATTAATATCCGAATCCGTATCCGAAATTCCGGATATCCGATTTTCGGATATCCGAAATTTCGGATACGGATTCGGATATCCAAACGGATATCCGAATTTATGAAAAAAATTCAAAAATTTTTATTTCGTGTATAGATTAAAACTAAACTTATAACCGATATTCCAAATTTCCAACATTTAAAACTAGAAACAATGATTAATTCACACGAATACAATACTTTACTAATTTTTACATTACTTCAAACTAAATATAATGTTCATATACTATATATATTTATAAAAAATAATTAGTTTTCGGATATCGGATAATCGGATTATCCGAAAATTTTGAAATTAATATCCGAATCCGAATCCGAAAATTCGGATTATCCGGTTTTCGGATATCCGAATTTTCGGATATCCGAAATTTCGGATATTTCGGATACGGATTTTCGGATATTTCGGATTCGGTTTCGGATCCGGATTTTCTTGAACACCCCTAGTTAAAACCATTATATACATGTGAAAGTGTGGTTTAGTTCACGTGACACTGAGGTAACACTATAATAAAGAAGTTTAACACAAATCACTACACATAGTCTTAAAAGAGATATTTAAAAAAGAAAAAAAAAATTACTATGACGGATCACAATTATCTACACCACTGATGTAAAACAAGGTCTCGAAAGTCGAGTACTAACCGAGTAATCGATACAAGTTAGGCTGCTGAGGCTCGAGTACTCTCTGCCTAGGCCGAGTACTTCCTGAGCAGTGACGGATTCAGAATTTTTTTTTCTTTGGGTGCGAAAAGTTTTTAAGGATTTTAGACTCTTAACTACATATAATTTTTTTTCGATTTATAGCAGATTGTATCAGGTTGGGTCATGAAAAAAAAATCAAACTAAAATTCATATAATAATAATAATCAAAATCACGCCAAACGTAATGGTTACAAAGTCCAAGATATTAGAAGTTTGTGTAGTTTTTACTTTTTGACATTGCACGTTCAATTAAAATAAACGGTTTTTAATTAAAATAAAAAAAGTAAACAAAATGTGCAATATACCTCGCTTAAAAAAATATTTTGGATGTAATAGATAAGTTTGTAAAAAGCTTAGGGCTGTTTGTTTACCTCTTAATGAGGCTTTTAATGGTTCAGACCTCTTACTGATTCAACACTTAATGATTGTTTCACGAGCAGATGTCTGAATAGTTCAGACATTTACCTCTGAATGGTTAAGATTTATACAGAGTCTGAATAGTTAAGACCTCTAATCTGAATTGGTCAGACATTTGCCTCTGAGCGGTTAAGCATTATACAGGCTCTTAATGGTTCAGACCTCTTACTGGTTCAGCACTTAATGGTTTTAGATCTCTTACTGGTTCAGCACTTAACCATTCAGATGTTGCCAAACAGCCACTTAGTCTTTATTTTTTGTTTGATTTGATGATTAGGAAAATAAGGAGATTTAGAGATTAGTTATTGTGTGAAGACTTTGTTTTCTTTTTATGTGATTAGAAATAGAAACAAAACATTGTTTGATCAGCTGATTAGTATTTAGATTGAAAACTAAGGTTTGCAAATTGAAATGGAAACATGACTTGATCTGATCCGACCTGTTAGAACACAATTTTAAATATGTTTGTAATGACGTCACGTATATGTCTTGACATTTAGATACAATGTAGACAAAATAACCTTCCACATAGTCCACTCACTTGTGACTTAGTGGTAGGAGGTTTGGGTTTTCTAATGGAGACTCAAGTTTGATTGCCACTTGTGTCATTTTTTGATGGATATAGGCAATAAAGGATTTCAACTAGACCTTGTGCAAGGTGAAGTCAGCATGGGCCCGGTTAAGACAACATAGTCTGACTGAAGTGAGACATGGTGGGACTTTTCAATTTAGAAAGTGTAATAACCTTATACATGAAGTTCACTGTTAAATAAAAAACCTTCCACGTATAATCTTCCATCTAAAAACCCAAAATATAACCTTTCTTCTTTGTTAACTCTACCTACAACCCTATTTTTTAGACCCCAACCCAGTGGAACACACATATTTACCCTTTTTATCAGCCTTTACTTACCACAACAACCACCATTGTGTTCATAATTCATTTCAAATTCGAAAAATTCGAAATCCGATTAAATTCAATTCGATTATCAAAAATTCGTTTCGATTGTAAGAATTCGAATTCGATTCAATTTGAGTTAAGCAAATTGAATATGAATTTATAATTTCAAATTCGAATAAAAACTATACATTTTCATATATAATACATATATAACTTTTATCGGCCTATACTATAAATTATTTTTAAAATTTATTCCAAATATTAAAATTACCCATTACCCAACCCACTACATGGTCCATAACTAAAACCTAAGTAAATATCTATCAGTAAATCTCTAACCCTAAAAATATCAACTTGTATGTGGAGTATTTATTCCCGACTTCTCGTTTTGAAATTTAGACTTATAGTACTTTATTTGAAACTTTTTAATGTGATATCGTACTTTATGGCTGATTTAAAATTTATGTTTTATTTTGATAGTTTTTTTACATGTTTTAAAAGAATCTAAATCAAATCGAATTTATTGAATTCGAATTTTTAATCAACTACGAATTGGATTTCTTATTCGAATACGAATTCGAATTCGAATTCAAGGGAAAATAAAATTATTCGAATAATGCGAAAATTCGATATTCGATTCGATGAACGCCGTCCACCATGTACATATCTAAACATCATTGCAACTGTTAATCATCAACAAAGAAGCATCTTCGATTTGAACTCAGATCTAGAATTTCCGGTTAAAAAAAAATTAGGGGGTGGTTGAAAAAATTTAGAGGGTACAGTCGGGATTTTTGTTTATAACTAACATTTTTTTTTTAGGGGATGCGTCCGCCACCCTAACTAGGGAGCGCCTATTAACTTTTGCGACCATGGTCTTTATGTGCTAGATATGCATCTAACATACAAGTGACATTTTTTTGATGAAGATATGATAAGAGAAAAACATATAAAGACATTTTTTTGATGAAGATATGATAAGAAAAAAAAAAGTACAGAGGTTTTGAATTATTAAGTTTTTAAATTGAGTCATATCAAATCATTACCATGTACGTATCTTGCTGATCCTAAAAATGTACAATATCATTGAAATTTGAATCGGGTTTAATGACCATGGTAAATGTTTTCCAAAACACTGATAATAAAAATACTAAACCAATGATAGAAATTGATTGCAAAACATTATAATAATAATTTTAAAATGAAAATGTGAAAAGCAAAGAAGAGTTTTTAACCAGAGTTGCCGACACGGAGAAACAAAATAGTAGCAAGATCCAAAATCCAAATCATATTAACGTGACCCACCCACGACCCGCCTAACGATCAACTCCCTCTTCCCTTTTATTCCGTCGCATTACTCACTCCCACACCAATTAACAGATCCAAGATCCCATTCAAAGGTTTCTGCTTTATCATCCCAATTTCAGGTTTCTTCAATTCTTCTTCCTTTAAATCTGCTACATGATCTTGTTAGTCTGTTTTGTGTCTTTCTATTTGGGGAAAGTTAGTACTCATGTCAGACTGCAAAAATATATGATTTTTTTTTGTGAACCCAATTGCCATTTTTTTGAATGCAGTATACAATGGGTGCTTCAATCTTGATTGATTTGATATTTTAAATGTTAGTTCATGTTGGTTGTAGATATGTAGCCTGTTAATTCACATTAGAAAGATGCGTAAATCATTTGCTTTTTGTCAATCTTGATGAGATAATGAAACCAAAAGGTATTTTAATTCTGAATCTTGAAAAAAGATCTAAACTTGAATGTTTTTGTTTGTCTGTTTTGGCAGGGTGTAGAGTGTTTTAGCTTTGATAATTTAGTCGAATAATCATGTCGAGAAGGCCGGGTCCTACACGTCGATTCGTGGGTAGCGGAGGGGGGCTTTTTCATTCGAAATCGCAAGCTTCTCCTCTGTTATCCATTGTGCTTGGCTTACTAGTAAGTGCATAATCTTTCATATGTTTTGTGTTTAATGCATATGGATTCAACCTAATTTGATTTTTTTTTTTTTTTGTAATTTTAGGGAACAGTTGTTGTGATTGGCTATGTTCTTAAGGGCTCAGGTTTGTACTAATCTGGCTATATTGTAGATTAAGTTAAGACGGTGTTTGGATTTTGTTTTGGAACCGATTATTGGATCATTGCAACTTGATGTCACAATATCATATACTTACTTTCGAATCCCACATCCAAACACACCTAAATGTGTAAACATATTGTATTTTGACTCCACATGATCTTGAAATGCAGGTGGTTCTGGGGACTATAAAGCGTTTAGCAAGATCCAAGACGACTTTAGCTGCACGTATGATGTTCATACAGCAATACCAATACTAAAGAAAACATATGGTGATAGCATGCGCAAAGTATTACACGTGGGGCCCGATACGTGCTCGATAGTATCTGAACTGAGTAAAGAGAAGGATACTGAAGCATGGGGCGTGGAACCGTATGATATTGAAGAAACTGATGTAGCTTGCAAAAGTCTTGTGAGAAAGGGTCTTGTTCGTGTTGCTGATATTAAGTTCCCGTTACCATACAAGGCTAAATCGTTTTCTCTAATTATAGTTTCTGATTCGGTTGATTATTTATCTCCTAAGTACCTCAATAAAACCCTTCCAGATTTGGCAAGAGTTTCCGCTCAAAATCTTGTTATATTCACAGGTAACATTTTTTTAATTAAATAACAGAAGTAAATTAAGGTAATTATTGTAAGTTTTTAATCATGTTACCTTTGTGTTCTTTTAGGTAAACCTAGTAATTCAAAAGCTAAACTCCCACAAGCATCAAGATTTGGACGCCCGGTAAGCATCTGAGTTTTGTTATCGGGTCGGGCCGGGCCTGGTTGGGTTGACCCGCCAACAACTTTTTTCTAGTTTTAAAGTCTTTTTAATACAAGTAAATGTGCTAATTATGATCAGAAAAACAATATTGTTACAATAATATACATACTTTAGGTATCTTTTGAGATTACACGCCTTATATTTGATAAGTTGATTACGATTTGAAATTAACGATTTGAATTGACACTTTTGTAAAGGCTAAAATGAGGAGCGCGTCTTGGTGGGCCCGGTTTTTCGTGCAGACAAGTCTTGAAGAGAACGAAAAAGCAGCCAAGAAGTTTGAGCAGGCTGCTGCGAAGAGCTCATACGAGCCAAAATGCCAAGTTTTCCACTTGAATTCGTACCATTAATAGGTGAGATACTAACTATTCATAATCATTTTAGCAAAAAAGAAGTCGGCTCATATGTTGATATAGTTGTATTGTTCTTGGTTCAATTTGGTGGAAAATGTTGCTTTCATCACCACCCTTATTCTGTTATTTATACCAATTCATTAAAGTTTTATGAACCCAACTCAATAGTTGTATAATTATTCGTTGAAAGACAAATAACAAGGTTATAAAGCTTTGTTTGAACGGATCCAGCATTGCTCATATATATTTGAATATATACGTTGTCACGCTCTTTATTATCATTTTGAATTCACAACTTTCAACTGCTGTTTTGTGACCTTGAGGTCACGGGTTCAAGCCATGGAAACCACCTCTTGCAAAAGGGGTAGCATAAGGCTGCGTACATCAGGTCGCGAACTGATGTGTCCCCTTGCCGGACCCTACGCAAACGTGGGAGCCTAGTGCACCACGGGTAGGCCTTCTTTATAACTTTCAACTGAAAATCAATTATGAATATGTTGAGTTTGGGTTGGGGTCACCATGACTTGATGTTGGAATATTGCCAGGATGTCAAATTTTGGCTGTTTGCTCAAGATTTTTGTCCTTCATTATATGCTAAAATGTCTTCTCAATTCTTGATGGGTTGGGCCCATTTGCAAGAGGGTATGGTATAAAATTGTTATTTAATTAATGGGTTTATATAATTTGGGACCCATGAGTATGAATGTAACTTGTAAGGGGCCTACATGGTATTGAAAGAGAGGAAACAAATGGGGTATTCAAGTGGGTGTTTGTCAAAAGGCAACGAGAAACCGGAGGCAGGTGTCTCCTAAGTTACGTATAAGTTTAAGGATTTGATTGAGACATTAATCATAATATAAATTTAAGGTTTACACATTAATATTTTGTAAATCTGTTTTTATAATATTATTTAATCTATTTATGAGTTTCCTAAAATTAATTTGAAACATAACACTTAGCGAAAAACTTTATATTTACACTAGCTATACTGATTGTTGTTTTTCCATATCGAAAAGGGTGTGCAAGTGATGACTAATGTGGTCCAAAATGACTCGTAATACAATATTTACAAGAACTGGGTTTAACACCTGAAGGGGTATGGTCCCAGATCTCGCGTCAGCATCGACCGCGAGTGACCATTACCCTTATCAAAACCCCCACTAGCTAACAACCCACCTGTGTCCGTGCGGGAACGCGCCGACACAGTGGTTAAATCCAATCTGCCCAATGATGGAGGAGGACTTACCTGGAGTATGAGAACGGTATAGTGATGCGGCATGGCACCGCATCTGGTGTATGAAAACGGAAGCATCCACAGCGATGCGGCCTAGCACCGCATCCAGTGAACACTTCTATCAATACAAGGGTAACAACAACAGTCACCACGGACGACGATGCGGCTTGGCACCGCATCTCGCGTATTTCTTGATCAAAGAGTGAGAAGCCGAAACGTCTACAGTTACCGTAAACAGCGATGCGGCCCGCACCGCATCCTGTACACTCAGCAAGTGGGACTAACACCACAGAGCAAGTAGCACCAATGGCAGCCGCCTGTCAGGTCTACGTAAGCGACAGACTGACGTGGCGTCACCTCCACAACCGACATGCCTGACACACCTGCAAAGGTGCAGCATGCCGTCAGTCTATCCATCCACCTCCTCCTTCACTCCTCGGCTATAAATACCAACCCCAAACCAGGTTTGAGGTATCTCTTCACAACTCTCTCACTACTACTACTATCATACTTTGCTTCCCAAGCAGACTACTGATTCTCACGCCGGAGAGTGGTAACAAGGAGCACCCCCCACCCCATCCTCCTTGTTACGAGTCACGGTTTGTTTCCTTGTGCAGGAGATCAACCGGCCGGCAATCCAGCCAGCGATCCTCGAGAGGAAGGGATTAACCCTTATTGACGAGACCAGTGTGTTAACCCTGCCCGGTTAACCATTGTTTCATCATTGGCGCCCACCGCTACTCTTAAGCACTTTTTTGTACCATCCCTCTCTCTTTCAAAAGATCATGTCAGATCGCATACATAACACTACCGGGGATAACCTAAACCCCACCAACCCAGGGAATGCGGGGACCGCTCCCCCAGACCTAAACCCTGGCCACATCGGCACATCAACACAAATGGGTCTATCCCTAACGTTCGGACACGACCTATCACAGTACGTATCTGTGATCCCTCCGGACATGGACCCTCACACCTGGTATGACCAGCAGGCGGCCCTGCTGGCCGCAACATACAACCGAGCTTGCGCTGAAGCGCAAATACAAGCCGGACCTACCCCGGCTCCACATACACCTGCAGGTCGTATTTTACAATACGACGGCAGGGCACCCTCACGTCCAGCCTCCAGAAGCAGGCGTGAAGACCGCGGATCCTCTTACTGTGAGGTCCGCACAATAAATGAGGACGATTCCTCATATGGGTCTCGCACCAGAGGCCCAATACAAAGCCGCTTGGGCCCCCAAGGCGACAACAGGCGACAATCCACAGTCCACCGCGGTTCCGGCATCCAAAGCCGGCTAGGACCGCTGCCCCAACACGAAGTGTATGGCCGCACCGACCCGGACGACCATACATATTGCGGGGATTCTCATGACACCAGCAGCAGACCGGGAGGACGCAACTATTCTCCTCCCACTCACCCCCGCAACACATATCTCCGCGCTGCAAAGCGCCCCGAGAACCAACCCTACAGGCCAAGAGCTGCGGCCGAAAACTCTAAATTCGCCCCAAGAATCGCGCACGCCCATGTCACCACCACAAAATTCTCATTCAACATTGGGAAATACAACGGTTTGTCCAACCCACCTGGTGTCATTTTTTCCCGTAGACCCTCACGGGTCTGGCCAGGGCTTGGTTCGATTCTTTGCCAGTTGGATCACTGGCCTCATTTGAGAAACTACATGCAAAGTTCCTCGCACATTTCAGCCAGCAGCGACGTCACGTACGTGAGACGATGGACGTCATGAGTATCTGGCGAAGGGACGACGAATCTCTCGAAGCATTCGTCGTCCGCTACAATAAAGAATGCCTGGAGATAGGTGACGTGGCCGACCAAATGGCATGTAACCACTTCATCCATGCCGTCAGGGATGAACAGATGGTTATAACTATCTCCGGCAAAGACGGCTTGCCGAAGAAATGGGAGGATGTCATGACTGCGGTCAAGACATACGCCCAAACTCAGCGGTCTCTTAAACCGCACCTCACAAAGACACAGCCCCATGCGGAAGGTCAAACCTCCCGCTACGAGCCCAAGCGCAACAATAAGCGCAACCGGGACGCAGGGAATCGCGGCAGCGATTCCAAACCTTATTTCCCGCACACCAACCAGTTTGACGCAAGGGCAACAATTAACGCCCAACGGGATAACCGGGCGTCAAAGAAAGAGTCTCTGGACCGCAACTGGACCGAGATCACCAAGTCACCGAGCGAAGTCCTCCTTACGGACGCGCAGACCTTGCGACCGGCCCAACCAATGAAGTTCAAGAAAAATCAGGATCTCACTCTCTATTATGAGTACTACAAGGACTCGGGCCACACAACAAATAACTGCATCAGTCTCCGACTGGAGATTGAGCGGGCCCTAAAGGAGAGGAAGCTGCAACACTTGTTGCCTGGTAGGCAAAAAGCCACCAGACGCATCACCCCCTATGGCGAGGGCACCTCCTCAGGGAAGAGGACCATGTATGTGGCCTCAACCCATATGATCAATGGAGGCAAAAGAAGGCCGCGCAAGGCGGCGAGAAGACCGGACAATGACTGGAAAGACGAGCAAGTCGTCTTCCCAAAAGTCCGAGTCGGTCCACGCGACAGACGCGCCGTCGTCATCACCGGCCAACTAGCTCATTACTGCATCGAGCGATTATTCATCGACCCGGGCAGTACTTCTGATATCATATATGAGCAATGCTTCAACCAATTTGATCAGGAAGACAAAGATCGGTTGCAAGCAGTGGATTACCCGTTGGCCGGGTTCGTAGGGGAAACTGTTTTTCCCCTTGGCCAAATTACGTTTCCTGTGCGCCTCACCAGCGGAAGGCACACACGAACAGAGGAGGTAAACTTCATGGTTTTACCTCATACTTCCAAATATGACGTGCTCCTTGGGAGAGAATCCCAAGGTGATTTCAACATAATTACGTCCGTACCCCATTCTGCAATCGGTTTCCCAACCGAAACAGGGGTCGCGATAATCTATGCACGCCGGGAAGTTATGACGTCGGATAAACTGCGTCCGACCAAGGTAGCAAGGCCGACCCCCAACAACCAACCAGAAAAATGGGTTCTCGACGCAAGATACCAGAACAAAAGGTAACGTTGGGCCACGCCTTGTCCCCCAACACCAGCTTCTCTTCAGGAACCAAGATATTTTTGCATGGGAACCCGCAGACATGACTGGGGTCCCACGCGAAATCGCGCAACATTTCTTGAATACCTTACCAGGTATCAAGCCGGTAATCCAAGGCCAACGCCACATTGGATCCGCAAAAAACCAGGCGATGCGTGAGCAGGTCGAAGAACTGCTCTCCGCAGGCATCCTGCTGGAAGTCAAGTACCAGACCTGGTTGTCTAACCCAGTCATGGTAGAGAAACCATCCGGGGGCTGGCGCATGTGCGTCGATTATAAACACCTCAAGAAAGCCTGTCCCAAAGATTGTTACGCGCTTCCGGAAATCGACGAAAAGGTCGATAACCTCGCACCATTTCGATGGAAGTGCTTCCTCGATTGTTACAAAGGCTACCATCAGGTACAGATGGCAATCGAGGACGAAGATAAAACGACATTCCGCACACCTATCGGAAATTATTGCTACACAAAAATGCCGTTTGGGTTACGCAACGCGGGCGCGACCTATCAAAAACTGATGAACGACACTTTCCGTGGGCAAATCAGCAAAAGTGTCGAAATCTACATGGACAACCTAGTCGTCATGAGCATGGAAGAGGATACCATGCTCACTGATATCGAAAGAACATTCCAAACTCTGCGAAGCGTGAATATGAAGCTCAACCCAGGGAATGCTCGTTTAGAATGGAAAAAGGCAAATTCCTTGAATTCATCGTAACCAAAGATGGATTCAAGGTAAACCCGGAAAAAGTTCAGGCGATCGAGGGCATGCCATCGCCTTCAATGATGAAAGACATGCAACGACTAGCCGGCAGGCTAGCCGCACTAAATAGATTCTTAGCCAACCATGCAGCTAAATCTTATCCTTTCATCAAGACCCTGCGGAACTGTCTTAAGAAAGAACAATTCCAATGGACCGCAGAGGCTGAAGATGCTTTCCGGGAAATGAAGGAGTGTTTGATACAACTCCCAACCCTAACCGCGCCACGCAAAGACGAACCACTTATATTATACCTATCCGCCGCAGATAATGCGGTAGGTGCGATACTGATAGTGGAACGTGAGGGAGTTCAAACACCCATCTACTACATCAGCAAGATGCTCAACGACTCAGAAACAAGATATTCAATAATGGAAAAGTTGGTACTAGCACTAGTACACGTATCAAGACGGTTGCGACGCTACTTCGCAAATCACGACATCACGGTGTTAACCAACTATAGGATCAGCCCGATCCTATCCAAACCTGACATCTCTGGGAGGTTAGCAAAATGGGCAATCGAGCTGGGCGCACTCACGCTAAACTACAAGCCGCGCCCCGCAATCAAGGGTCAGGTCCTGACAGATTTCGTTGCCGAGTTACCGGCAAATCGCATCCAAGAATGCGAGGAAGAACAAAACCCTGCACCGCCACCACCTTCTTCAGAAATATGAGCACTTTTTACCGATGGTGCGTCCAACGAAGAAGGTGTAGGCGCAGGTCTGCGACTCGTCAGCCCCGACGGCCAAGAGCTCACCTATGCAATCCGCCTTGATTTCAAAAGCACAAATAACGAGGCAGAGTATGAGGCTCTACTGGCAGGACTACGTCTAGCAGTCAAGCTCGGCGTACAACATTTGGAAGCACACGTCGGCTCCTTGTTAGTTGCAGGTCAGGTACGCGGTGACTATACCGCAAAAGGGGATATCATGATCCTCTACCTCGAGCAAGCCTTGCAACTAAAATCAAAATTCACTTCCTTCAATATCCGTCATATCAACAGAAGTGAAAAAAAATCCGCAGACGCACTGTCAAAACTCGCGTCCAACAGCTTCCAACACTTGACAAAGGAGATACGCATTGAAATCCGGCAGAATCCCTCAGTACCCCTGCGCCAAGTCAATGTCATCCAATACGGCACCACATCCTGGGATTTCACCAATCATTGCATACTTGCAATCAGGTGTGACTCCCGAAAGCAAGTCAGAGGCACGCAAGTTGCAATAAAAAGCGTGCCATTATCAAATGTGAGACGGTATCCTATACCGCAAATCATACCTGGGCCCACTCCTACGCTGCGTCGACCCCAAGATGCCACATACCTCATCAGAGAGATACACGAGGGAATGTGCGGCATACACGCAGGACCACGCATGGTAGTGGCTAAAATCATAAATGCTGGGTATTACTGGCCCGGCATGCACCTGGATGCCGTCAAAGAATTGCGCAAGTGTATTAATTGCCAACGGCATGCCCCCAAGAACAACTTGATCGCGGTCACCACCGCATGGCCCTTTCAGAAATGGGCAATCGACGTGGTCGGACCATTCCCAGACTGAAGGGGTAAGGTCCCAAAAACCCCATAAAAAGCGCTGAGGACCATACCAAAACTTACTGATCAACCTTGTACCTTGCACGGCCGCGCACTGGTCTCACAAAAGAGATTTAAAGAACAGTCAAACTGTTAACACTTGCGCGCCCAAAGGAAAACATAAACCTTTGCGCTTTCTCCCATAAACGAAGGATGAAAATCTTAGGATAAACACTCCCGCCTTTATATCCAGACTTGGATATTATTTACCCAGACTTGGGATTTATTTATTCACCTGTCTCCACACGATAAGGTGCCACACCAAATTACAGCAGTAATCTTCTAGAAGAAATACAATCGTGCAACACCAAGACGGTTACAACCGTCTGGACACGTGTCACCATCTCATGCATCCCTGAATTCACAACGGAAGCATGTAATTGGAGAGTAATCTCCACTTAATCACTTTACACGTGGCAAATTCCCAGCCTTCGATCTAAGTCACGATCCGTGTGCTCGCACACCGGATCAAGAAGCTTGACGGAAGGGAGTGTAACCGCTTACGGGGTTAGCATCTTCCGTCAACTTTTCACTAACGGGTTTCCCGCCTAAAATGACTCCCGGCTATAAATATGAGAAAGAACCCAGGTATGAATCCAAGTTACACACACTTACAAATACATCTTCATCTTCATTACCAATACTGATTCTCACACCGGAGTCGGGTCAAGGAGAGAACCCCCTTTCTCCCCTTGGCGAGGCTAATGGTGCTCTTTTTTGCAGAGTTATCGGAGAAGAAGATCAATCGGATCTGAATCAATCGAGTGGAAACCAACCTTTTTATGCGGATTCAAACCCCCTAGATATCTCGGTTCCGACCATTTATCTAGTGTTTCTTCATAAACGCACCAGGTGCGGTCAAGTTTATCATAGTAGCTGTCGATTATTTCACAAAATGGGTAGAGGCAAAACCACTTGCCTCAACCACTGCTATGATAACGAGGAAATTCATTTGGGAACACATCATCTGCCGTTTCGGCCTACCAATGTGCATCGTTACCGATAACGGCACCAACTTTGCCGCCGATGAATTTCAAAAATGGCTAGAAGAACTACAAATTGAACACATATTCTCCTCCGTGGCACACCCGCAAGGGAATGACCAAGTTGAGAGTATCAATAAAAGTCTAGTCGAAGGCATCAAAGCAAGGTTGGGAACAGCCAGGCGTGGCTGGGTCGATGAACTCCCAAGCATCTTATGGGCTCACCGAACAAGCCCAAAAACAAGCAACAGGGAGACACCCTTCATGCTAGTCTATGGTTCCGAAGCAGTAATCCCCGCAGAAGTAGGTCTTCCTTCACCTCGAATGTTGGCTATCAACAAAATAGCCAACAATGAAGCACGCAGACTTGACTTGGACCTACTAGAAGAAAGGCGCGAAAACGCTGCCATCAACGAGGCCAAGTACAAAACCAAGCTTGAAAAATACTACAATTCACGCGTGCGGGTTTGTACATTTAACCCGGGAGACTATGTCATTCGCGATAACGAAGCATCTAACGCGGAGCGCCCAGGAAAACTTGCCCCCAAGTGGGAAGGACCCTACCTAAACCCTAACAGGGCAAACGATGGAATTGACTCATACTCGTACGACAAAGGTATCGAGTATACTCAACCCCATTCACAATGGGTAGAGTTCCGGACACACAAGTTTTTACAAAACTTACATAATTCCTAAACCCTAACAAGGCAAGCAATGGAATTGACGCTTACTCATACGACAACGGTATAGAGTATACTCAACCCCATTCACAATGGGTAGAGTCCCGCATACACACGTTCAAACATGCAAGAAGTAAAAACACTTGTACAAATTGAGCAACAAACTTTATATTCAAAAAATTCAGGCACCCACGCGGTGCACAATGGATTTACATAAAGTTCCAACATATACAAAGAGGAAAAAAGGGCACGCAGGCCAACCTAAGTCCTATTTTGTACCACTGGTACCCGCGCCATCTTGGCCGCCACCAGCAGTGTTTTCCTCCTCCGCGTCGGCATATAGCATCCGCAACCGGTCTACAGAATCCGTGGCCTCTAGCATCCATCAAGCTCCTCCACACAAGAGAGAGACATGTCATAAAAGGATGCCACGGCCGCATCAAGAAGCGCTTCGGTGTCCACGTCACGAAACCCGGACCGTTTATCAGTATAGCCGCCTTTAGACAAAACGTTTATATGGCCAATGCAGCGGCTGTAAACAGCTTTAAAACCAGCATCACGGGCGCGCTGCTTGATCAAGTCTATGCCAGTTGCGGTCTCAGGCGCATCCATGATAGCTTGAACAATCTGCAACAAAAGAACGATAAGATTCACAGGCTAATCTGAATAAATACAAAGGCATCAGATACTTACATGTGCAATACCGTGACACCGCATCCACTCACGGTCAGCCTCAAGCTGGTTAAACGACGAGGTCGGGGCGTCCCTAGCCTCGACAGCTTCGTTAGCCCGGTCTTCAGCTATAGTCACGCAGGCAGTAATGTCCGCAAGCTTGGCCTCGCGAGTCTGCACCTCAACCTTTCAAAAGCAAGAAGCAGTTTGCACAAAGTTAGTAAATATTCTCGAAAGGCAGAAGGAAAGATAAAACAGGAAAAAGAAATCATACCTGAAGGCTGCCAGCAACCTGATTCAAATGGGTGCGCTCAGCATTCGCCTCTTCAAGAGCCTTAGAAGCACGGCTCTCCCCCTCTTTGGCCTCTTCAAGGGCCTTTGCATCACGGGCCCCTGCCTCTTTGGCCTCTTCAAGAGCCTTCACAGCCCGGGCCTCCGCCTGCTGAGCTTTAACAGCAATCACCTCAGCCGCAGCTTTCTCCTTGCCCAAAACAGCATTCGCTGCCTTGACATTAGCCAACTCCTGTCGAGCACGAAATAGATTTTCATTCTGTTTACCCCAAGATTCTTTCCATGTCTTGCGCTCATTGGAAAGTGTTTCTTTCCAATTCTTACGCTCCTCAGAAAGTAACTTGGCAAGGGTACGCACCTGTTTAAGCTCGGCAGTCGCAGCCCACTCCTCGGTTTGCTTCTGCTTTTCAAAAGCAGCCTTATCTTTTTCAAGCTGCTCCGCACCTGCGCGACCAGCTTTAACCAACTTCTCCGCCTCAGCCCGCATCCGTGCAGCTTCTTCCTCCCTCCGACTCAACAACTTATAGTCTTCCATAATGGCGTTCGCCACTATGGAACTTCCCACAAGCATGGTGGAAAGTTGGTTGATGCGAAGTTCAGGGGATGCGGCACGAGCGCGGTCAACTTCAAACGGGGTGCGCAGGCCACCCAAAATTTCCCTGCAAGCGGAAGGATCGTTGGAAATATCATCCCCCTGTATAACAGTCCAGGGGGTCGGTGATAACTTGTGCTTCGATCCTGTGTGTAAGTGTGGTAATAATACTACAATTCAGACTCTCCAGGCTGAATCGGAGGTCCATCATAACCCGCACCACCAGAAGAAGAACCAGTAACCTTCTCCCCAGCAGGAGATTTCTGCGGCTCAGCACCAGATTTTTGCTTCCAGCATCAGAAAACCATAGATCCAAATTATCAACATCATTTGGAGAGATCAAGTTGTTAGAAGAATCAACGGTGTCAAAAATCTGGGTCGCAACCTTCAGGGGCGGACATACCCTATGTTAACGGGTAGCCCGCGTTGCCCCTTGGCTCGGCCGCGATAGTGTAAAATTTTTTTTTTTTTTGCGTTTTTCGGATTTCGTTGCCCCTTAATAAATTTTATGTTACCCCTTTTGTAAGCCCAAAAATTTTTATTCAACCTAACTAATTACCCAAAACTTATAAAGCCCAATTATAATAGCCCAAATCCCAACCCCATACCTAATAATCTACAAAGAAAACCCCAAAAAGAAAGAAGTAGCATACGTGAGCAGACCAGACCGAAGAAAAAAGAAGAAGCAGCGCACAGCCACAGGAGCCAATCGCCCACTCCAGTCCGTCATCGTTCTGGTGTCTTCTGCTCCCTTTGCCGCCGCCAGTTCCATTCCACCACTCCATTGAAGGTAATTTGAGTTTATTTATCTATTTTGTTAGAATGATTTGGTGCCTCGGTGGATGAGTTGACTGTAAGTGTAATTGAATAATTTTGAGATTGATTTTGATCATAATTGACTAGTTTAAGTTCATATTTGTTGATTTGTTATAGCTTTTACTTTTAGGGTTTATGTTATGATTGATTTTGATCATAATTTGAGTTTATTGTTTTTTTTATAGTTATGATTGTTATGTACAATTGTTAATTTGTTATAGCTTTTAGGGTTTATGTGAAATTGATTTAGGGCTTATTGTTTAATTTTATTTGTCTTATAAAATTAGGGAATTTGGAAGTTGAAAGATGAAAAAGAAACTCTCATTAGTAGTCTTTTTAAACGAAAATTCCAAGAAAATGATGATTTGGGTGCAACTCCTAGTTCAAATATTATTAACGATAAGCAAGAAAATGAAGATATTGGTCCAAGTTCAAAGAATGATATTGATATGCAAGAAAATGAAGATATCGGACCAACTCCAAGTCCAATTATTACTTTGGCTTCAAGTCCTTCAACACGAAACAAAATCGATTTGAATGATCTTCCTTCGGATCCCTCCGATAGACCGCCTATTACTAGTTATCATCCAAATCAAATAGACGACATAAGAAGAGCGTATCTTGTTAAAAAGGCTTTTCAACCACGAGGTCATGACTTTAAATGGACAAACTATTCTAGTGGCCGAAGACGTTTTAATGTTAAATGGTTTGATAAATATCATTGGTTGGAGTATAGCACTAAACAAGAAAAAGCATATTGTTTATATTGTTACTTGTTTAATGAAAGTGTTGGTAATAAAGGTGGAAGAGAGACTTTTGTAAGTGGAGGCTTTTGTAATTGGAGTAAACCGGGTGTCTTAAAAGAACATGTTGGGTTAGTTAATAGTATACATAATAAGGCGGCGCAAAAATGTGAAAATCTCTTGAACCAAAAGCGATCCTATGATGCAAATGAAAAAAGGCGTAACAAGGAAAGAAGGATTGGAAATCGGTATCGATTAATGGGGTCTGTTCGTAGTGCTGGATTTTGTTTAGAAAATAGTTTACCGTTTCGTGGGCATGACGAATCTGAAAAGTCTCTTTATAAAGGTATATTTCTTTCGGTTTTAAAGTTGATTAGTGTGAACAACCCGGATATTGGTAAGTACACTTTAGGGAAGGCCAAGAAGAATAATAAGTTGACAGCTCCATCGATTCAAAAAGAGATTGTCGATTGCTATTCGAAAGAAGTAACCAAAATGATTTGTGAAGAAATTAAAGACGATGTCTTTGGGTTGTTAGTAGATGAGTCTAGCGACGTGTCTTTAAAGGAACAAATGGCCGTAGTTGTGAGATATGTCGATAAGGTCGGAGTTGTTAAAGAGAGTTTAATTGGAGTTGCTCATGTAAGGAATACATATTCTTTAACTCTTAAAGAAGCCATTGTGTCTTTATTAGCCGATAACCATTTAAGCATAGATCAAGTAAGTTATATGTTTCATAATTTCATTACATAAACTATAATAAAGATTATATGTCGTATCATTGTATTTTATTGTTTGTTTTTGTTTAAACAGATCAGGGGTCAAGGTTATGATGGTGCAAGCAACATGCGGGGAGAGTTTAATGGATTAAAAACTTTAATTCTGAAAGACAATCCATCGGCACATTACATACATTGCTTTGCTCATCAACTCCAGTTAGTGATTGTGGCTGTAGCAAAAAAGCATGATGGTGTTAAAGAATTTTACGAAACTCTTGGCATGGTTGTTAATACAGTTGGTGCTTCTTGCAAAAGAAAAGATATGATGTTGGAGGCAAAAAAAGAGAGAGTGGAAAACGAAATTCTAGCGGGTGAAATTAACACAGGAAAAGGATTAAACCAAGAGGTTTCCCTTGCCCGACCAGGAGACACACGATGGGGTTCTCATCATAGAACCATCATAAGTTTGTTGAAATTGTTTCCGGAAGTTGTTGAGGTACTTACTTTTATTAAACAAGATGGAGAGACCTTTCAACAACGATCCAATGCGTCAGGTATTCTATCATATTTTGAGAGTCTTGAATTTGTGTTTTACATACACTTGTTGAACGATATCTTAGGCCTCACAAATGCTCTATCAAAACATCTTCAAAAAAAGAGTCAAGACTTGTTAGAAGCATCTCATTTGATAAGCGGGACAAAACGAGCTTTGAATCATTTAAGACAAAATGGGTTTGAAAAGATGTTGGCAAACGTAACATCTTTTTGTGAAAAAAACAACATTAAGATGTTAGATATGGCGGAAAGTTATGGTAATAAAAGAAACCGAAAGTATGTCGTTACTAACCGACATCATTTTGAAGTTAAGGTTTTTAATACGGTTTTGGATATGCAACTTCAAGAACTTGGAAGCCGATTTAGTGAGGTCTCAACTAGTTTGATAGAAAATATGTCGGGTTTAAATCCTTGTAATTCGTTTGCTAAATTTGACATATCAAAGATAGTGAAGTTTTCTGAAATGTATCCGAATGACTTTAATAAAGAAGAAAGAGGGGTTCTTACGGGTGATCTTTCGACATTTTATCACACTTTAAAGGAAGATGATAAATTTGCAAATTTAACTGGATTGAGTGACCTTGCTCGTGTAATGGTGGAAACCGGAAAAAATGAAACTTTTCCTTTGGTTTATCGAACATTGAAGCTAGCACTGGTTTTATCGGTTGCAACCGCAACCGTTGAAAGATGTTTTTCTAAAATGAAGCTTATCAAGACGGATTTACGCAATCGGATGGGTGATGAGTATTTGAACAACGCTCTAATTTGTGCGGTCGAAAAAGAATTTTTTTGTAAAGTAAAAGAAGAGGATGTCATGGCCCGGTTTCAAGCTATCAAAAACCGAAGAGGAGAATTCATTTAGGTACGTGTTTAAATTTATTTACTACCGCACTACTATCGTTGTTTCGTTTACATTGTATGAAGTACTTAAAAAAAATTTTTGAAACGTTGCCCCTTAAGTAATTTTCTAGATCCGCCACTGGCAACCTTCTCCGCAGTCTTCTCCGCAGTCTTCTCCGCCTGCACGATCGGATCGGGCACCACTTTGGCAAAAGGTGCCGCAGTTTCCTTCGTAACACCCACATCCGTAGCCGTGGTATGCAAGGGAGACGAGTGAGCATCAAAGAAAGAAAAATCTTTACCTTGCGGTTCTACAAAGCAAATAAAGCAACAACTATCAGAAAACAAGTTGTGCATACAAAACACTTACGAAAGTTACACTTACCAGCAGTAACCGCAGGTTTCTTTTGTGTCGGACCAGCCCTCTTGGACTGTAACTTCCGACGTTTCAGTTCACCGGCACCAGCAGCTGTCTCCTCCGGTTTCCTCTTCTCACCAGCAAAGGTGGCACCCGCAGCAGTCCCACCTACAGCCGCACCACCACCTGGAACACCCAAACCCTCAAGGGTGTCAGATACTACCACGTAATCGGTATATCTGCGGTACCGAGAACGAGAGATACCTGTGGCCTGCGACACCAAAGGAGGGGCGGCAGAACCCTCAGTTTTCTCCTTACCGCGCCCCCGCGCGGGTTTCTTCAACTGCTTCTTCTCCGCATGTTTCTTAGGGACAGGTTTTTCAAACTTTCCCAAGTCCCCAAGAATACCTGCGTTCGACACAAGCAAGCAAGCAGATTACAAGGTTGAACTTTAAAACAACAAGGGAATCTTAGAAGATACATTTGCCTTCCGGCATAGGTGCATTTACCATCTCACGTGTGGGAACGCGGAAATTGCCAACAATTTCTAGGTTAAAACCTTCACGTTCCGAAACCGCAATCAACTCAACTTTGCCCTTAAATTCTGGCTCAAACATCCTCCACAGGCCGACCGCATTCTTTGAGAAAACACATGCACATTAATAAAAGTGTCAAGAAGCAAGGAAAACACTCAAGAATAACAGGCTTACCACCACTCTTTTCCCGCAAAACGGGCCTTGCCTTCCTGTCCGGCCTGCTAAGCATCATCCGCAACACCCACAACTGATTGTTGTCTAATTTCTTAAGTTCAATAGGCCGCAGCCTAGAGAACCAATCCACAGTCTTTGCGGTGGCGATAGGAATATCCTCCGAAGTGACACCCACACTCACGTCCCGAAAGGTCATGTTGGCATGCACCCACAGGCTTTAACGTAAAAAAAATCTCTTTTTCCACTTGGTAAGACCCTTCGGAGGGGTCATCAACTTGGGGCTCCCATACCTCTGGTTAAAAGAGAAAAAGCCGGTGTTTACCGTCAACTGGTAGAACCGCCGGAAATTCTCAACAGTAACGTCCAAACCATGAGCCCGGAAGGTGTACTCGAAGTTCCTGATTCGGAACATCCCAAATGGACTCAGCCCGGAAGGTGTACTCGAAGTGCTCTAATACCTCGGCAACAAACACCGTCACCGGCAATCGAAGGTTGCTATCGTTAAAAAACTCAGCCTATAGGGTGATGTATCCCGCCGGAGCATCGGCACCGGTTTTACCCTCTTGTGGGTATGTGGCACCTCACTCATCTGCCATTTGTATGCTGGTCATCAGGACCCTAAAATGCTCCCTTGACCACTTCAATACCGATAACCCACCACCGGGAGCACCACCATCATCGTCTTCATCTTCATCTTCATCAGCCGTTGCCACCGGATGTTCAGGGTTTTCACCCTCCACATTGTGTGGATTTGATGGTTTAGCCATAAGAGTTGTAGAAGAAAAAGAAATGAGGACTAAAACTCAAACCACCTCACCGGAATTTCAAAAAACCTTATCGGAGAAGACAGAGGAAACTTTTTTCTCTCACCAGAATTTTTGAAATTTTGAACAAGTGAGGGGAAACCACGAACGGTTTCCCCTTATATACCGATCGCAATTAATGCAATATGGAAACTGAATCATCACGTTCAAAAAGAGCGAATTATGCGGCACCACGTGTCAAGCGACGCTTCCGCTGACGGTTACCACGCGCGTGGCCGCACACGCGCCTGACATAGGAGACGTTTACACTCCTGCTACAGTGCATTTAATGACCTCGGGTAGTGCAAATGTCCTTTGATTTCAGCACATGCCAGGAAATCTCACCAACTTCCACCAATTCACACGTGCGCTCAGCCACGTATACAACAAAAAGCGACAACATTATCCAAACACAAGCGGCATGCGGTTTCTCTGGTATATCGCACCATAACCCATACCGCATGTCGTTTTTTTTACATACCCCTCAAAATAGCTAAAAATTATATCCTTCCATGGTTAAGGGGGTATAGACATGTCCGCACATACCCACGAGCATACGTGGAATATGCGGAACTGACACACACGAGCCGGTACAGGTGTGTCAGATACTCAGAACCAGCGTTGTTCTTTGGACTGAACCGCATCTCAGAAACAGATGAACCGCATTGCCTTCATTCTCTTCAAGCTTCAAATCCCTCCTGTCCGGTTCACAACCATAGAGGGTGCATAAACAACTTTTTCAACAAAAAGAAGGAGGGGAATGTACGTGCACGCACATCAGCAACCCTGACTCCTGATCCTTCAAGAGCCACATCCGAGCAGCACACTCGGTCCAAGCGAGTATGAGGTGACAAAACCGCAGACACTCATGAGTCGCTGCGGACACACCCATAGCTCCGCAAATGGTTGCTACGGAAGAGCCATAACTAAGTCATCACATAGATGAATGAAGCTACTTCAAGGAAAACTCCTCGGTATTGGAGCGTGAAGGAAAGTGGCTAAGGAAGAGATGCGGACGAGATCCCCAATGATCATAAGAGATCTCGTCGAACAACAAGCGGCCAAACAGCGGTAACAAGTCTGCTTATGACTTTGTTACCCTACTTGTAGGACGGATAGAATAAACAATGGTGGGCATTACCATGCCTGTGACCATGTTTATTTGACCATTATCCAGATTCACATTGTTCGACCAAACATGGCCAACAATGACGCAAGTATCCAACATTGTTCACCCAACCGTGGCCAACAATGTCAAGCAACGAGGTAACCGCAAAGGACGTGCGGTTACTTGAGAGCTAATTGGAAGAACATGAACACCCCACAAAAGGGATCATCATTACATGTCCAATCACTACTGAAGACCACTCTCTTCTTCATTCACCACCTCAAAGGTTGGTTCGAAGTTTGTGCACATCTTCAACCACCATCTCAGAGGTTGGTTCGAAGTTTGTGCACATCCCTAGCAAGATCCCAAAAGGTTGGTTCGACACACCAACAGGTGGCACCCAACCCGAGGCTGAGAATTTCGCATCAGACGAAACGTTCTCACCGGTACGGAAGAGGCATCAGATGACCCTTCCAGATCTCCAGCTTGATTTACAAAGAGCAAAGACCATCTACATGGCCTAGGATCTTCTCCAGACTCCAAACTACCTTCTAGACACCATAGTCCAGTACTCCTCCCACATGCAACTTGCATATGGCAGCAACACTAGACTGGGGGGACTTGAAGGGGTATGGTCCCAGATCTCGCGTCAGCATCGACCGCGAGTGACCGTTACCCTTATCAAAACCCCCACTAGCTAACAACCCACCTGTGTCCGTGCGGGAACGCGCCGACACAGTGGTTAAATCCAATCTGCCCAATGATGGAGGAGGACTTACCTGGAGTATGAGAACGGTATAGTGATGCGGCATGGCACCGCATCTGGTGTATGAAAACGGAAGCATCCACAGCGATGCGGCCTAACACCGCATCCAGTGAACACTTCTATCAATACAAGGGAGCTGGATAACAGCAACAGTCACCACGGACAACAATGCGGCTTGGCACCGCATCTCGCGTATTTCTTGATCAAAGAGTGAGAAGCCAGAACGTTTACAGATACCGCAAACAGCGATGCGGCCCGCACCGCATCCTGTACACTCAGCAAGTGGGACTGACACCACAGAGCAAGTAGCACCAATGGCAGCCGCCTGTCAGGTCTACGTAAGCGACAGACTGACGTGGCGTCACCTCCACAACCGACATGCCTGACACACCTGCAAAGGTGCAGCATGCCGTCAGTCTATCCATCCACCTCCTCCTTCACTCCTCGGCTATAAATACCAACCCCAAACTAGGTTTGGGGTATCTTTTCACAACTCTCTCACTACTACTACTATCATACTTTGCTTCCCAAGCAGACTACTGATTCTCACGCCGGAGAGTGGTAACAAGGAGCACCCCCCACCCCATCCTCCTTGTTACGAGTCACGGTTTGTTTCCTTGTGCAGGAGATCATCCGGCAGGCGATCCAGCCAGCGATCCTCGAGAGGAAGGGATTAACCCTTCTTGACGAGACCAGTGTGTTAACCCTGCCCGGTTAACCATTGTTTCAACAACACCAAAAGACATCATCAAAATTTTAATAGCACAATTTATATTTTAATTGAACACAGGGGCACACCTTTGTAGGGGTCGGGGGAGCCCCCCCCCCCCCTCGCGCGAACTTTTCGCTTAGTAGTGTCCGGTATGTAGTTTCCGTACCTAATTTTTTAGGTATACTTTTTTTAGACCCCGGTCGGAAATCTCAAGCTTCGCCACTGATCGAACAAGACGCCAATATATGTAAGGCAAGGTTAGATAGGCGTAAAACTCACTGTGGAAATAGCTATGGTTTTTTACATCATGAATGCAACATCAATATGTGGATCCCTTGTACAATATGACTTTTAACAAAGATGGCAACACAATAGTATGTGAATCCAACAAATAGTTGTGTGACAGATAATGTCACTTAAACTAAAAACCAACAAGTACGCGGGTATGTTTTTGTGTTCACGTGCCTTGTAAATTATCAGCCAAATTTCACATTTCCAGCTTTCACACCCATGTGAGATATTGCACATAGATTTGTGCCTTCTTTTCATTTTTTAGTTTTCTTTGACTTTTTTTGTAATATAATTTAATGCAACAGTGTGTTTAATCCTTTTAGAATGGTGGCCAATGACTGCATAACAGTTAAACTTTATTTATTGAAAATATATCATTTAGATGTTCATAATGAACTAAATTTGAAAAATAATGATGTCTGGATTATTATTTTCTTTATTCTAATATAAATTTAATTTCTTTTAATAATTCTGCTAGTAAAACTGATTTACTATCAGCTAAAAAAATTAGCTTTTACGCATTCATCATCAATATACATATACCAACTTACATTAATGTTAGGTCATTTAAGAAATAAGTGTGCAAGCTGGAGGTATTTAATAATAATATATCAACATCAATTTACATTCCTAAGGTCATTGAAGAAGACATGCATGCAAACAAATTCTTGGGTCATTAAAAAGACATAATGACTATTAAGTTAGAGGTCTCAGAGATGCGGATGCTTAGATGGATGTGTAGTCACACAAGGTGGACCAGATAAGAAATGAGGTTATTCAGAAAGATTAGAGGTGGTTAGTATATCGTATAAGATAAGGAGAAGAGATTGAGATAGTGAAGAGAAAATGGCTGGCAACCTCGGTTAGAGTCGTAGAAACCATCGCTGTGGAAGGGAGGAGGAGTTGAGGCACACCCAAACTAACTTAGGATGAACAGACTAGACATGATTTGCAAGACTTGCATCTCTCTAATGACATCGTCGAATATAGGACTTCATGGGGATATAACATCAAGGACAAGGACTTTTAGGAGGGGGGGGGGGGTTACACATTTATCAGTGGCTTAGCTTTACCTATACTTATGGGGGCCTTAGCATTTTATCTTCTTTTTGGCGTCATATCTCTATGATGTATTTGTTATTATTATACATTTTCACCATTTTTACCATGGTTGTAAAAATCTCGACTAGCATCTGATTAGTCGCCGGTTAATCGCTAACCGGAGGTTCACCGAGTAATCTTCCTCTAGTGGGCCAATTTATCACTAGACGGCCAACGGCGGCCATAGGCAGTCCCAATCGGCCAAAAATCGACAATTCTGGACATATTATGTCCATTTTATGGTCAAATCTTGTAAATTTCGATGATTAATCTTGTCTGCTTAAAAAAAGAGCTGATGAGGGGTTAAAACTTGTCTTGCTAAAACAATTACACATAAAAATGTCTACGTATATGTAGCTTTTGCTTGTCAAATGTTCTTCCTCTTCCTCCTACAAGAAAAAGAAGACGTAATTATGTGTAGCAATCTTCTTCCACCAAACCCCCTGGATGCAAGAAGAAGAAATGAAGGTTGTCTTGAGAGTCAACGAACTATATGTATGAAGGTTTTACTTTTAGAGTAATGATCTAAAGCTCAAAATCCTCGTATACACACATATATAGATTTAGGGGCTGTTTGGTAGTCTCTGAATGGTCATTAAGAGGCTACCTCTTAATGGAACCATTAAAATTTTTACCAATGAGAAGGCAGAAGAATGTGATATGTGATGATTTACCATTCAGAGGTTACCTCTTAACCATTCAGACTTGAGGTTATCTCTTATTCATTCAGAGGTTTTAAACCATTAAGAGTTAGCATCTGAATGGTCATTAAGAGGCTACCAAACAGCCCCTTACTTTCATTATCAGCCATACTCTGAAAGTTAAATCCTCATATCATATATAATCGTTGTGATTAGGCTCCTTTCATTTGTTCTAGCATTCACCCCTACAATGCGCACAAGAAAAACTACACTGGAAGATAAGAAGCTAGGAAGCATGCTTTACTTTGAGTATATCAAACTTGGAAGCAGCAAGAAGCTAGGGATATTGTGGTAAATGCTGTAGTTTTTTATATGAATAATATCGTGTATTTTTTTGTTATGTACCTTGATTTGTTTTGTTTTCCCTTCCTTTTTACAACATGTTAATCATGGATAATGAAAGGCAACAACAAGACCTAGGGATATTGTGAAAAATGTTGTAGTTTTTTTCTATGATGTGTATCTTTGGTTACTATATGATATAAGAAGCATATATGTACCTTAATTTATTTTGTTCTCCTTTCCTTTTTACAATTTTAATAGTGGATTATGAAATTATGGAATAAGTGTGAAAATGATTAATAATAAGGTGGTGTTTGTTTTTTTTTTTTAAATATTTGCGCAGCCTCTTTTGTTTGCTTCGCGTAGTCCACACGTAAACATTGTCATATGCACAGTGTCTGTTTTTGCGAAGACGTTTCATTAAAAAAGACGTCTGCACGAGCTCTTCTTTGTGTAGACTTGGCCCAACCACTTCTAAGATCTTCTAAAGCTATGATACACTGGGATGGGTACGGGAACGGGGTACGGGGACGGAAAACGACAAAACTAAAAAAATTCAAGAAGCAGGGACGGGAATAAAAACACATAAAAAAATAAATATTATATATATATCTATATATATATATATATATGTATATAGGGTAGGGATCCTAAGAGAAGTCCACCCTATTTGAGAAACTTGAGAAGCAATCTGGACCACACATTTTCCCTAAGCAAAAAATGCAAAAAATGCAAAAAAAATGCAATTTTTTTTTTTTGAAAAATCGCAGCTTTTTCTTTAAGGATTAAATTTTTTATTTCTTATTTTAAAAAAAAAATTGTGATTTATACACATGTGTATATTGTTAATCTTTTAATTATACATATATGTATATTGACAATTATACATATATGTATATACATGTTTAAAATTGAAAAAATATGTGTTATAAATCCTAAACCTTATACCATAAACACTAAAGATAAACCTTAATGCTAAACTCTAAACCCTAAACCCTAAACCCTAAAGTTAAACTCTAATTCTAAACCCTAATGCTAAACCCTAAAGCTAAACCCTAATTTTAAACCCTAAAGCTAACCCTTAATGTTAAACCCTAAAGCTAAAACTAAACCATAAAGCTAAACCCTTAATGCTAAACCCTGATGCAAACCCTAAAGATAAAGCTAAACCCAAAAGTTAAAGCTAAACCCTAATGCTAAATCCAAAAGCTAAACCCTAAATACTATTATTAAACCCTAATGCTAAACCCTAAAGCTAAACCCTAAACCATAAAGCTAAACCCTAAACCCTAATGCTAAACCCTAAATACTAATGCTAAACCCTAAATAACACTTATTTTTCAATTTTAAAGATGTATATACATATATGTATAATTGACATTATACATATATGTATAGTTAAAAAGATTTATAATATACACATGTGTATAAATCCAAAAAAAAATTTAAAAAAAATAATAAAAATTTAAATTCTTAAAGAAAAACCTGCGATTTTTCAAAAAAAAAAAATTGCATTTTTTTTACATTTTTTTGCTTAAGGAAAATGTGTGGTCCAGAATGCTTCTCAAGTTTCTCAAATAGCCTACTACTTCTCACATGATCGTTATCCTATATATATATATATAGGAACGTAATTAATAGAAATAGAGTAACAAATTACAAATTAAATAAATTTTATAATAATAATGATTACAAGTAAATAAAATAAACTAGAAAAATATGTAAAAAGTTAATTTTAATAAAATGGAATAAAAGAAAAAATATCAATACGTGAAAAGTTGAAAAATTAAATATTAAAATATATTAGTTTAAAAGTAAATTCGCTTTAAAAATTGAAAGGTTAACTTAAAATATACTAAAATATCTTTTCCCAGTAAACGTTTCCTCTTCTCTAAACCCACACGTAACCCTAATAAAAACCACTGCCCCATGTTGTCTTCTTCTTCTTTAAGAACCCTGGTTCAGAATGTTCAACAAGTTGGTTCGATGTTCTAGATTATTTGTAAACATGTTCCGAATTCAAACAATTCTCAATCCCAATAGCGTATTGCACGATTGAATTCATGATTTGGGAACGCTAATCTTGACCGGAAACTTGACGGTTCAACGACTCACTGGAAAAGTGACCGGAAACTTGACGGAAACGTTTCCTGTACGTCCCCAAACCCCGTCCCCTTCTGCAGCACGTTTCCAGGCCGTAGCCAACATGGCGGGGATGTTTCCAGGCCGTCCCCGTGCCGTTTCCGTCCCCATGCCGTTTCCGGGACGGGAGACGGCACCTGATCGGCGTTTATGTGCTTCCGAGTTCTAAAGTCTCCAAAGGGTTAAACACCACTGTCCACCACCCACCACCGTTGAATCTGTAACAGCCCAGCATAGCCGCATCATGATATTGTTGTCACACCCCTATTTCCACGTGTATCACCGGTGGGCCCGGTGGGGGATTACCGTGACGTAGTTGGCAACAATATAGTCAAACCACACAATATATGAATGCACAGCGGAAGCATAAAGATAAATATATTTCAACCATCGTTTGTAATATCAATGTATTACGAATAGTCGAAATGTATCCACAGGGGATCAAATAAAATATAAGTATTGTTCAACAGACGTAGGCATCTTAAGCTTGTGCGACTCTCTATTGATGCTAAGGAGAAATATTCAGCCAATTACGCTTAGTACCTGCATTTAATCTTTTTGGGAAAATACGTCAGTTTACACTGGTAAATACGTTCAACCGACACTTTTTGTAAAAGGTTTAATAAAAGTTGATTTGAATACACAAGGCACAAACTCTTTATAACTTGGGAGAATTATTTAAATTTATAATCGCGTGAACGAATTACATGTTCCTTATGCGTTCAGTAGCCCGGACGTACCGGGTTAAAGATCAATAGACACACCACACCAACTATTTATGCACTGACGAGTGTACGCCTACACTCCGCGCTTAGGTCGTGGCCATTTTGTAAAATGCTGCCAAGGATATCCGAGACATGGTCATTAACCCCCCAAAGGCGTTTAAGTAAACAAGACTGTTTAAACGAGCCGATCAAATTATTCAATTAACCACCAAACGATGGAAGATTTGATGCCCGACCAAGCGGTATTTTATATACCTAACCCAAGCCCCTATAACGGAAAATAAGTTAAAAGTATTTACCTGAGCAAGTATTAATCCTTAATCGAATAAATTGCAAATATCTTTTACCGGTCTCCTATTCTGGAACGAAGGTTTAAAATAACCTAATAGAATCCTAACGGGTATTTAATTTAGCCGTAGCTTAGACCGGTCAGTTTCAAATGATAATTACGGTTTAATCGCGTTAAAGGCGAAAACCGGGAATGGAATGTGATTTGGACCCAACAAGTTTGAAGACTTGTTTTATATGGGTATAATAACCACACTCTGGATTTTGAGGTCAAAACAATAAGGTTTGACTCGTTTCGGCTAGTTTATGTAAACTAGTTACATAAGCCGAATCGTGCGCGCAAAAAGGCGTAACGGTTAACCGTAAGAGTCCTACACAGGTTTCCTAAGTCAATATGCTTTAAAGAGGTTGTGGTATCAGTAGGATACCTTCCATAATGCCCGTAACGAGTTTAAGTTCATATTAGGCCTCGTAGGGGTATTTCGGTCTTTTAAAAGATTATAAAAGAGGTTTCTGAGTTCTTACAGGAAATCTGAGTTTCCCGAACAGTTTATAAAGTCCAAAATACTCTATTTATTATTTAAAATCAGTAGCAACTGGAATCGGGTCAAAAGACCTTGTAGAACTCAAGTTATGTCCAAAAAGGGTATATTCGGTAACTACCGAACCGATGCCATAACCGCAGGTTATGAGCAGGTTAAAAATAATTAAAAATCTTTAAAATCCCAAAATATTATTTTACATCAGTGTGTAAAAGGTTTGGTGTCGAAATCTGGGTTTAGATAGGCGTTATGCTAATTGCGCCATTTAATTACTAAAGTTTTCCGTAATTGCGCTATTTAGCATAACTCCTATTCCGGACCTCGGATTGACGTGAAATTTTAGGGACATGCTTAGAAGTCAGTAACTAAGGTTATGGTCCTTTCAAATGTCCGAAATTCTCGTTTTAAATTGAAAATGGCGTTACGGTCAACTTTTAAGTACTTAACGGAAAAGTGTAAAAGACTCGGACAAACAACGAACCGGTCACAGAGGGTTATACCATCATGTAACCTGGTCCTAAGAGAGTCCTAAGGCATATCTAAATCATACCATAACGGGTCAGAACTGAAGTCAAAGCAAAAGTCAAAGGTTTGCGACTTTCGGTTCCGAACCGGGTCAAAACAGTAAATGGTCGGATCAAACAAGCTTAGATTAGTTAATATACTTATTATCATGTTATGTGAGCGTTAAAACAGGTTACACGCCATCTACATTACCGATTATGCATAAATTCGCAAAATAGCATTCTGTTGACTTTTTCTAAGCACGTTTGACTCGACATTCGGACTAGTTAGAGTGGGAATCAGAGGGTGCCCTTTTTGGGGTTTAAAGCCCACATGATTACCAACATATAACTACCTTTGATTCGACAAACCACTGGACCATCTGTGATTTATCGTAGAGTCAATCGTTAACTACGACGATTTAACTTTTAAGCTAAAACTATGGAAAACTAAGCCACAAAGGGTTAGGCATACTTACAGAAGCTTGGTGCACGACCAGAGATGTTAGTAGAATGCTTTTGAGCTCCAGGAATGATCAAGAAAGCAGGTTTGAGGTGTGATGAATAATGGTGCACTACATTGCCTTTTATAGTGAAAATTTGAGCTTAAGATCATTACAACTCAACCTATAATTGCTTATGGATGATCAGCAGTTGTCCCTGGGTGTTAAGGGACATGTAGAGGGCGCCCATGCTTCAATTAATGCATCTAAGTCGGTTAAAAATGGCAAACAGTGAATCTGTCCCGTAATTTTGCATCTGGCACCTTGACGCGGCCCGCATTAAGGATCAGGCTAGGCTCACGCGGGCCGCCTGAATCCTTATGTCAGAAAACGAATCTGCAGATGGCTCGCGGCCCGCATTAGCTTCATGCTTTCTTTAACGCGGCCCGCCTGAGGCCTGCAAATCAAGATTTTCAAATCTTTTGCCATGATTAGCCTGACCTTTCGGTTTCGAAGGGGTAACTTTGCGATTTGGGCCTCGATTATTTACGAATAAGGGCCTCATGACATTTACCCGCGCCGTTAAGTCCCCGGTTAGTTTAATTACTATCTGAGAAGCCTTAACTTTTATTGTTGACGCTTTTAACCCCTCGCATACGAAATTGATCATAAGTTTCTCGTTTTAAAACGGAACTTCGCGAAATTTATATCGTATATTCTAGTGAGCATAAATTACTGTTACAAAGTCTCGGGTTCGTCAAAGGGTCACTCAGAGGTATTAATTAAACATGTTGACACATTTAACCCCTGTAGTTTGTAATTTCTCACTTTCTTCCGCATTTCGCCCCGTACGATCCATGATTCATTCGTTTGATGGTACGAGCATCATTTAGGGTTACTATACAGTATATTTATCCCTCGTTGACATTTTTAGCCCTCGAATTTACATACTTTCAAGGTTTGTCAACTTTAGTCCTTTATTTAGTATTTAATACCACGTGTAAACTCATGACACGTGTCAACACATTATTGGACTCAAAATTTCGAGGTGTTACATCCTCACCCCCTTAAAATAAATCTCGACCCGAGATTTACTTAAACAAATAAGGGTATTTTTCTTTCATCGTGGATTCAACTTCCCACGTGAATTCTGGACCTCTACGAGCATCCCATTTGACCTTCACAATAGGTGCATGCTTCCTTCGAAGCTTCTTTACCTGTCGATCTTCAATCGACACAGGTTTTTCCACAAATTTTAAGCTCTCATCTATGTGCACATCTGTATGTGGTATTACCAGTGATTCATCAGCGAAGCACTTCTTTAGATTGCAGATGTGGAACACATTGTGAATTCCACTGAGCTCCTCCGGTAAGTTTAACTTGTAGGCAACCGATCCGACACGTTCGATTACTTCGATCGGTCCAATATATCTCGGGCTCAATTTGCCTTTCTTACCGAATCGCATCACTCCCTTCCAGGGTGATACTTTAAGCAACACTTTATCACCTACTTCGAAGTGAAAAGCCTTACGCTTTGGATCTGCGTAACTTTTCTGCCTATCTCGGGCAGCCTTGAGACGGTCTCGAATCTGGACAATCTTGTCCGTCGTTTCAAAGACTATCTCCGGTCCTTATAATTGGACATCTCCAACTTCCGCCCAACAAACGGGCGATCTACACTTTCTACCGTATAATGCCTCGAATAGCGCAGCCTTAATACTGGTATGGTAGCTATTGTTGTAGGAAAATTCGATTAATGGTAGGTTCTTATCCCAACTACCACCCAAATCGATCGCACATGCACGTAACATGTCTTCCAACGTCTGAATAGTACGCTCACTCTGACCGTCTGTCTGAGGATGGTAAGCCGTACTAAAATTCAAACGTGTGCCCAAAGATTGCTGGAAACTTTTCCAAAAATGTGACGTGTATTTAGTATCTCTGTCAGAGATAATAGACACAGGTATGCCATGTAAGGCTACAATCTTATCAACGTATAACTGGGCCAACATGTCGGAGCTATAAGTCTCCTTGATGGATAAGAAATGTGCTGACTTAGTCAGTCTATCAACTATAACCCATATTGTATCATTTCCTTTCCTCGTCTTGGGTAACTTGGTAATAAAATCCACAGTTACCATTTCCCACTTCCACTCGGGAAGTTCAGGCTGTTGTAGTAAGCCTGACGGATTTTGATGCTCAGCTTTGACTTGCGCACAAGTCAGGCATTTGGCTACATAAGCGGCTACAGACTTTTTCAAGCCTATCCACCAATAATTTGCCTTTAGATCCTGGTACATTTTATCAGCTCCAGGATGAACGTAGTATTTAGAACTATGGGCTTCCTGGAGGATGACATCTCGAAGTCCTCCGTAAATTGGAACCCATATTCGTCCATTTAATCGTAAAATTCCGTCCTTGCTAAGAGTTAACTGCTCCTCAGTTACTCCTAGCTTTTCTTTAGGATAGTTAGCTTCCAACACAACTTCCCTCTGTGCAGCTAACAACTTTTCAATCAAATTATTCTTCACTTCAATGCTCTTGGCATTGATTCGGATGGGTTTCACCCTTTCCTTTCGACTCAAGGCATCAGCGACTACATTCGCCTTGCCGGGATGGTATCTGATTTCACAATCATAATCATTTAAAGTCTCCATCCAACGGCGCTGCCTCATGTTTAAATCCTTCTGATCAAACAGATGTTGAAGGCTCTTATGATCAGAATAGATCACAAACTTGATACCATACAGATAATGCCTCCACAGTTTTAGTGCGAACACAACGGCACCCAACTCCAAGTCATGGGTGGTGTAATTCTTCTCATGCACCGTTAACCGTCTTGAAGCATAGGCAATAACCTTGCCTCTCTGCATAAGCACACATCCCATGCCAGTGTGTGATGCATCGCAGTAAACTACGAACTCTTCGGTACCTTCAGGCAATGTCAGTACAGGAGCGTTGCTCAACTTTTGCTTAAGAATATCAAAGGATTCTTGCTGCTTGGGTCCCCAATCAAACTTTACTTTCTTCCTGGTCAAGGAAGTTAGGGGCGCAGCAATCCTTGAAAAATTTTCAATGAAGCGCCTGTAATATCCTGCTAACCCCAGGAAACTATGAATCTCTGTAGGTGTCTTCGGCTCTTGCCAATTCATGACAGCTTCCACTTTAGCGGGATCCACTTGGATACCACGCTTGCTGACAACATGTCCAAGGAATTGGACTTCTCGTAGCCAAAATTCACACTTAGAGAATTTGGCATAGAGTTTCTCATGATGCAGGAGTTTGAGAATACAGCGAAGGTGTTTCTCATGGTCAGCTTGGTTCTTTGAGTAGATAAGAATATCGTCGATGAAAACGATGACGAATTTGTCTAAGTACGGCTTGCAAACGCGATTCATGAGATCCATGAACGTGGTCGGTGCATTAGTGAGCCCAAAAGGCATCACTAGGAACTCATAATGACCGTAACGAGTCCTAAATGCGGTTTTATGTACGTCTTCGTCTCTAACCTTCAGTTGGTGGTAGCCTGACCTTAAGTTAATCTTCGAGAAATAACTTGCCCCTTGTAACTGATCGAACAAATCGTCGATCCTGGGCAAAGGATACCTATTCTTGATCGTAACTTTATTAAGCTCGTGATAATCGATGCACAGACGCATCAATCCATCCTTCTTTTTGACAAACAAGACAGGTGCTCCCCATGGAGACGAACTAGGTTTAATGAAACTTTTAGCTAGCAGTTCATCCAGTTGTGTCTAACTCCTTCATTTCGGTTGGTGCTAACCTGTAAGGTGCTCTAGCAACAGGTGCTGCTCCAGGGATGATATCAATCCTGAATTCCACTTGCCTATCTGGTGGCAAACCAGGTAGATCTTCAGGGAAAACCTCTGGGTATTCAGAAATGACGGGGATGTCTTCTATCTTCGGTTTAGGCTCATCAATAATCACTTGTGCCATGTAGATGACACAACCCTTCTTTAAACATTTAGAAGCCTTGAGCATAGTCACTTGCTCAGGAAATCCATACTGGGTATCTCCCCGAATGGTAAGTGATTCACCAGACGGAGTCTTTATCACCACATGCTTTCTGTTGCAGACGATTTGGGCCTGGTTGTGAGATAACCAGTCCATACCCAATACTATGTCAAAACCGGCTAATTTAAAGGGAAGTAGAGATAGAGGAAAAGAGTGGTTCTTAATGGATATCACACATCCATCTAATACAGTAGAGACGGTTTCTATGGTGCCATCTGCTAACTCTACCTCATAGTTTATACTCAAGGTTTTGACAGGTATATTCAGCAATTTGCAAAATTTATGATCTACGAAAGACTTATCAACGCCTGAATCAAAAAGTACTCTTGCAAAGATATCATTTACAAGGAAAGTACCTGTGATCACGTTATCGTCTAGCACAGCTTCTTTCGCATCCATCCTGAAGACTCTTGCATTGGTCTTCTTGGCCTCTTCAGGCTTCTTGGCGTATTTAGGGCAATTGGTTTTAATGTGCCCTTTCTCATTGCAACTGTAGCAAGTTGCATCCTTCAGCTTTTTGCAATCCAAGGTCTTGTGATCCTTGGACTTGCATATCCCGCAAGCAAATGACTTTGACCGAGTCTGCGAGTTCGATTCGAGTCTGCACTTTCCAACGTGTTGTTTCTTGCAAATCTTGCACTTGGGCTTCTCACCAGATTGATGTCCATCTTTTCTTGACTCAGACCCTTTCTTGCTGTCACCGTTTCCACGGTGCTTCTTGCTCGACCTTCGTGAATTATCATCTTCACGTTTTCTCTTCTCAGCCTCTTTGTTCCTCAGCGATCTTTGTCTGACCGCATCCAGAGTGAGGGACAAAGATATGTCAGCTACAGATCTAAAGGTAGCTGGCCGAGAGGCCTTTACGCTTGCCTTTATCTCGGGGGCTAAACCACCGATAAAACGGGCTATTCTCTTTGGTTCCGGGGTTACCAGATACGGAACCAACCGGGACATTGTGTTGAAGCTCGTGAGGTAAGCTTGACAGTCAAGGTTTGTCATAACCAACGATAGGAAGTCGGACTCGATCTTTTCAACCTCATGTTGAGGGCAGTAATTTTCCTTGATGAGAGCAATAAATTCCTCCCACGTCATGCCATACAAAACAGCCTTCCCCGAGGCCTGAACCAAAGATCTCCACCATGCCAGGGCTTCGCCCTTGAATGACTGCGAAACAAACTTCACCACGTCTCTCTCTGCACAACCACTGATGTCCACAACGGTGTCCATCTCGTCTAACCAAGTCATACAATCTACCGCGCCCTTCTCCCCAGTGAAATCTCGGGGTTTGCAAGATACGAAATACTTATAGGTGCAACCCCTGGCGCGAGATGCATCAGTAAACACTTTTTCCTTAGGACGGACACTGTTTTCATTAGATGAGTGTTTATCGTCGTCCTTCTTAGGCTTAGACGGAGTCGAGGGTGGTTTGCTGTGAGATTTTGAGTGGGTTTTTGGCTTTGAGTGTGGTGTAGATAGGGTTCTGCTCCGGGACTCGGTGTATTCTTCATACTGTCGATCCAAGGCTGCCTTAACAGCGCCGTCGACTAGGGCTTTCAATTCCGCGCCCGTTATATGAATCTGGGCATTATCATTTTCATCTTCTTTCGAATGACTATTCACTTCATTTGGATCAGCCATTGTAACTTGAATCTGCTACAGAAGATAATGACAAAGTTTTGTTTAGGAGTTTATTATGGAATTGTCTTTTATGGCAATTCATTAACCATGGTAAACATAGACCATATCTGGTTAATTCGTTACTCACTTTTATTTTGGATTTGACTATAACTTATCCTAATTACAAACAATATTGTTAGTGGCACAAAAGCCTAGTCACAAGGACGTTTTTATAATATAAGCCGGGATTACAGAGAATCAAGGCATGAAGGTTTGAACCGTAGTCCTTTTACCTTTTCGGACAGGGAGTCATAGACTACAACTGCCTTTTGTCTTATATGACAATAAGTATGGCCCGTAGGCACTACATCACTAATGGATGTTTTAATAAGTTTGGCCCGTAGGCACTACATCGCTAATGGATGTTTAATAATGATCATCTTTATTGACGACTTAACCCATGATTTATAAATCATTAACTTGGGCCTTGAAATCCTTAGAAGGATTCTCATATAAGAATGACGCGTGCGATTTTAACGAATCACATCTGCCAAGAACGTTAACATGTTTACGGAGGTTAACAGGAAATCTGAATCTTTTAATCAGGTCTTACCATCTTGGCCGGGTCTTAATAACGACACCAGGCTAGGTTTCACCATTAAGATTCTTTATTTAGGCAAATTAATTTAAAAAGAAGGAATGATTTTTGATTTATTTCATATAATAATGTATATAATAACAAAAACGAAATTTATAACTTAACATTCCATTAATCATAATAATGATTACACTCTGCCCTAAGCGGGGCTTTTAAATAGATAAAATACCTACGCAGAGGTTTACAGAAAAACAAGTCCACGCAGGGGCCAAATACATAGATAGATGTCCGCACAGGGACTAAAAGATAAGTCCACGCAGGAACTGAAAGTAATTGTCCGCGCAGGGACTAAACACGATAAATGTCCACGCAGGGACTAAAATACTCTAAACAAATGTCCTCGCAGGGATTTTGCTTGTAATAGTAAATACTGTAATACATAAAGAGACTAATGATCTCGTTTCTTCCTTCCTTTTAGTAGGTTTGCTAGGCCTTTAAGGAATCCACGATTACTTTTACGTTCTTGCTCAAAGTCTCTTTCCACTCGGTTTAGCCGGTGGAGGATTTCTTCTTGCTCCGGTGGCGAAAAACGTGGCTGCTGCGACGGTTGCTGAACCGGAGGTCTAGGAGGTGCTGGATACCCATGAGCTGAGTAATCTGGTCTCCAAGAGGTTCCATGAAGGGCATTGTAATTTGCCGCTACCACGTATGGATCGGCATCATAGTTATAGTTGTAGTGCGTGTGAGTCGGCTGCTCAAACGGATTGTATGTGGTGGAACCGCCGTACGCTGGTATCGTATTGTCATAGCCGAAAGGTGGCGGAGGTGGTGCAACTGGTGCAGAATTCACCTCTGCAGGGTGACCCGAAGGTTCACCTAGTTGTGGTTCTTCAGGCACTGGCGGAAAGTGACTTGCACTCGAGTGGCGAGGGGTGCTGAAATGGAATTCCCCTCCTCGGGTGGACATCCGCTCGCCTGATCTCCTACACCTTGGCGGATCTGGAGGTGCTTGCTGAACTGGTAGCGGAGGAGGTGGTGGTGTAACTGCCACGAAACGCGAATCCTCAGAAGGATCCTGCTGCTGCTGTTGGTCATGAGGCGAGAAATGATGAGAAGGTGTGAAGTACCAATCACATTGGTCAAACCTCGCCTGATAACTGTCGGGACCTTGATAGGGTGTTCCATGAAAGGATGACCCATCAGAGATCTCGATTGGATGGTTGGGAGTACCTCTTGCAGGTTCTATGGGATCCGTATCTTCATCCATATCTACCGCATTATCTTTGGAGAAATGGTCTTCTGGTCCTAAAGGGTTATAACCTATTGGTTCTTGGACATAATCAGCCGGGTTAAATCGGCCTTGAAAGAAAGGAGTAGGATCGCCATAGGAACGGTGCGAAGCAGATCGCTGGAGAGGTATAAACGAAGGTTGAGGGTTATTGGGTTCATTTCTGAGTTTGGTCCAAAAGAGTGACGGTATGAAGGTGTTGAACTGTGCGAGGTAGAATGTCTTGCAGGTTCAAAGAGGTTTTTTCTACGTCTCTGAGGTTCTTCACTCCTTGTAGTCGAAGGAGCTCGCATGTTCGAAGGTCCGGCCTCGTGATCATTATGAGTAGTGATCGGCCCTTTGCCTCTTCCTCCTCTTCCTCTTCTAATTGCTGGTGGCATATTTCCTGCTTTCAAAACTTTAAATCACAATAAACAATAAAAGACAAACTGGAATAATAATTCGAATTTGTCCTAGGTTCTTGTCTAGACTCGAATATGTGCAATTGTGTCATTGAGATTAAACACAAAAGACTAGTGTTTAATTCACTCAACGTTGGCTCTGATACCAACCTATCACACCCCTATTTCCACGTGTCTCACCAGTGGGCCCGGTGGGGGATTACCGTGACGTAGTTGGCAACAATATAGTCAAACCACACAATATATGAATGCACAGCGGAAGCATAAAGATAAATATATTTCAACCATCGTTTGTAATATCAACGTATTACGAATAGTCGAAATGTATCCACAGGGGATCAAATAAAATATAAGTATTGTTCAACAGACGTAGGCATCTTAAGCTTGTGAGACTCTCTATTGATGCTAAGGAGAAATATCCAGCCAATTACGCTTAGTACCTGCATTTAATCTTTTTGGGAAAATACGTCAGTTTACACTGGTAAATACGTTCAACCGACACTTTTTGTAAAAGGTTTAATAAAAATTGATTTGAATGCACAAGGCACAAACTCTTTATAACTTGGGAGAATTATTTAAATTTATAATCTTGTGAACGAATTACATGTTCCTTATGCGTTCAGTAGCCCGGACGTACCGGGTTAAAGATCAATAGACACACCACACCAACTATTTATGCACTGACGAGTGTACGCCTACACTCCGCGCTTAGGTCGTGACCATTTCGTAAAATGCTGCCAAGGATATCCGGGACATGGTCATTAACCCCCCAAAGGCGTTTAAGTAAACAAGACTGTTTAAACGAGCCGATCAAATTATTCAATTAACCACCAAACGATGGAAGATTTGATGCCCGACCAAGCGGTATTTTATATACCGTAACCCAAGCCCGTATAACGGAAAATAAGTTAAAAGTATTTACCTGAGCAAGTATTAATCCTTAATCGAATAAATTGAAAATATCTTTTACTGGTCTCCTATTCTGGAACGAAGGTTTAAAATAACCTATTAGAATCCTAACGGGTCTTTAATTTAGCCGTAGCTTATACTGGTCAGTTTCAAAGGATAATTACGGTTTAATCGCGTGAAAGGTGAAAACCGGGAATGAAATGTGATTTGGACCCAACAAGTTTGAAGACTTGTTTTATATGGGTATAATAACCACACTCTGGATTTTGAGGTCAAAACAATAAGGTTTGACTCGTTTCGGCTAGTTTATGTAAACTAGTTACATAAGCCGAACCGTGCGCGCAAAAAGGCGTAACGGTTAACCGTAAGAGTCCTACACAGGTTTCCTAAGTCAATATGCTTTAAAGAGGTTGTGGTATCAGTAGGATACCTTCCATAATGCCCGTAACGAGTTTAAGTTCATATTATGCCCCGTAGGGGTATTTCGGTCTTTTTAAAAATTATAAAAGAGGTTTCTGAGTTCTTACAGGAAATATGAGTTTCCCGAACAGTTTATAAAGTCCAAAATACTCTATTTATTGTTTAAAATCAGTAGCAACTGGAATCGGGTCAAAAGACCTTGTAGAACTCAAGTTATGTCCTAAAAGGGTATATTCGGTAACTACCGAACCGATGCCATAACCGCAGGTTATGAGCAGGTTAAAAATATTTAAAAATCTTTAAAATCCCAAAATATTATTTTACATCAGTGTGTAAAAGGTTTGGTGTCGAAATCTGGGTTTAGATAGGCGTTATGCTAATTGCGCCATTTAATTACTAAAGTTTTCCGTAATTGCGCTATTTAGCATAACTCCTATTCCGGACCTCGGATTGACGTGAAATTTTAGGGACATGCTTAGAATTCAGTAACTAAGGTTATGGTCCTTTCACATTTCCGAAATTCTAGTTTTAAATTGAAAAGGGCGTTACGGTCAACTTTTAAGTACTTAACGGAAAAGTGTAAAAGACTCGGACAAACAACGAACCGGTCACAGAGGGTTATACCATCATGTAACCTGGTCCTAAGAGAGTCCTAAGGCATATCTAAATCATACCATAACGGGTCAGAACTGAAGTCAAAGCAAAAGTCAAAGGTTTGCGACTTTCGGTTCCGAACCGGGTCAAAACAGTAAATAGTCGGATCAAACAAGCTTAGATTAGTTAATATACTTATTATCATGTTATGTGAGCGTTAAAACAAGTTACACTCCATCTACATTACCGATTATGCATAAATTCGCAAAATAGCATTCTGTTGACTTTTTCTAAGCACGTTTGACTCGACATTCGGACTAGTTAGAGTGGGAATCAGAGGGTGCCCTTTTTGGGGTTTAAAGCCCACATGATTACCAACATATAACTACGTTTGATTCGACAAACCACTGGACCATTTGTGATTTATCATAGAGTCAATCGTTAATTACGACGGATTGACTTTTAAGCTAAAACTATGGAAAACTAAGCCACAAAGGGTTAGGCATACTTACAGAAGCTTGGTGCACGACCAGAGATGTTAGTAGAATGCTTTTGAGCTCCAGGAATGATCAAGAAAGCAGGTTTGAGGTGTGATGAACAATGGTGCACTACATTGCCTTTTATAGTGAAAATTTGAGCTTAAGATCATTACAACTCAACCTATAATTGCTTATGGATGATCAGCAGCTGTCCCTGGGTGTTAGGGGACATGTAGAGGGCGCCCATGCTTCAATTAATGCATCTAAGTCGGTTAAAAATGGCAAACAGTGAATCTGTCCCGTAATTTTGCATCTGGCACCTTGACGCGACCCGCATTAAGGATCAGGCTAGGCTCACGCGGGCCGCCTGAATCCTTATGTCAGAAAACGAATCTGCAGATGGCTCGCGGCCCGCATTAGCTTCATGCTTTCTTTAACGCGGCCCGCCTGAGGCCTGCAAATCAAGATTTTCAAATCTTTTGCCATGATTAGCCTGACCTTTTGGTTTCGAAGGGGTAACTTTGCGATTTGAGCCTCGATTATTTACGAATAAGGGCCTCGTGACATTTACCCGCGCCGTTAAGTCCCCGGTTAGTTTAATTACTATCCGAGAAGTCTTAACTTTTATTGTTGACGCTTTTAACCCCTCGCATACGAAATTGATCATAACTTTCTCGTTTTAAAACGGAACTTCGCGAAATTTATATCGTATATTCTAGTGAGCGTAAATTACTGTTACAAAGTCTCAGGTTCGTCAAAGGGTCACTCAGAGTTATTAATTAAACATGTTGACACATTTAACCCCTGTAGTTTGTAATTTCTCACTTTCTTCCGCATTTCGCCCCGTACGATCCATGATTCATTCGTTTGAAGGTACGAGCATCACTTAGGGTTACTATACAGTATATTTATCCCTCGTTGACATTTTTAGCCCTCGAATTTACATACTTTCAAGGTTTGTCAGCTTTAGTCCTTTATTTAGTATTTAATACCACGTGTAAACTCATGACACGTGTCAACACATTATTGGACTCAAAATTTCGAGGTGTTACAATTGTCCGCTATGGCCGGGACGAACCACCATCGCCTCACGAATTTAAAACGCGTCATGATGGTGAAGGTATCAAGCCTCTTATAATAAAACCTTTATTTCCTTTCACAACTAATGTGAGATGTTACAATCCACCCTCCTTACGGGGCCCAGCATCCTCATTGGCACACCAGTCCGATCCCTGGCTCTTATACCATTGCAACAGCCCAGCGTAACCACACTATGATATTGTCCGCTATAACTTGGACGAACAACCACCGTCTCACGGATTTAAAACACGTCATGATAGTGAAGGTATCAAGCCCCTTATAAAGAAGCCTTCGTTCCCCTTCACAACCAATGTTGGATGTTACAGAATCACCATCACCACCACCATCCACCGCCCATCACCCACTACCACCGTCCACCACCACCCACCGTACACATCCACCACCGTCCAGTACCAGCACCAGCACCCACCACAACTGTCCATACACTAGCACCAGTTTATTTTAGAAGTTTATATACATTAAAAACAAACAGCCTTCTTCTTGAAGAATACAGAGGTTTGGTCCACATTTTCTTCTACAGATGTGGTCCGCAGACTGCAGACATTTTGCCTCTTAAAAAACAAATAGCACCTAAGAGTAAACATATATAAATTATTTTTAGAAACATACGAGTTGTAAAAATTAATATAAACTAGTGGGTTTCCACTGGTGTAAATTATTAGGTTTTAAATAACGGTGTTTTCCAAAAGGGTTTTAAAATATATGATTTAATTAGCACCGTTGTTTTAATCTACTAAAATAAAATGGTGTGTTGAAAAAGATGTAATATAATAAATCGGTGAGTTTACACCTGTATAAATTATTAGGTTTCATATAACGTTGTTTTCCAAAGGGTTTTAAAAAATGCATTAAAATATATGACTTAATTAGCAACGCTCTTTTACTCTACCAAATAAAATGGTTCATAGCGAATTTCGAGTCAACTAATATTTATAGCCGTGTTTAAGGGTTTTTTTTGTTTTTTTTTTTTACCGGCGTGATATAGAACCGCTATAGTAAGAAAAGAATTTCCGTTGTAGTTAATGTTTTTTTTTCTGTAGTAATGTCTTGGACTTTACGAAGTTTATGTTCCAAAGCTTTTGCTTAAACTTTGAAATTTGAATCATTATGTCTTTTATTTATTGTATAGAAGGAGTTGCCCCTTTCCTCCCTTCTTTTTTTTTTTTTTGAAGGCCAAATCACGATATATTAGAAATATTTCATTCAAATAGATTAGTAGCCCACTGCAAAACGACACTGTCCTATGGATCTTAAAGAAAACAAGAACTTGGAAGTAAAGAAAACATTTTTTAACTTTGGTATGAAAGGGAAAATATAAGAGTGGAATGTATTCTAAAGGCTTAAAATGCTTTTCTTTGCATGAGAATTGAAAGGATAACACTGTAGATAAGTTTCTAGCAATTTCAAAACATAATCTTAAACATAAATGATATTTTTTTTTTTTTGAAAAAATCTGAAATATATGATTGTTAGAACCTATTAACAACCCAAAAGTACAACCAGAAAAAAACTATTTGAAAATGTAAATTTATTACAAGGTTAAGGTTGTTTAAGCTTGTAACTGTTTTGTTTTGTTTTTTTTGTTTTTTTTTTTTTGGACATTTTTAAAATCAAGATATTTTAATTTTAGATGAAATTCAGGTTCATGTCATGTTATCCTTTTAAAGCTTTTCATCCAACATCGGTTCATATACGAACTTGTGGCTTATTAGTCTGATTCAATTAAGGTTGATGATGAACTGAAAAATGATTGTTACAATTGATTTAGGTGTCATGACTTTGCAATCCTCAGCAGTTTCTATAAATAATCATGATGAAAACACAAAGTCGGTTTCTCCTACTTTCTACTCAATCTTATGCTTGATTCATTCACTTACATTAAGCATATATTTAGCATCCTAATTTTAAACTAAGATTGATGTGGAGTGTTTGGTTTCTAACTGTTATCGACGGTGATACAACTGATTTATTAATTGTAATTGTAATTGTATCTTATCAGTGTGGACAAACATCGTTGGTGCTCTTCTCACACCAGTCTTTTTTAAGGAAAAACTCTACGTGTCGTACGAAGAATGATTGCTCATTGACCACTTCAATAGGTAGTTTTTTAAAAGACTATCGTATTTATATTATTTGTTTATTAAATTCTAATGACGATGTTTTTTTATTGTTATATCGTATTTTTATTACGTGATCAACTTTACTCGACCCAAACAATAGAACCGGCCCACGTATTTTTATGTCCGGTTCTATAAAATTAGAGTATTTAAAAACAAGGGTTATTGGATTTTATTACCCCCAACTATTGGCTATTGGCCGCTGTCACCCCTAACTATCACTTTGACGCCCGTCACCCCCAACTTAATACTTAGTGTGTTCTGTCACCACACCATTAACTAATCACAAACTTTTGATCATGTTACTATACGTTTGGGGGTGTCATAGGTATCCTAGGAAGGTTCTAGGGATCTTAGGACACCCCTAAAAGTATAGTAACATGATCAAAAGTTAGTGATTAGTTAATGACATGGTAACAGAACACACTAAGTGTTAATTTGGAGGTGACGGACGTCAAAGTGATAGTTGGCGGTGGCAGCGGCCAATAGCCAATAGTTAGGGGTGATAAAATCTAATAACCCTAAAAACAATGACACCAATAAAATTATGAATCCATCCATGTTACCGGGTCCGAAACCTTTATATAGTAGCGACTTTTGAATGTTTTTTCCTCTTCTGCCAGTTTGAGATTTTAATATAAAGTTTTATATTTACCTCCTATGATAGTTTTATATTTACCCCTTATGATATAAATGATATTCTTATTTAACCACTTTGATTTGTTTTTCTTCTCACTGATTTTTGTTTCTTTTATAAAAATAGAATATCAAAATTTTTATTATAAAATAATATATTATTTAGTTATTTATCAAAGATATATGTATAATATTACCCTATATATTAAATTTTGAAGTCAATGAACAGTACCCTATATATTAAATTTTAAAGTCAATGAACAGTAAAATAAAGAAATAGTATCGGGTATCAGTACCGGTATCCGTTTTTACTAAATACGGTGTATTTTCGGTACCGGTTGGTACCGAGCTCATCAAATCCTGTAGCAACGTAGCAATGCAAGTAATTGCACAGTTTAGATTACTTTTCATGCACACAGTAAGTAAAATGTATTACGTTTGAATGAGGTTTTATATACACAACTTATTTTGCTTTATTTTTTGTCTTTTTTCTGTAATGAATGAATTGTAGCATGTAAAATTAACTTGGATATTTAGATTTTTGATGAGCAAATAGTAAAATAAAGAAATAGTATCGGGTATCGGTACCGGTATCCGTTTTTACCAAATAGGGTGTATTTTCGGTACCGGTTGGTAACGAGCTCATCAAATCCTGTAGCAACGTAGCAATGCAAGTAATTGCACAGTTTAGATTACTTTTCATGCACACAGTAAGTAAACTGTATTACGTTTGAATGAGGTTTTATATACACAACTTATTTTGCTTTATTTTTTGTCTTTTTTCTGTAATGAATGAATTGTAGCATGTAAAATTAACTTGAATATTTAGATTATTGATGAGCAAATCGTATCAAATCCTGTAATCAAACCGGTATCGTATCGGTACCAAATTTACTATACCAAATCATTTTCGGTACCAATTTGGTACCCACCTTTTGGCATTTTTATAATTGTTACTTTCGGTTCGACACCGGTCTAGCAGCATACCTGTATTTATTGATTTTTACCTTCAAATACCATACCGTATTGTACCGAGCATTTTCGGTGCCGGTACCTAATTTCGATGATTTTCCGGATCGGTACTTTCAGTGCCGTTACAGGTACCGAGCTCGTCCATATTTTAACGTGCTAGCACCATAATAACTAAATTGAAAACTACCGAATTTCCAACGTGTAGGACATGTGGGTCCTATTATTATATATTAGGTTATTTAAAATCGTTTTTTTAGGACGGAGTGACCATCCTTACAACGTCATTTTTATTTAAATTTTGATATTCGGTATCTGATGCTGATACGTGTTTTGCAGACATTGGGTCCCCGCCGCAATGCGCGGGCGAAAAATCTAACTAGTTATGTTAAATTTATATAAGTAATAGGCTTATAATTGAAGCTCACGCTTGGACTCGTTATTAGACGAGCTTATTTTTAGGCTCGAGCTCAAACCCTAACTCATTTAAACTCACGTCTATTCGAGCTTTTAACAAGACAATCTTGAGTAGGTTAAGAAAACTTGACTCGTGTACACCCTTGAAAAAGTGATAATATGAATAAGAGAATATATATTGATATCAACATATTCATCCGAGAATTCAAATGTACACCCTTTAAAAAGTGATAATATGAATAAGAGAATATCTATTGTTATCAACATATTCATCCCAGAATTAAAAAGATAGACTTACTCATCATAAAATTGAAAGAGTTAAGTATCATTAAGCAATCTATATCTATACTATATAATAAAAGAAACCTGATTTTGGACACGTGTCATTCATTGAAGATGTCTACATTTGTAATTTCATACCTTTTCATACTTAATATTATTATTTACCAAATTGACACTTTTTTATTTAGTTTACCCTTATCTCTTATTTTATGAAAAAAAAAATATGGATTATTCTATCTCTTATTTTCATATTGCATTTATATTATAATTATTATTATTATTATTATTATTATTATTATTATTATTATTATTATTATTATTATTATTATAAAAGTTAGAGATAAAACAAATATCTTGGTTTCTATAACCTAACTTATCACTGTTTAAATATCATGCATATCCTTGGGTGTGAGTCACTACATATTGTTCATGCATATCTTCACGTGACTTATGTTCTTGATTTTTTTTTTTAATGAAAGTTTTTCCTGAACGAAACATTCGTAACACGGTCAATCGGTTGGGCTATGATTATGTCTAATAACTTAAAATTTGCTTGATGATAAGTTAAGAATATGATATAAAAAAATTACATCTATATCTATACTATATAATAAAAGAAATCTGATTTGGGACACATGCCATTCAATGAGGGCATCAATAATTTATTGATAAATTTTAAATTTAAATTAAAAAAATTTAAAAATTATATTAGAATTTTATTTTGATTGTAATTCATATTAATATAGCTTCAATATTTGTAGATGTAAATGTCTCACTAAGTGATATATATCTTAAATAATTCTTATTAATATAGCTTTAATAGTTGTAGATGTATATCTCGCTAAGTAATAGATAATTTATAATTCATGTAATTGTAGATAAGTAAGATGATTATTAGTTTAGTTATATTAATAAATTCTTGGCAAGATATACATGGAACAAGAATTACAAATATACACAAATAATCATGTAACATGTCATTTTTTATAAAATAAAATAACTATAACAATATTATATGGAGGCATCTACTATTTAGTTTCCTGTCTTCGTTTTATACTTATCTTATATAAACTAATATTAAATCTTATCCTACTTTGAATTCGACGTGTAATAAACGGGAGTTTTAAAGATATAATATTTTGTTATTTGGTATACAAAATTAGATTTATTTAAGCCGTGTAATACACATGGTTTTCTTAGGGATATAAAATTTTAACTATTTAGTATAAAAATTACATTCATTCAACCCATGTAATACACAGAGTTTTAAAAGATATAACTTTTTTTATAATTTGGTATATGAAATTCGATTTAGTTAAGTATTCAACCCGTACAATACATAGCTTTTTTGACTACCGTTAAAAAAAACATGGTTTTTTGAAGATATAACTTTTATATTTAGTGTACAAAATTACATTTATCTAATTCGTGTAATACATAGGGTTGTTTTTATTATTTAATATATAAAATTACTTTTATTCAACACGTGTAATAAATAAGGTTTTAAAGATATATTATTTTATTATTTAGTATAAAAAATTATATTTATTTAACCCGTGTAATACACGGGGTTCTAACCTAGTTACTATATATGGCCGGGTAAAGCAAGCCTGTTGGCTACCAAATCTAATTAAACTGTCTGGTAACGTAAATATTTTATTAAAAAACACTTTAGCAATTTGCAAACAATTCTAGAGTTTTGAATACAAAGACAAAATGTTATAAACACATTTTAAATACGTATAATGATATTCAGTTTCAAGATATATGTTAAAATTTTAGTTATCTTAGAAAAATCCTAACTACTCACGCTTCACATCAATAATAATATGCCAAGTCCAACTATTTTTAGAATAAACATGATAACTTCAAAAGTACTATTTTTAGTTTTTGGTAATCCACTTTAAAATCAGGTGGCAAATACTGATGGCGGTTTGATTGTTTGGTGTTTTGGGGATTAAACTATTTTTAACTATTATATTACCAACTTTAGTTGAGATTTTTCTTTTCCGCCCACCCTACTCCTTTATATTATAATTTAAGAGATCGTTTTTATATATATTGTATCAACTAGGAAGATTACCCGTGTGAGGTTTCGATTGATATCTATTTTGGTTCATTATAGCAACTGAAATAAATATGTTTGAAAGAATATTTACACATGTTTTACATCCACCGAAAACCATAAAAATAAATTTAAATTGAACATCCGTACAGGCTGATTTTAAGTTACTTGTAAATGGAAATGTAAACGCTATCTTAAATATAATTTTAATGAAAATTTACGTCTAAACACATGCCAATTTGAATTAATACCCACACATGCGTACACAATAATAAGCATAAGGCTATCATATAATATATTTGATCCAACTCATTCCCTGAAAAAATTTACATTGAAACGTAAATCAACTTAAATTTATATCGACACGAACATAAATATAAACACATAAAACTCGATTACAAAGTCTATATAAAGTTAAGGGGTTATAAATGTTAAAGCTGAAAGTTGAAAGTTATAGCTATAAAAAATTACAAAAAGACAAAAGGTAAAACAAAATCTAAATGTTCACATGGTTTGCTAATTGTAATATAGTTAAGGCCTACTGGTAGGGAGATTTGGGTTCTTCAATGGAGACTCAAATTCAATCCCCACTTGTGTCACTTTCATGGATTAGACAATGATGATGACTCAACGATTGTCAAGTGTCAGCCGACACTATGGTTTCCCGGGGAAACACCTATGCCAAACTTTGAAGACAGTATGATCCGGTTAAGATAATATAGTCTGACTAAATACTAAAATGGGGCTCTCTAATTTAAGAAATATGGTAGCCTAAGCATTCACATCCAATCCATCAAATTATACATATATTCCACTAAAAAACAACTCCTATATCAATATATTTTCACTAAAAACAAATACTTTTTCTCTCTCCTTTTCAATTAAATAATATTATCATTACATTTTTCTCTCTCATTCACTCACAACCACTTTCAATATATATTAAAAAAATTATAGTGGGTGAACAGTGTCTCCTCAAATATACAGATGAACAGTAACATTTTCTCTCTCCTCCACTCACAACCACTTTTTATACCCCTTTAAAATATAAAAACCCCTCTCACATATTTTGATGGATAGAATGTGAATGTTCTAATACAAGTAATTAGCGCTTTAAAAAAAATTGTGCTAGCCAATAAGAGTCTGCTAAGTGGAAGGTTCATTGGCTATTTTCTTTTTTTATAACGAGATATTTTCTACACATGTGGAAGCTTCATTGGCTATTTTCTTTTCTTTATAACGAGATATTTTCTACACATATGTGTGTGCTAAACAAAATAATTTAACAAAAAAGTGGTTGGTCTCATGATCTGGCAGAGCTTTTTAGCTGGTGACGCTGGTTCGAATCCGCACTCATTGACCCATTGTTGAATTTATTACCTATTACCTATATATTAAAATTAGATTTGAATTAATAGTAGTAATAAAAATAGAATTGAATGAATATTAACATCATCAAGAGATTAGCAAATGGTATCGGGTACTGGTATCAAATTTACAAAACCGGGTGTATTTTTGGTATCGGTTCGGCACCGGTATTCATCGGTTTTTACCCTCAAATGTCAGTGTCGTACCAGTACCGAACCGTACCGTACCAGGTATATTCGGTACCGGTACCCACTTTTGGGGATTTCGGTAACGGTATTTTCGGTACCGGTTGCTGAGCTCATCAAATCCTGCAGCAACATAGCAATGCAAGTAATTGCACCGTTTAGATTACTTTTCATACACACAGTAAGTAAACTGTATTTCGTTTGAATGAGGTTTTATATACACAACAACTTATTTTGCTTTGTTTTTTGTCTTTTTCTGTAATGAATAAATTGTAGCATGTAAAATTAACTTGGATATTAAGATTATTGATGAGCAAATCGTATCAAATCCTGTAATCAAACCGGTATCGTATCGGTACCAAATTTACTATACCAAATCATTTTCGGTACCAATTTGGTACCCACCTTTTGGCGTTTTCAGAATCTTTACTTTCGGTTCGACGCTGGTCTAGCACCATACCTATATTTATTGATTTTTACCTTCAAATACGATACCGTATTGTACCGAGCATTTTCGGTGCCGGTACCTAATTTCGATGATTTTCCGGATCGGTACTTTCGGTGTCGTTACTGGTATCGAGCTCATCAATATTTTAACGTGTTAGCACCGTAATAACTGAACTGAAAACAACCGAATTTCCAACACGTAGGATGTGTGAGTCCTATCATTATATATTAGGTTATTTAAAATCGTTTTTTTAGGACGGAATGACTATCCTTATCGCACATTTTTATTTATGTTTTGATATTCGGTATCTGCTTGCCGTTACTAACACGTGTTTTGCAGTCATTGGGTCCCCGTCGCAACACGTGGACAGAAAACCAACTAGTTATTATTATTGTTTAACTCAAAACTTTACTAAAATCCGCACCCATGGACCTATTGTTGGATTTTATATGTATTTTATTTTAGGGATACGGCAAATAGAAACAAAATAAGGATTAATATACCAAATTAGTTAATTTGTTAATGATTAACTACCTTAATACATTATTTATTTTAAAGTCAAAAGTAATAATTATGTTTTTATATTATTTTATTTTATAATACTTTTGTTACAGCTGTTCAAAAAAAAAAAAATACTTTTGTTACTTTTTATATTTTGTTATACCATTATTAAAATTAATATCAATGTTAAGAAATAAATAATCAAGACACTTTATTATAAACACGAAAGTGAAAAACTTCATTATAAATAAATAAATAAATAACGAGTCTCTTTTTAAAGAAATAAACGTGCAAACTATAACAACCCTCGGTAAAACCGACACCTATCATAATAATTCCGACACCCTAATAAATATATCAACTTGTCTTTATATGCACCCCGTATGTGAAACCCGAGCCCGAAAATAGATTATACTATATAAAATAAATAAAAAAAACAAAATTTGTTAAACTGAGGCGGGCCGCGTAGGGCCTCACCTCAAGTTCATGCGGGCCGCGCGAGTGGGTAATTAGACTTCGCCAAAACCATAAGTTAAGGCGGGCCGCGTACATGTTTGGTTTAGTTGATGCGGGCCGCGAGTGCCCAGAATTGTGGCACAGCCCGGTGCGGCCACGTGTCCGAAGCGTGTCAAGCCTAGGGGGTGACCCAGCCAAGCTACGCCATTGACCTAAGTCAATGCGGGCCGCGTAAGGCCTGGCCAAACTCCACGCGGGCCGCGAGAGATCGCGATTACAGCCCTATATAAGAAGGCAACGGGCTTTCAGTTTTCGTCGCTCACAACTTTCTTTCTTTCTAAATTTCTGAAGTAGTATACACTATAGCCGGGCATTATACACCCTAAATTAGCGAGGTTCTGCTACGATGTAAGTATTATAACCCCTGGAGACGTATTAGATACGCTGCCCGATTGATCTAGGGTTCCGTAACGGCTGTCGTGGTTCTGCCCGACGTAGTCGTTGGAATGCCGTCTCGGGGAGGGTATTACTAATGTTAAAATGGGTTATTATACTAACACACGTGCATTTGTGTAAATTATAGATATTCACCAGGAAATCATAAAGGAAAACCCTAAAATAGCAATGTGAGTAATCTCCTTTTTGTTAACAGTTTTTACAAAACCTTAACCTTTTTATAATGCAATTTAGCAGTGATTGAGTCTTTGTAATTCTACAATTACTGCCGGTATGTTGGGGTTTTGTATACAAAATGTGAGTAACGTTACCATTGGACGAAGAGTTAGCCAATGGGTAATATGACCCTCAGTCAGACGTGACACTACTGAATGAGTAATTGGGTAGAGGGAAACATTGTAATCGCCCTCAATACTGTTTAAGTTAAATTAATAATTCTTGATTAAACTGAGATTCATTCACCAGTATTTTCCACTGACAAAACCTTTTTAAAACGCGTTTCAGGTAACAAAATGTGAAAGCCAAACTAGAAGCCAGCTGGACAGCACTGAAGGCTTGGAAAAGTGGCTATAAAAGTTACCTAAATAAAAGAAAGCGTTTATTTCAATAAAGTGGGATTTATCCCTGTAATTCAGTGTGTAATAAAAACTTGGGTTTCACCCATGTGTTTGATATTATAAAATAAGGTGGTTTACTCTGATTTAAAACATTTCCTAACTACGGTCCTGATGAAATTTCCGCTGCCAAATAAATTAATAACGTGATACCACCGCAACTGGCTCACGGCCGCCCGTTCCCGGGAAAGAGGGATCGGGGGTTGTGACAGGAGGTGGTATCAGAGCTATGCCACTGATCCAGCCACAGAAGTGTTCTGCTGACATCAAAATTCAAAGTGTTAGGAAATAAATTATGGAAATACGTGTATAATTGTATTTCTTGCTATGTGTTATCTGACTATTTGTTAGTTTACAGTATGAGTGACCAAGGACCTTCTGACGCCTATCATCAACTGTCTGGTTCGCCTAGGAGCGAAGGCACCTCCTCTTCTCAGCCTGCCCTCTCAGGGTATTCTGCTGACACAGAAGAAGGGATCTTTGTGTTTAAGGCTCAGTCTGAAGAGCCATTTCCTCAGAAAAAGAGGGGATGGTTCAGTAGGGGAGCGCACGAGCGTAGGAAAAGAATGAAAAAGTTGCAGGAACAGCGAGTGTTAGCCGCAGCAAAAAGAGAAACTGATGCTTATAATCAGGATATGCTCAATAGGGGTATCGCTAATATCCATATTTTAGCAACCACTGCTGCTGACCCAAACCTGGAACAAATGCTAGCACCACAACCACAAAATCCTGACCAACCCATGGAAATAGAAGACCAGATAGAAATGCCTGATTACAACCCGGAGGAGATACCTAGGGTACCTGCACCTGATCCTCTAGACCCAAACAATTACGACCCCTGGTGGGACGATGTTAGGGACTACGTGCAACAAAACCCAATACAGGAAAATGTGCCAATACCCAACTTAGGAGCTTATCCAGGGTTAGATCCTCAAGATCCCTATAACATTAGTGATGCATACGTTAGGGAAATTTTAGAGAACCCATATCCTTACCAGGCTCCGTATCAGGAACCCGTACCTCAGTTTCCAAACCCAGTCCTAGAACCTGCACCCCCAATGAGTGCAGAAAATGTCCAGGAACTTAGGACTTTTGGGGAGGAAATTTTAGAAAGCAGTGATCGAATGCGACAGGTGGGAGAGCGTCTCGTCTGGAAGTACGACGAGCGCAATATGGATTTCTGGATGAATCCATATCAGTGAATGTGATGACAAGACGGTAGTAATAATAATAATAATATAATAATATATGTGTGTATGTGTTAGAAAAAAAAAAAAACTACGGATGCATATTATTAGTATTGTAGCTTTACATTTCAGTCGGTACTGTAAATTTTTATTTCTGTACTGGTGTGTATTGATGCATACTATATAAATAGAGTAAATGTCGCAATGCTCGACGCTTTTGGTTAAAAAGTGCGTGTCATGTGATTGGCTATATATAAATATTATTTGTGATATTAATATTTGGTAAATGTCTAAAATTCAGATGGCCGACGCGGGAAATCAAGAAAATCTGAATAACGATAACCAGAGTAACATTAACGTGGTTAATGAGAATTCGGACAATAATAACAACGGAAACCAAATGGATAATAGTGCCGTTCAGCATATTGTGGCACAGGGAATTATAGATGCGATGCCATTTATTATTCAAACAGTTCAGGAAGCGAATAATAAAAGTAAGCATAGCAGTAAGCGACCAACTGAACCAGAAAACAGCGTGAACAATGGACCCATACTTCAAGCGCCCGTTCCCAAAAGAAGAAGAACCATGCCACATGGTTGTTCTTACAAGGAATTCTGGTCCTGCAAACCAATAGAATTCTCGGGCAATGAAGGACCCATTGCAGCTTTACGCTGGATAGAGAAAACTGAGGCAGTTCTGAAAATAAGCAAGTGTGCTGAAGAAGATAAAATAATGTTTGCTTCAAATCTGTTTAAAAATGCAGCCTTAGAATGGTGGAACACTATCCTCCAATCCAGAGGAAGTGATAGGATTTATAATATGGAACGGGAAGAATTCAAGAACATGGTAGAAAGGAAATTCTGCTGATGTGTGTAAAATGCAACATATAAAACACATCAATTAAGGCATAAAACTAACCCTTTTTAAGTACTAATGTTGGAAAAAGAGTGTTTTTGTCTTCCTTTTGTATTTTCAGGATGAAATGAGCTCAAAATCACAAAAGAAGCAAAAAGACCCCTAATTCTATCATAATTACAAGAAAAGGAACAAAAGCGAACTGCCCGGACCCTCAACGGCACCTCCCAAGACAAAGAGAAGAGAACAGAAGTCTGAACACGCCCCGTGTCCAGTGAACACGGGGGCGTGCCCAGGAAGCAGCAGAAAAGACAAATCAGTAGAAGCTTCCATTGCTCACCACGGGGCCGTGCCCAGCGGACACGGGGGCGTGTTGAAAGTACAGCAGGCGCATTAATTGTAATTCGCAATTACAATTAATGAAGAGAGAGAATGTCAGACGGGCACGGGGCCGTGTCCAGCGGACACGGGGCCGTGTCCAGCGTTCTGTTCAGCCTATAAATAGAGGAGCTTGGCTTCATTCTCTCTCATCCCTTGGCACACCACCTCTCTCACACTTCATCCACCACCCACCACCACCATAACACCATCATCCACCACCATCATCCATTGTCCATCATAGAGTGTGTGAGTCGTCTCGGGATCCAAGATTGATCGTAAGAGTTCTTGACAATCAAGGCCATGTTTGCCTAAGTCTCTTACATCACTTGGTGAAGACAAGTGTTTAGTATAATACTTTTTATTTTTAATCTTTTGCACTTTTTATTTGGTTTTGTATTAATGACTTTAATAACTAGTTACTTATGTTGAAGGTGATCTTTCCTTATCGTTTGTCCGTGGTGTCTTGGCATTATTTTACTGTCTATATAAAATAAAAGATTTTCACCATTCATATCTCCACGGTCTATATGGAGGTATGTTGGCTACCCGGTCGGGAGTTAAGGGAACGGTTTGGTAAAGGTCTTGCCCTTGTTCAGCGTTTAGAGGTCCTGCTTGGGACCTGGGTCAAATTTAATAGGACCGCCTTCAATGCCCATTGGTATTGGATGGCGGGGATCCAAACTCTTTGACCCCCTCATAAGCTAACTACTATTAATACTATAACCCGGCTATTTAGGACTGTATCCCTGCTGACTCAGACTACTTAGCCGAGGGTAACGTCACCGCCAAAAGCGGGGCCTACCATAATTTGCATTAATAACTTAATTCATTATCTTTCAATAATCCGACCCTTTAGGATTGTATCCTTGCTGACTCAAACTACTGGGTTGAGGGTAACGTCGCCTTCAAAAGAGGGGCCTACTACAATAACTAAGATAATCTCTTAAACAAGTGCAAAAGTGCGAAAATAATCAAAGGTTATACTAATACACGTGTCGGATCCAAGTGATTCATCTTGTCTATCTGTTTTTATTTTATTTTCTTTTTCAGCATTTAGTTAGTTTTTATTTTTCTTAGTTTAAAACATTTTTCTAACTTTTTGATTTGATTAGACGTTGAGGATAAACCGGTATTAAAAGCTCTTGTGTCCTTGGACGACCTCGGTATCTTACCAACACTATACTACGTCCACGATGGGTGCACTTGCCCATATGTGTGTTTAGTGTTAGTAAATATCGTGTTTTATAAATTTAAAACTTGGCTAAAAAGTGTAAAAATGGCTTAAATAAACATCTAAAAATATAACACACTTCACGCACATCAAGTTTTTGGCGCCGTTGCCGGGGACACAAGGATTTTAAGAAAGTTAGGAATCAACGGCCTAATCATCTTTTTATTTTTCTTTAATTTTTTAGGATTTTTTTTTAGATTTTTCAGCTTCTGCAGAGCTCAGCACGGGGCCGTGCCTGGTCGGACACGGGCCGTGCTCAGCAACGTCACTGGCAGTTTTTGTTTTTCAAGTTAACAGGAGGCTGACCACGGGGCCGTGTCGGTGCAACACGGGGTCGTGTCCAACTTCCAGTAACTGGGATCTGAAAAACAACCACTGTATCTCCGACCACGGGGCCGTGTTCGCTCGACACGGGGCCGTGGTGAACCTTCTGACCGACATTCTTTTCTGTTTTTATTGCAGGACTTGGAACCCGACGCCAACCTCGCGTAGTGTATGAGCTCCAGTTCCAATAAAGACATAAAGGAACCATTAGAAGAACCCGAACGCTTTCTCAGAAAAAGGTTAAAAGCCAAAAACCAAGAGAAAGTTTCGGGTGACCCAACCCCAATGGCGGACCAACGTACCCTCATGGATTACTTACGGCCCACCGTAGGTAATCTCGGCGCCGCTATCAATGCCCCGAATGTCGAAGCCAATAACTTCGAACTTCGACCGCACTTGATACAAATGCTCCAAAACTCCGCAACCTTTCACGGGCTCGCGGACGAGGATCCCCATCTACATATAACTAATTTCTTAGAAATATGTGATACATTTCGGATCAATGGAGCATCAAACGACGCCATCCGCCTTCGTATGTTTCCATTCTCACTAAAAGACCGAGCGAAAGCTTGGCTCAACACCCTCCCAGCTGGATCGGTAAACACCTGGGATGAACTAGCCCAAAAATTTCTATATAAGTATTTCCCTCCTTCTAAAACTGCTAAATTAATGGCTGAAATTAACACATACTCACAAGAGGACGGGGAATCCTTATATGAAACTTGGGAAAGGTTCAAGGAGCTATTACGCAAGTGTCCCCATCACGGCCTCGCAATATGGCAACAAGTATCCACTTTCTACAATGGGTTGTTGCCACATACTAGGCAGACACTTGATTCTAGCTCCGGGGGACTTTTAGGTAATCGACGCCCACACGAAATATATAATCAAATTGAGGAAATTGCTCAAACCAATTTTCAATGGCACACTCCCCGGGGAAATAAAACTATCGCCCCGGGCGCCCATAAGGTTGACGAAAGCACCTCTCTACAAGCCCAAATCGAGGCCCTTTCTTCAAAAATAAAAAAACTAGAAATGACAAAAACAGTCTCGGTTATGGCTTGTGAGGGGTGTGGTGGGTCACATGAAAATTGGAGTTGCATGAAAGAAACGGACGATCAACAAGAAATGGTAAACTACATTGACAATAGACCTAGGCCGTCGGGTCCTCCAACGGGGACCTTCAACCAAGGATGGCGAAACCACCCAAACCTTGGTTGGAGGGAGCCCGGCAATAGTAGTAACCAACAACCACAACGAACAAACTTTCAGCAATCAAGAAATGAGTCACAAAATTTCACTCAACAACAAAGTGGAAGAGAAAGGCTCGAAGATACTATATCTCGCCTCGTCTCTGACACTGACAAGAAAAATTCGGAAAGATTCCTACAACTAGAATCAAACTTTAGGAATCAACAGGCTAGCATTCAAAACATAGAAAAACAAATAAATCAACTAGCTCAAAATTTTTCCGAAAGACCACAAGGCGCATTACCCAGCAATACCGAAACCAACCCGAAGGCGCAAGTTCACCTCATCACGCTACGAAACCGGACCGTAGGGCCTGCAGAAGTACCTCCAGCCGCGGAAGAATCAACACCAACAAATCTGCAAGAGAAGGACCCTCCCCCATCAACAGAGCCTACTAAGGCTCCTCGGGTTCCGTACCCCGGTAGGTTAATTCGTCAGAAAACCAACGAGCAATTCGCAAAATTCGAAAGTTTGCTAAAACAATTGCATGTCAATATTCCTTTTATCGAAGTCCTAACCCAAATGCCCAAATACTCTAGATTTATGAGGGACTTCCTTACACATAAAAAGAAAATTGAAAATTTGCAATTAGTTAATTTAGGCGAAGAATGCTCTGCCCTCGTACTCAATAAACTACCCCAAAAAAAGATCGATCCCGGAAGTTTCACGATTCCGTGCTCAATAGGGGAATCTCCCGTTCGCAATGCCTTGGCCGACCTAGGAGCTAGCATTAATCTCATGCCCTCTTCAATGTTCAAAAGGCTTGGCTTGGGAACCACAAGCCCCACAAAAATAAGCATACAACTCGCGGATCGATCGGTCAAGTTCCCGCAAGGTGTCATCGAAAATGTCTTGGTAAGGGTAAGCAGATTCGTTTATCCTGTTGACTTTGTCATACTCGACATGGAGGAAGACACCGAGGTCCCTCTTATTCTAGGGAGACCTTTCCTTGCCACCGCACAAGCAGTAGTGGACATGAATGACGGGACACTAACTTTGAGATATGGGGACGATGAGGTAAAGTTCGGAGTTGGGAAAAGAATAGAGGATGACGACCCGATCCACTACATGAAGGTTATCGACTCAAGCTTGGATGCCGCTCTCCGACGGTGTAACTTGGGAGGCAAGGCACCCCAATCAAAAGACGTGTGACCGGGAATTGGGTCTAGCCAAGGACCCTTATAAACGTGGCGCACCACGGAGGCATTCCGCGGACCTATCCTTAGTTTAGTTTAATCTTTTAGTTTTTGCAGAATAAAACACACTCATGGTGGTAATGGATGAAAAAGGGAACGAGAAAAAAATGGAACCATGCAGAAGAACAGAACAAACCGACAAAAATCTCCATAACAGAAGGCTCCACACGGGCCGTGCCCAACCAACACGGCCCCGTGCTGAGCCCCCTGCAGGAAATCACCCAGTTCAGGTAACTGGACACGGGCCGTGTTCAGCGAACACGCCCCCGTGTCCAGGTTTCTGTTTCATTTCTATAATTTTTGTTACTGGCACTTGACCACGGGGCCGTGCCCGGTCAACACGGGGCCGTGTCCAGAGCGCCAGTAACACAAATCTTTGTTTTTAAACACACTTTTACATATTCTAATCAACCAAAAACTCTATTTTTGGACACATTGAGGACAATGTGTAATTTAAGTGTGGGGGGGATGCTAAAACCTTGGAATTTTGCAAAATCCTAAAACAAGCCTTACACAAAACTCTATTGGAACCGCTAAACACCCCAAATTTTTTTTTCAAAAACTTTTTCATTTTTTTTACTTGTCTTAGTTTAAGTTGGGAATAATAAGTTTTAAAAGGGTTATATTTTTACAAACTTACAACCGATAGCGTCGTGATAAAAAGAACTAACATAAGAAAATTATGAAACGGTATAACAAGTCTAGCTAAAATTCGATTATATATGCTTGGTCACATTAAAAACCCATTCCCACAAAAAGTGAGTTTTGAGCCTTTATTGAGCATAAAAATACACATATTTAGATTAAATGCTCATTTTTCGTTTCTTGTGTGAATAGCCGCTCGGTCTTTACAAATCTAGAACTTGCCACGACGATACATTCCCGGTCCTTACCAACTTAAACCCAAGTAAGTAAATGATGGAGGCATTAGGACTAACTATTTTTCTTTCAAAACCATTATTTTCAATTTTTTTTACCTACCCAAAATCCCCCTAGAAAACCCCTTTGAGCCTAAACCTTTCATTTCATTACCCCCAAAACAATTTTTTTTTACCCACCAAAAACCTTTTTCATTTTTTTCACCTTTATTTTAGTAACAAACTCGGTTTTTCATAAACATACCCTTTACGTGACGGAAAAAAAAAAAAAAAAATGAAGTCAAAAACAAACATAAGCTACAAAAAGCTTGTTTGGAGAAATACTTCAAAAATAAATGTCACCAAAAATAAGGTATTTCACGAAAAACCGACACTTGTTACAATTTTCGCCCTTTTTACTAACCACTAACCAACCACCCACCTTTAAACCCAAGCCTTCACCCCAAAAGACCTCTTGATATTTACAAAGGTAAAAGTTAAAAAGGAGGAGGATTGATCGCTTGGCAAGCATATGGAGAATGTAAATCCGTGCCGCTCTCGAGCGATTCACTTAAATATACACCTTCGGCCGAGTGATTGAGTGATCTCCCGTGAGGTATGTGAACTTGTATATAAATGGAATTTTAATAAGGCATGCTATGCCAAAGTAAGTAGTTTATCTTATGAAAAGTTCAAAATAAACCATGACGAATAAGATTGTAAATAAAATAAAAATAGAACCTATACAAACCTTGGATTCCCGACACTCTAGGACAAGTTAAAAAACTTCTCTTCTACCTATTCCATTTGGGAGTGTAAGCCACATTAAAAGAGTTTTGCTTGAGGACAAGCAAAAGTTCAAGTGTGGGGGTATTTGATGTGTGTAAAATGCAACATATAAAACACATCAATTAAGGCATAAAACTAACCCTTTTTAAGTACTAATGTTGGAAAAAGAGTGTTTTTGTCTTCCTTTTGTATTTTCAGGATGAAATGAGCTCAAAATCACAAAAGAAGCAAAAAGACCCCTAATTCTATCATAATTACAAGAAAAGGAACAAAAGCGAACTGCCCGGACCCTCAAGGGCACCTCCCAAGACAAAGAGAAGAGAACAGAAGTCTGAACACGCCCCGTGTCCAGTGAACACGGGGGCGTGCCCAGGAAGCAGCAGAAAAGACAAATCAGTAGAAGCTTCCATTGCTCACCACGGGGCCGTGCCCAGCGGACACGGGGGCGTGTTGAAAGTACAGCAGGCGCATTAATTGTAATTCGCAATTACAATTAATGAAGAGAGAGAATGTCAGACGGGCACGGGGCCGTGTCCAGCGGACACGGGGCCGTGTCCAGCGTTCTGTTCAGCCTATAAATAGAGGAGCTTGGCTTCATTCTCTCTCATCCCTTGGCACACCATCTCTCTCACACTTCATCCACCACCCACCACCACCATAACACCATCATCCACCACCATCATCCATTGTCCATCATAGAGTGTGTGAGTCGTCTCGGGATCCAAGATTGATCGTAAGAGTTCTTGACAATCAAGGCCATGTTTGCCTAAGTCTCTTACATCACTTGGTGAAGACAAGTGTTTAGTATAATACTTTTTATTTTTAATCTTTTGCACTTTTTATTTGGTTTTGTATTAATGACTTTAATAACTAGTTACTTATGTTGAAGGTGATCTTTCCTTATCGTTTGTCCGTGGTGTCTTGGCATTATTTTACTGTCTATATAAAATAAAAGATTTTCACCATTCATATCTCCACGGTCTATATGGAGGTATGTTGGCTACCCGGTCGGGAGTTAAGGGAACGGTTTGGTAAAGGTCTTGCCCTTGTTCAGCGTTTAGAGGTCCTGCTTGGGACCTGGGTCAAATTTAATAGGACCGCCTTCAATGCCCATTGGTATTGGATGGCGGGGATCCAAACTCTTTGACCCCCTCATAAGCTAACTACTATTAATACTATAACCCGGCTATTTAGGACTGTATCCCTGCTGACTCAGACTACTTAGCCGAGGGTAACGTCACCGCCAAAAGCGGGGCCTACCATAATTTGCATTAATAACTTAATTCATTATCTTTCAATAATCCGACCCTTTAGGATTGTATCCTTGCTGACTCAAACTACTGGGTTGAGGGTAACGTCGCCTTCAAAAGAGGGGCCTACTACAATAACTAAGATAATCTCTTAAACAAGTGCAAAAGTGCGAAAATAATCAAAGGTTATACTAATACACGTGTCGGATCCAAGTGATTCATCTTGTCTATCTGTTTTTATTTTATTTTCTTTTTCAGCATTTAGTTAGTTTTTATTTTTCTTAGTTTAAAACATTTTTCTAACTTTTTGATTTGATTAGACGTTGAGGATAAACCGGTATTAAAAGCTCTTGTGTCCTTGGACGACCTCGGTATCTTACCAACACTATACTACGTCCACGATGGGTGCACTTGCCCATATGTGTGTTTAGTGTTAGTAAATATCGTGTTTTATAAATTTAAAACTTGGCTAAAAAGTGTAAAAAGGGCTTAAATAAACATCTAAAAATATAACACACTTCACGCACATCATCTGCCCTCCCAATGAAAAAGAACAGATAGCAAATAAGTTCCTAAATCTTAGAATGACCGGGGTAGACAGTAAAGGTTACACTACCACATTCTTTGAATATGCTAGGATGGTACCAACCCTTGCATCACCAGAACCAGTGTTAATCTCCCGTTATATCTGGGGATTAATTGGGGAGATTAGGCATGTGTCAAGGCAGCTAGACCTCAAACCATAGAAAAGCTGTAGAACTAGCCAATACCTTGACAGATGAGTTAATCCGTACTAGGGAAGAAGATCAGAGGAAAAACTTATCCCAAAGGTTTACCCAAGAACTACGTTCTAAGAATTTCAACCGTAGGAATGTAGGTTCTACATCTGCACCTTATTGCAAGTATTGCAAAAGGAAGCATTCTGGAAAATGCTCCATATACTGCAATTTCTGCAAAATCTCAGGTCACAAGGAAGAAGATTGCAGGAAGAAAGCCAATAGCAGGGTATGCTTCAACTGTGGGGAACCAGGTCATATCAAGACAAATTGCCCAAAATTGACCCCAGCTGCAAACAACCAGAACACTAGAAATGCTAGAGCATTTGTTTTGACTGCAGACGAAGCCAAGATGATCCCAGACGTCATTGCTGGTACGTTTTTAGTTAATGATATTTTTGCTAAAGTATTATTTGACTCTGGTGCAAACCAAAGTTTTATTAATACTTCATTTTGCAAACTCCTAAATCAATCATTAACTAAACTACCACAAGAATGTCTAGTGGAAACTGCAAATGGAGAAACTGTTAGGATTTCTGAAATCTTGCAGGGAGCAAGAATAGAAATTTTTAATCAAAAATTTATTGCAAACCTTTACCCAATGAATCTGGCTGGATTTGATGTTGTGTTAGGAATGGATTGGTTAATAGCCAATAAAGCAAGTATTTTATGTGATCAAAAGACAATTCAATTAAAATCACCAAGAGGTGAAAAGATCTCAATTAAAGGAGATAAACCTTTTAGATCCACTAAATTCATCTCTGTGATGAAAACTGCAAGTTGTATAAGAAAAGGATCTATAGTGTATTTGATTTCAATAATCACTAACACTAAAGGAAAAGAATTAAAAGATATCCTAGTAGTATCCCAATTTTCAGATGTCTTTCCAGAAGAATTGCCAGGACTACCGCCAGACAGGGAAGTCGAATTCAGAATTCACCTATTACCAGGAACAGCACCAATTGCTAAAGCACCTTACCGTTTAGCACCCGCTGAAATGCAAGAACTGAAGAAACAATTAGACGAATTATTGGAAAAAGGATTTATACAACCAAGTTCATCGGCATGGGGAGCACCAATATTATTTGTCAAGAAAAAGGACGGATCGATGCGTATGTGCATTGACTACCGTGAATTGAACAAAGTCACGATTAAGAATCGGTACCCATTACCGATGATCGATGATTTGTTTGATCAACTTCAAGGAGCTCGATTTTTCTCTAAAATCGATTTAAGATCAGGATATCATCAATTAAAGGTACAGGAAGAGGATATTCCTAAAACCGCATTCAGAACGAGGTATGGTCATTATGAATTTACTGTCATGCCATTTGGTTTAACCAATGCCCCAGCCGCATTTATGGACATGATGAACCGAATATGTAAGCCATATTTGGATAAATTCATAATTGTCTTCATAGATGATATTCTCATTTATTCTAAAAGCAAAGAAGAGCATGCAAAACACTTGCACTTACTTTTAAGTTTATTAAGAAAAGAAAAGCTTTATGCTAAGTTTTCAAAATGCGAGTTTTGGTTAGAACAAGTGCAATTTCTCGGACATTTGGTGAATCATGAAGGAATTCATGTAGATCCAACAAAGATCGAAGCAATTACTAAATGGAAAACCCCTGAGTCACCAACTGAGGTTAGAAGTTTCTTAGGATTGGCCGGTTATTATAGAAGATTTATTTGAGATTTTTCTAGAATAACCATTCCTTTAACTAAGTTAACCTGTAAATCTGCTAAGTTTGAATGGGGACCAAAACAAGAAGAAGCCTTTAGAATCCTTAAGCAAAGATTAACCCATACACCCATACTAGCATTACCAGAAGGAACTGAAGACTTTGTAATCTTTTGTGACGCTTCTAAGTTAGGTTATGGATGCGTATTGATGCAACGTCAAAAGGTTATAGCTTATGCATCTAGACAACTTAAGAGTCATGAAGGAAATTATTCGACCCATGATTTGGAGTTAGGAGCCATAATTTTTGCCCTTAAGATTTGGAGACATTATCTTTATGGTAGTAAGTTTACCATATTCACTGATCATAAAAGTTTAAGATATGTTTTCGGGCAAAAAGAGCTGAATATGAGACAAAGAAGTTGGATGGAATTGCTTAGTGATTATGACTGCGATATTCAGTATCATGCAGGAAAAGCCAATGTGGTGGCTGACGCTTTAAGTCGAAAATATTATGAAAAACCAAAAAGAATACATTCTCTTAAATTAAATCTGCAAGTAGATTTAAACGAACAGATTAGAAAAGCACAAGAATCAGTAATCAAGGAAGATACTGAAAAACTAAAGGGAATGATTAAGGAATTAGAACAAGGAACGGATGGAATTTGGAGGTTCCATAAAAAGAGAATGTGGATACCTAAATTAGGAAATTTACGTCACCGTATATTAGAAGAAGCCCATAAATCTAAATATACGATGCATCCAGGAAGTGATAAAATGTACCAGGATTTAAGGAAAAATTTCTGTTGGATAGGAATGAAAAAGGATATAGCAGCTTATGTTTCTAAATGTTTAACTTGCTCACAAGTTAAAGCTGAACACCAGAAACCCTCAGGTTTATTACAACAATTAGAAATACCAGTTTGGAAGTGGGAATTGATAACAATGGATTTTGTTACCAAATTGCCTAAAACAAGGAAAGGAAATGATACAATCTGGGTGATTGTAGATAGGTTAACCAAGTCAGCTCATTTCTTACCAATAAAGGAAACCTTTAGTATGGAACAATTAGCCAAATTGTATGTAAATGAAATCGTTTCTTTACATGGCATACCTTTATCAATTGTTTCTGATAGAGATAGCCGTTTTACTTCTCATTTTTGGTCAAGTTTTCAAAGAGCAATGGGAACTAAGCTAAACCTAAGCACCGCTTATCACCCTCAAACGGACGGACAAAGCGAAAGAACAATTCAGACGATGGAGGACATGCTTAGAGCTTGTGTAATTGATTTCGGAGGTAATTGGGACGAACACTTACCTTTGATAGAATTTTCTTATAATAACAGTTATCACACAAGTATCAATGTTGCACCATTCGAAGCACTTTATGGACGAAAGTGCAGAACCCCAGTCTGTTGGGCAGAAATTGGAGAAAAGCAACTATCTGGACCCGAGATAGTACAAGAAACAACCAATAAAATTATTCAAGTCAAGGAACGACTGAAAACAGCACGTGATCGACAAAAGAGTTATGCCGATAATAGACGTAAACTCTTAGAATTTCAAGAAGGAGATAAAGTATTATTGAAAGTTTCACCCTGGAAAGGAGTGGTAAGATTCATCAAAAGAGGAAAGCTAAGTCCCAGGTATATTGGACCTTTTGAAATTATCCGAAGAATAGGACCTGTAGCTTATCAGCTACGACTGCCAGAGGAAATGGCAGGAATACATGATGTGTTTCATGTATCCAATCTTAAAAAGTGTTTAGCTGACAAATCACTCGTAGTACCTCTCAAAGATATAGAGATAAATGAGCAACTCAAGTTTGTGGAGAGGCCTCTACAAATTGAAGATAGGAAAATTAAGAATCTCAAACATAAAAGACTAGTTCTGGTCAAAGTGAAATGGAATTCCAAAAGAGGACCCGAGTACACATGGGAACTTGAATCGGAAATGAAAAAGAAATATCCACACTTGTTCCAGTAGATCTCGAGGACGAGCTCTAAAACAAGGTGGGGAGGATATAACAACCCTCGGTAAAACCGACACCTATCATAATAATTCCGACACCCTAATAAATATATCAACTTGTCTTTATATGCACCCCGTATGTGAAAACCGAGCCCGAAAATAGATTATACTATATAAAATAAATAAAAAAAACAAAATTTGTTAAACTGAGGCGGGCCGCGTAGGGCCTCACCTCAAGTTCATGCGGGCCGCGCGAGTGGGTAATTAGACTTCGCCAAAACCATAAGTTAAGGCGGGCCACGTACATGTTTGGTTTAGTTGATGCGGGCCGCGAGTGCCCAGAATTGTGGCACAGCCCGGTGCGGCCACGTGTCCGAAGCGTGTCAAGCCTAGGGGGTGACCCAGCCAAGCTACGCCATTGACCTAAGTCAATGCGGGCCGCGTAAGGCCTGGCCAAACTCCACGCGGGCCGCGAGAGATCGCGATTACAGCCCTATATAAGAAGGCAACGGGCTTTCAGTTTTCGTCGCTCACAACTTTCTTTCTTTCTAAATTTCTGAAGTAGTATACACTATAGCCGGGCATTATACACCCTAAATTAGCGAGGTTCTGCTACGATGTAAGTATTATAACCCCTGGAGACGTATTAGATACGCTGCCAGATTGATCTAGGGTTCCGTAACGGCTGTCGTGGTTCTGCCCGACGTAGTCGTTGGAATGCCGTCTCGGGGAGGGTATTACTAATGTTAAAATGGGTTATTATACTAACACACGTGCATTTGTGTAAATTATAGATATTCACCAGGAAATCATAAAGGAAAACCCTAAAATAGCAATGTGAGTAATCTCCTTTTTGTTAACAGTTTTTACAAAACCTTAACCTTTTTATAATGCAATTTAGCAGTGATTGAGTCTTTGTAATTCTACAATTACTGCCGGTATGTTGGGGTTTTGTATACAAAATGTGAGTAACGTTACCATTGGACGAAGAGTTAGCCAATGGGTAATTTGACCCTCAGTCAGACGTGACACTACTGAATGAGTAATTGGGTAGAGGGAAACATTGTAATCGCCCTCAATACTGTTTAAGTTAAATTAATAATTCTTGATTAAACTGAGATTCATTCACCAGTATTTTCCACTGACAAAACCTTTTTAAAACGCGTTTCAGGTAACAAAATGTGAAAGCCAAACTAGAAGCCAGCTGGACAGCACTGAAGGCTTGGAAAAGTGGCTATAAAAGTTACCTAAATAAAAGAAAGCGTTTATTTCAATAAAGTGGGATTTATCCCTGTAATTCAGTGTGTAATAAAAACTTGGGTTTCACCCATGTGTTTGATATTATAAAATAAGGTGGTTTACTCTGATTTAAAACATTTCCTAACTACGGTCCTGATGAAATTTCCGCTGCCAAATAAATTAATAACGTGATACCACCGCAACTGGCTCACGGCCGCCCGTTCCCGGGAAAGAGGGATCGGGGGTTGTGACACAAACATTAAAACAATTAATTACCTAGATCAACAAAACTACTTTTACGACGATAAAGTTGGGTATATAATTCTAGACGCCACCTATACATGGTCTCTCATCCAGCCGCAAACATACTAATGTTGCGAAAATTCCAATAAGGTGTGATTGTAGGCACTTGGTACCCTCCTTGTAACTCCACCATGACATAATGGGACTCATCATTTACTAGGGCAATTGTAAGAGCTCTGTGATGTTGAATCTCTTTTGGACCACTCCAAAACGGGAAAATAATGAAACTGCCTGACATGCTTAAAGAATGGACAATTACACCAAACTTATTGGCAATCAAAACACCTCCTTCAGGCATTTCCATTGAGTGTTCTTCTGGACAAGGCGACCCAAAGAAACACAAGTCATGATATAATGATTTATTTTATCATAAATTAAATAAAAAATAATCAATTAAAGGCGTAGAAGAAAAAAATGAAACTGCCCTTCATTTTGTTTAAATCTGTATTGCTAAAAAAATATTAAAAAAGTGTTGCTAAAGTATACGAGAAATCATATTTTTGGCTTAGAACTAATTATTTGTTCTATTTTTTATTATGAGTGGCGATTAGGATGTAAAAGGGGTGAATTTTGGTATCTGGGTGCTGACTACTCTAGTAGCGAAACTATGTATATTTTGGTATCTGTGACGAACTAAACGGGTGACATCGAATTCCCGCCATACAGGAGGTATCATATATATCAAATGGTAAGGAGTAAACACTTCCAACTAAATTCGAAAAATTTTGGTAGGTAAGCCATTCTCTTTGGTTACGATACTGTGACGAACTAAAGGAGTGACAACGAATTATCATATATATCAAATAGTAAGGAGTAAACACTTCCAACTAAATTCGAAAAAATTTGGGTAGATAAGCCATATAAGCTTACACACCATTTTATGAGACACACACTTTGTATTAAGTAAGCGTTGAAGTCGGATACACTTTTAAGAAGATCATGACTACCATTGTACACACTTTAATTTTTTAAAATTAATTAACAATACTTTATGTGAGTTAAAGAGAAAAATACTCAATTAAATGTAAGGAGTTTATTAAAAAAAACTTGAAGTATATATAAAAAGTTATTTAAATATGAACAAATTAGTTTAATGCATTTGTTTGTAACAATAAAAATATTTTAAAATATGAATCATTTATATCTATATATATTCTAAAGTTTAGTGATATGTTCTATTTTAAAACCAAAATTTATGGTTGTTTTAAATGCATCATCTTATAAAAATCCTATTAATTGCATTTAATTTATATTAAATAAATAAGAGATAAGATAAAAAATAAAATAAAATAATTATATATCAATAATCATTAAAATTAATATCATCAATAACACATTATACTAAATAATATATTATAGATAAAGGTAGATTAGTTTAAAGTTAACTTTGATCTTAATTTGTTTTAATAATTGGTTTAAAGATAATTATTCCAAACTTATGATTATTCTATAAAATGATCTTTGACAAGGTAACCATAAATTTAAATTTCGAAGTAACTAATATATTAAAAGTAGCTCAAATATAATTCGTAATAAAAACACAACAATATATTTTCAAAGAAAACATATAATAAAAAAATAGGTAAAGGGATCCAAATGATATCAAATATTAAGAACTTATCCATGATATTAGTATCAGAATTTAATAGATTAAGATAAAATTCAAACCGAAAGATCATAAGTATCATCAAAATATCATTAAATTAAAGTTAAAAAGTAAAGAAAAGAATTATTATTATAATATTAAAATAATAAAAATATATAAAAAACTATATATATTATTAAAATATTAAAATTACTATTTGTACCGATACCAAACAAGACCGTACCGGTATTTTCGATACCAGTACCGGTTGACACCAAGCTTATCCCACCCCGTGATACTAAAAAATCATTAAATTAAAGTTAAACAGTAAAAAAAAGGAATTATTATTATAAATATTAAAATAATAAAAGTATTAAAATAACTATATATATATATATATATATATTCTAATATATTATTAACAAGATTTTGGCTAAATTAATTAGATTATTATAAATAATAATAATAATTTACAAATAAAACAACACAATTTGCAACAAAGCAATGCATGAAACACCATATTAACATATAGTACAGTACATTAATGCTAGAACCTAATCTATACTATATTATAAAGCATTTCATAAGGATACCAACCAAATTTAAGTAATTACAATCTTTTATACTTATGGTACAACAACTTAATGATGTTAGTAAGGGGTAAAATGGTCTTTCTACATTAATATTAAAAAATAAAAAAAAATAATTATCTATATCTATATCTATCTATCTATATCTATACTATATTATAAAACATTTCATAAGGATACCAACCAAATTTAAGTAATTACAATCTTTTATACTTATGGTACAACAACTTAATGATGTTAGTAAGGGGTGAAATGGTCTTTCTACATTAATATTAAAAAATAAAAAAATAATTAAATGAGAATATAATCACAATTAATTATAATAATACAATAATAAGTTCGGTTCTTAAATGCAACTAATAAACGAAACCTATTGGGATAAACCGCAAAAGCACTCCAAAGGTCCAATTTCAATCAATATGTAATAAATTTGACCGATTAAGGAATCTCCTATCATTGCTATAAATTCACCATTTCACTCAACATCAACTCCTTTGTCTACTATTGTGCGAGTTAGAGTCGAAAAGAAAGAGATAAGAAAGAGATAAGTTGATATGAAATTTATTTATCTTGGTGGAAAGGTGTGTTCTTTTATACCCATTTCAACATTTATTCGAAAAAACTTTGGTTTGTTTCTTAAAATATTCAAATGGGATAACAGTTTTCTTTTACATAATCTATGAGTTTATATTGATGTTTTATTATGTTTTTGGTGATTTAGTGGTTTTTTTTTCAAATTATGATTTTATATTACATATAAAGTATACACACAGGTTATTGGATACAAAAAGACAGACACTTCATACTTCATCAAGGTACCCTTGCATGACTATAGTATCTGGAACCATTTACCAATGTATTGTTTAATTGTTCATAAATTTATAGTCTTTTTCCTTTTTGCAGCTTCATGTATATGGAGGTGTAAAAGGGTGGGTACGAGAAAAGTTATTCATTTGGAGATAGACATTTATTTGGCCTATTGGTATTTCCTTTTTTAATTTCTACTTTACTATTTTTTTTAAACATATGATGCTTTTGTATGATTTAATTGATACTATATATAGGCAATATAGATGCAGAGGAAATATTTGAGGAGGTATTGTTTGATAGGATTGGGCAGCAAACTTTAAGGGCTCGGATGTTTTCAACCCGCGCAAAAGATTTAAATTGATTGCGTTTATCTATACTATCGTATAAAGCATTTCACAAGGGTTCCAACCAAATTTAAATAATTGCAACATATTATGCTTATAGTACAACAACTCAATGAAGGTAGTAAAGGGAATTAGTCTTTCTACATGAGTATAAATTGATAAATACAATTAAATTGATAACTTTATAAATTAAGTATTGTTAAATACTTGATAAAGAATTAAATCATTTGACTTAGTTGAACATCATCACCTTCCTCATATTTACATTGCTTTTCCATTTCAAGTTCTCCGTAACCGATTACTTGATTGAATTTTATAATTAAGTCATTATTATTTGGTTTAGTAATTGCTAAACATCATACAAATAAGGTTACAACCTTTTTTGCAATTTTATCAGATAGTTGATGAACATCATATGAAATAAAAATAAAAATAAATAATAATAATAATAATAATAATAATTAAATATAAAAAAACTTAATCAACGTTATTATGAATTTAATTATAACTATAAATGGTTTTAAAACTTAAAAGATGCTAACCAATTAGAAACGAAAATTACTAAAAGGTAATTTCATGGGGTATTATTATCTATAATACCTAATAATTGCAACAATAATGATTAAATAATGAACTTAATTACAGATGGTTTAAAACTCAAAAGAATGCTCTTTGCATCTTACCTCAAGTCTCATGGAATAAGGTTCAAATGATAACCATTGCATAATTAGGAACCACTTTTTAGCCCTTGGATCGTATTTTGATGGTTGAGACCTTTAAGTGCAATATCTATATCTCTAAGATGAAGATAATGTATGGTAATGAAGATTTGGAGCAGCAAGAGGTAAAAACAGCCCGAATTTTTCCTTTTATAAATTCGATTCGATTCGTGAGTGTTAGTGTGTGTGTTTATATTGATTAGGGTTTCATCAAATGCAATGTGAGGGTTTCCAATCGGTGTTTATACAAATAATATAGAACCCAATTTTTATGTATGTGTATGTAGTGTGTAGTATGGGGTCTTGCTTACCTCATTCAAGGAATAACAATGAAAGACAGGGGTCATTGATTTCGAAAAACTCCGCCCCTTTGTTCGCCTTCTTCCTGATTTTAAGTTACGGTGAGTCAATTTCCTTTTTTCTGATTCTAATCGATTAAGAACTATACGTGATTAACCAACGAATTGTGGTAGATTTTATGTTTCTATTGCAGTATTTGGATTGAATTGACTGTTGCAATTTAATAATCGTCAGTTATAGTTCGTTTTTTGAATATAGAGAAACACTGACTTATTTAAGGTGCTTGATTTGGATGAATAGTAGCAATATAAACTGCTATTGTAATTTGGTGTGATATTCAATTCAATATCAGCAACCTAATCAAATTGTTCCCTAAACATAGAGTAAATGTGTTCACCAGCAAGGTAATAATATGTACTAATTTTCAATTATAAGAGACTTCTAATAAGGAAATATAGCTATTAAGTTATGTCAAGGTAAGCATAGTTTATAAAGAATATGTTGCAGAATAAAGTTAATACAACATTTTAGTAATAAATAATAAACTGCTTTCTTATCTATAAAAGGGAACAAAACCTGCAATTTGACTTTTAGATGTCAAAACTGAATTTATATGTATATGTGTATGTAGTATAATACATATATTTAACATCTATTTTACACCATCTAAAACAATGAATAAGAAAAAATAAAAATAAAAAAATTTGAAAACTGTGACGTCTTTTGAAGAGGGTTGAGAAACCACACGTCCATAGAATTGAAGTTTTGTGAGACCACATGTGGTGGGGCGCAAACCTCTCTCAAAGCGTCTTAAAAACGCGGGGGAACACTGTACCCTCGGGCGTTTTGGGCCTTTTTTTGACTGGTAGTGCTACCACAAAGCGCCGAACGAGGAGTGGACTTTGGTCAAAATAACCATGGTCAAACGGCTAACTTTAAAAAAAACCGGTTTTTGTTTTAAAAATCTATACTATATTCGCACTTTCGTACCGTGTCACGCACTATCTATATCAGTCGTCGTTCCAGGAAAAAACAATAACTATTATGCATGTCGTGCATCGCACGGGTGTTCCCCCTAGTAATATCAATTTGTAACATTTGTAGGTTCTTTAATCTTTAATTTCTTTTACTTTCAACCATAAATCACTTTTAAGCACATAAAATTAACATTTGTAGGAATAAGGGGTTGTACTCATATGTTTGGTGAGTTGTATCCACTTTTGGTTTTTTTTCTTTTTTATCTTTATTTTTTTTACTCTTAACCCCATACTTTTATATGTTTTAAATTTTAACCAATCACTTTTAACCCCATATAGATTTTTTTGTATTACGTTTTGGTCAAATTTTACGAGTTAACATGCTAAAATGTGCGGTATGATTCAATGTTTTTATGCGTAATTTTCTTGTTTAACACCTCGTCGTAGCGCACGGTTCTAGAACAACTTAGTTATTGTTTTCTATATTTTACATTTAGAGTGTGTGGTTCAACATTGTTTCATCGTCTACTTTTCGTTCGGTTTTATATTTCGTTTTTTATTTCTTTTTTTACACGAACCTTTCTGGTGTTGATGTCGCTCACGGTGGTATAACATTGGAGCTACTTAGCACGGTTTTACGCCCCCACCACAACATGGGGGTATATAATTTGCAACATATCTATGCATGACGATTTGTAACATAATGATTAGTTGATTGTATCCACTAAGGTTATAGGGTGTGGTCATGACCCTCCACATCAGCGTCATGTCACCCGCTTCTAATCCATCATCCAAAATCACTACCCTAAGGGTGTGGTCATGACCCAAACCACTATTTTTTATTTTGATTTATTTTTGTGAAAAGAAAAAGAAAATATTGAAAGGGAAAGGAGTCACATGGTTGCCATGGTTTAATCAATGTCAACCATGGTGGATGAAGCAAGGGATGGTGTAGCAATCCACTAATGGTCCTATGTGTCATTGTGTCACACCCCGATTTCCACGTGTCTCACCGGTGGGCCCGGTGGGGGATTACCGTGACGATGTTGGCAACAATATAGTCAAACCACACAATTATATAATGCACAGCGGAAGCATAAGATAAATATATAAAATTTCAACCTCTGATTGTAATATCAAAATGTATTACAGAAGTTGAATATCCACAGTGGATCGTAAATACAGATAAAGTATTGTTCCATCAGATACTGCAATCAAGCTTGCGAGGCTTATCCCGACGCTAGGGAGCTAATACCAGCCAATTACGTTTAGGTACCTGCACTTAATCTTTTTGGGGAAAATACGTCAGTTTACACTGGTAAATACATTCAACTGACACATTTGAAAATGTTTATTAAAATTGATTTGAATGCACAAGGCACAAACCCTTTTATAACTTGGGAAAATTCATAATGATCTTGTGAACGTTTTACATGTTCTTTTATGCGTTCAGTAGCCCGGGTCGTGCCGGGTTAAAGATTTATAGACACACCACGTTTGCGTAAAACCGTAGTACAGAAACCAACGGCTACGTCTTTTAGTTTTAATGTCGACACTTTATACCGGGTGTACGCCTACACCGGGATGTCGATGGTCGTGGCCATTTCGTAAAATGATGCCGAGGATATCCGGGACAACGGTCATTAAACCCCCCAAAGGCTTATAAGCAACAAAACTGTTTAAATGAGCCGATCATATTTAATCAATTAACCACCTAAGCGATGGAAGTATATAATGCTCAATCAAGCGGTATTAATATACCGTAACCCAAGCCCATATAGGGGAAATAAGTTAAAGTATTTACCTTTGCAAGTATTAATCCTTAATTTAGATCAAGTCACCGATAGCTTTTACTGGGGCTCCTAATCTGGAACGAAGGTTTTAATTAACCTCTTAGAATCCTAACGGTCCTTGTATTAGCCGTAGCTTAAACCGGTTGATTCCGATATATAGATATGGTTAATTCGCACGAAAAGGCGAAAACCGAGAATGGAGTATGATTTGGACCCAACAAGTTCAGTGACTTGTTTTATATGGGTTTGTAGTTCATACTCTGGATTTTGGGGTTCAAATAATATAATTTGACCCATATCGGCTATTGCACGAAAACTAGTTCCATGAGCCGTACCGTGTGCGCAAATAGGCGAAACGGTTAACCATAAGTGTCCTACGCTTATTTCCTAAGTCAATATGCCTTGAAAGTATTTTTGGTATCAGTAGGATACCTTCCGTAATGCCCGTAACGAGCTTAAGTTTATATTATGCCCCGTAGGGGCTTTCGGTCATTTTAAAGACTTTAAAAAAAGGGTTTTTCGAGTTCTACAGGAGATCTGAGTTTCCCGAACAGCTTATAAAGCTTAAAATACTTTATTTATTATTTAAAACCAGTAGCAACTGGAATCGGGTCAAAAGACTTTGTAGAACTCCCGTTTTGGCCAAAAAGGGCATATTCGGTATTTACCGAACCGTAGCCATAACCGCAGGTTATGAGTAAGGTAAAAATTATTAAAAATCTTTAAAATTCCCAAAATATTATTTTACCACAGTGGGTAAAGGTTTTGGTGACGAAAACTTGGGTTAGATGGGCGTTATGCTAATTGCGCCGTTAATTACAAAACTTTCTTAAAAGTGCGCCTTTTAGCATAACTCTCATTCTAGACCTCGGATTGACGTGAAACCTTAAGGACATGCTTATAATTTAACAAGCAAGGTTTTGGTCCGTTCACGTGTCCGAAATACTCGTTTTAATTTTAAAAGGCCGTTACGGTCAACTTTTAGGCGAATGACGGAAATATGTAAAAGACTCGGATAACTCATGAACCGACCACAGCGGCGTATACCAACATGTGACCTGGTCCTAAGAGAGTCCTAAGGTATCTTTATACCTCACTAAAACGGGTCAGAACCGAAGTCAAAGCAAAAGTCAAACTTATGCGACTTTCGGCTCCGTACCGGTTCAATATAGTAAATGATCGATTCAAACGAGCGCAAACAAGTTTATATACTTATTATCATGTTTTATGATTATCAAAACAGGTTCCATAACATATACATTACAGATTATGCATAAATCGCTAAAATAGCTTTCTGTTGACTTTTTAACCGCACGTTTGACTCGACATTTGACATAGTTAGAGTGGTGATCAGGGGGAACCATTTTAGAGGTTTAATACCCACATAAATACCAACTCATAACCACTTTTGATTCGTCATAAGACTGAACCATTACTGATTTATCGTAAAGTCAAACCGTAGTTACGACGGTTTGGTTTTTAGCTAAAAACTAAGCATAAACTGAACAATGGATGATCAAGGTAACTTACAGAAGTTAGAACTTGAATATGGAGCAGAAGAGAATGCTTGGGAGCACTTAGAATGATCAGTAGTTGTGTGTTTTGATGTTGTGAATGATATGAGCCAATGTAGCTTATTTATAGTGCTTAAGAGCCTTCAAGATCATTACACAACAAGCTACAATTGATCATGGATCATGGGCAGGTGTCCCTAAGTGGTATGGGTCGTGTAGGGGGCACCCATGCTCAATTAAATGGTTGTTTGATCGTTCAAAAGCTCCAAAAGCCAAGTAGTTACAACCATTCTGCATCTGGGCACTTTACGCGGCCCGCATGGGAGTTCCCATGCTTTTTAACGCGGGTCGCCTAAAGGTTAAGAAATCAGGCGAATTAGTGAGGAGGCTCGCGGCCCGCCTCAACTAATCCTTAACCTTCACGCGGGTCGCCTAAGGTTAAGATTTCAGGATTTTTAAATCTTTTTGTAATGATTACTGAATCTGGCCATTAATAACGAAATCTTTCGTAATGATTTACCTGACCTTTCGGTTTTGAAGGGGTAACTTTGCGGTTTGGCCCTCGGTTATTTACCGATAGGGGCCTCGTGTTAATTACCCGTATTATTAAGTCCCCGGTTTATTTATTAATTATATCGGAAAGCTTTAACCTTCACTGTTGACGCTTTTAACCCTTCTTCTACGAACTCGATCGTAACTTTCTCGTTTCATATCGAAACTTCGCGAAATTCATATATATTATTTTAGTGAGGGTATAATACCGTTACAAAGTCTTTGGAACGTTACAGGGTCACTCAGAGGTATTATTAAACATGTTGACACAGTTAACCCCTGTAGTTTGTAATCTCTCACTTTCTTCCGCGTTTTATTTTTGTACGATCTATAATTTATTCGTTTGAAGGTTTAAGCATTATTTAGGGATACTATACAGTATATTTACCCTTGTTGACATTTATAACCCTCGAATTTACATACTTTCAAGGTTTGTCAAAATTAGTCCTTTATTTATTATAGATGCCACGTGTAAACAAATGACACGTGTTAACACATCATTGGACACAAAAATTCGAGGTGTTACATCCTCACCCCCTTAAAATAAATCTCGACCCGAGATTTACTCAAATAAATAGGGGTATTTTTCTTTCATTGTAGCTTCGACTTCCCACGTATATTCAGGACCTCTACGAGCATCCCATTTGACTTTTACAATCGGTACGTGCTTTCTGCGAAGCTTCTGTACCTGTCGATCTTCAATCGACAAA